>NC_059341.1:29072000-29382500 GCF_018350155.1 Leopardus geoffroyi | reverse complement strand
CTGTGTGATTATAAAAGGGTAGCATAAGGGAGTGTTTTAGCATTACGAAACTATTCTGTATCTATATTCACAATGGTTACATCCATTCATGTGTTAAAATTCACAGCAATGTACACCAAAGAAGTCAATTTTACTATATGTAATTTTTTAAATAAAAAAAAAACAAAAATAATCACCCACTATTGATGCTTTGCTTAAAATTATTCAATGAATGAATGTTTGGGGCTGAAGTTGCTGCGGCATATGGTAGGTGTGTGTTTAATTTTGTCACAAGATGCCAGGCTTTTTTCCAGGGTGTTTGTTCTATATCTTGATTGGGGTATGCACTTGTGTCAAAACTCATCAAACTGAGCACTTACAATGGCTGCAATTTATTTTATGTATCATATACTTCAATAAAGCTGATTAAAAGGAAAATGCTTTAAATTATCCTTACATATCAATAATAAAAGGATTTGAACAGACATTTCACAAATGAATACATAGCATCAATTATTCATTGATGAGCAACATTATTTCTCATTAAGATAATGCAGATTAAAAGCACAATGAGATACCACTACATAGCCACTAGAATGGCTAAATATCACTGAATACCAACTGTTCCAAGAATATAGAACTACTGGAATTCTCATACATTTCTCATGAGTGTGTGAAATGGTACTCAATTTTCAAAAATATTTTGGTCATTTCTTATAAGGTAACCATAACCTTACCCTCTGACTAAGCAATTCCATTCCATATGTACACAAAAATACATGGACATGGAACATTTGATTATAATAGTACAAAACTTAAACCATATAAATGTCCATTAAAAGGACTACTAGTAACCAAACTGTGTCATACTCATATAATAGAATACTAATCAGTAACATGAGTAATAATCACTGCCACACACAGTGTCATAAATAAATCTCACAGACATTATAAGCAAAAGAAGATAAATACAAAAGTCTATATACTGTATGATTCCATTTATATGCATTTCAAAAAAAGTAAAACTAATATATATAGTGATATATGTTTGTCAGCCTCCAAGATGCCGTCAATGATCTTTGCCTCCTGGTTTTCATATCCTTGTGTAGTCCCTTCCTACACTGAATCATGTCTGGCCACGTGACCACTACAATATTGTAGAAGTAACAGTGCATGACTTCCAGAGTTAAGTCATAAAATACATTGCAGTTTCTGCCTCAGCCTCACTTGGATTGTTGACTCTGGGAAGCCAGCCACCATAGCACAAGGACACTTAAGCAGACTTGCATAAGGCTCATGTGAGGAAGAACTTGCCGGCCCTGTGAACAAGCCACCATTCAAACATTCAGATGACTACAATCCTGGGCCTTGCTGACATGTGACACAATCTCAAGAAAGGCTCTAGTGAAACCATCTAAACAATGGAGTCCCAAATTCCTGACCCACAAAACTTACAAAATGTAATAAGTATTGCTTAGTATTTTAAGCCACAAAGTTTTGGATAATCATTTATGCAGCAATAGATACCTAAGACATGATAAAAATCAAAACAATATTTGTGGGAAGAGGCATATTGACTGAAAAGAACCACAGGATAACTTTTAGGGGTAATAGAAATGTTCTATATCTTAATCCTGATGATGTTTATATGGATGTATTCATATGTCAAACTTTTGAACTAAATGCTTATGATCTATGCATTTTATTGCATTTAATACATATGAATAAAAATTAAACAAACAATAAAGAAAACATGATTCAGGAAAGAAAAAGTTCATTCATAATAGTAACTACACCATAAAATATCTAGAAACAAACATTAAAAATGTGCAAATTCATGGGCGCCTGGGTGGCTCAGTGGGTTAAGTGTCTGACTTGATTTCAGCTCAAGTCATGATCTCATGGTTTGGTTCCTGAAATGGAGCCCTGTGTCAGGCTCTGCATTGACAGCATGGAGCCTGCTTGGGATTAACTCTCTTGCTGCCTTGCCCTCTCTCTCAAAATAAGTAAATAAACATTTTTTAAATATGCAAATTCTATACAAAAAAAAAACTCCTTAGAGAATAATATCAAGGGGGATAAAGACCTGAATAAAATGAGAGACAGAACATGTTCATAATAATAAAGGTAATTAAAACGATAGCATTTGTTGAGTGCTTTTAATGTAGCAGACTCTGGTTCAAGCACTGCACGTGGATTATATCATATTATACCTTAAAATAACACATGAAGTTATTTCTATTTCATAGACAATGAAACAAATTGAGAGGTTAAGTCAATATTGTCAATATGTCTATTCTGCAGATAGCAATCCTTAAATTCAGTGTTATACCAAGCAAAAACTCCAACACCATTTTTATGAAATTTGGAGGACTAATTCCACAAAATATATATATGGAAGTGAGAAAGAACAGTGGCAGGAGGATACGCTTTATCAAATCATGCAAAGTATGCAAAATAAATAGTGACTTAAACGGACAAATTTGGAAAAGAAAAACATTAACATATAAGTAGGGAAACTGAATATAAAGCCCAGAAATAGATCCATAGATACAAAAATTTCTAGTTGTAAAAATACGATATTTCGAATCACTGGTGAAAGAATATGCAATTCAGTAAAATGGTTTGGATATATATCTACCGTCTGGGAAATAACTTACATTGAGTTCCAACTTCATACCATATAAAAAGTTCTAAATCAATTAAAATATTAAATGCTAAGTAGCTGCAAAGTATTAGAAAGAAAAGAAATGTAAGGGCACCTGGGTGGCAGAGTCAGTTAACTGTCCAACTCTTGGTTTGAGTCAGGTCATGATTTCACGGTTTGTGAGTTCAAGCCCCGTGTCACTCTCTGAGCTGTCAGCTTGGGACTCTGTCTCCCTCTCTCTCTGCCCCTCCTCCACTCATGCTTGAGCACTTTCCCGTTCTAGGAAGAAAGAAAGAAAGAAAGAAAGAAAGAAAGAAAGAAAGAAAGAAAGAAAGAAAGAAAGAAGAAAGAAAGAAAGAAAGAAAGAAAGAAAGAAAGAAAGAAAAGTAATGTAAAATTTTATAAGCTTGGGATAGGAATAGGCTTACACTCAAAGCTCAAAACCCAGCAAGGAAAAAATGAAAAGATTTGATTACATGATTTTAAAATTTCTATTTATTGCATGATATCATGAGCAAAACTTAAAAGACATATTTGCAACATATGTAACTAACAAAGAATATATAAAGACCTTCTAAAAAGACACCTGGGCACTTCTAAAAGGAGCACCTGCATGGCTCAGTCAGCTAAGTGTCCAACTCTTGATCTCAGCTCAGGTCTTGATCTCACTTGAGTTTAAGCCCCGTGTTTGGCTCCATGCTGAGTGTGGAGCCTACTTAAAATTTAAAAAAATAATAAATAAATAAACAGACAACTCAATAGAAAAATGAACTTTAAATATATAGTTCATGCATTTTGAACTAAATTCAAAAATTTGAAATTCACGTAGGCAAAAAAGCATAAGAAAATATGTTCAGGGCACCTGGGTGGCTCAGTTGGTTAAGTGTCTGACTTCAGCTCAGGTCACAATCTCACGATTTGTGACTTTGAGACCCACGTTGGGCTCTGTGGCTAACAGTTCAGAACCTGGAGCCTGCTTTGGATCCTATGTCTCCCTCTCTCTCTGCCCCTCCCCTACTTGCACGCTGTCTCTCTCAAGAATAAATAAACATTTTTAAAAAAATTTTTAAAGAAAATATGTTCAAATTTTCTAGTAATTGTGAAAATGAAACCTAACATAATGAGATGTCACCTTATACCATCAAAATGGCAAAAATTAAAATATTACATCCACAGTTCACAAGGATTTGGGGAAAGGAACAATCTTATGCATACTTCATGAGAAAACCAATTAACAAAATCCTTTTGTAAAACAATTCATATTATTTTTCAAGGTTAAAATTTTACATATTCTTTGACAGAATAATTTTACAACCATGAATCTATCTTATAGAAATGTCCAAATACGGGCACAAAAATATTTTAACAAGAATGTTTATTATAGCATTATTTATGATAGTGAAAATTCTTAAATAATACAAATGTCTGTCAAAACAGAGGTCACTTTAATAAATTGGGATATATCCAAAATATTTTGTAATGATATGCAGCTATTAAGAATAGGAACTTTGTATATCACTATGGAATAACCACTAAGACATGTCCATTGAAAATTGTATAATTATGCATAAATTATTATTTTATTTGTTTAAATAACCTGTATGTACTACTGTAGATATATGTGTATAAACACATTAATGCAGCGAGAAAAATCTCAAGGGATACATATCAAAACATTTAAATTCAAGTTAGTTAACATGCAGTGTAGTATTGGCTTCAGGAGTAGAACCCAATGTTTCATCACTTACATATAACACCCAGTGTTCTTCCCAACAAGTGCCCTCCTTAATGCCCATCACCAGTTTAGCCCATCTCCCCAACCACCTCCCCTCCAGCAACCCTCAGTTTGTTCTCTATATTTAAGAGTCTATTATGGTTGCCTCCCTCTCTATTTTTGTCTTATTTTTCATTCCCTTCCCCTCTGTTCATCTGTTTTGTTTCTTAAATTCTACATGTGAGTGAAATCATATAATAGAATATGTATTTGTAAGGTGGAAAATGAAGATGAACTTTATAGCTCTATGTGTTCATGCACATCTGAGGCTTTCATAAAAATACAGTAATTTATTTCTATTACCTGTACAACAAAAAGTACAGAGAAATATAATCATCAAAAATCCATTCCATTTACAATGTACAGTTTATTCAATATAAGACTGTGATACTTTGGTAGGTATTATTGCCAAACTTTTTTATAATTTTCAACGTCAATTTTTACATTTTATTCAACAAATATTTATTTAAGGTCACTAAGCAACAAGCACTGTGTTGGGTACTTAGACGTAGTAGCCAGAGAAAACACAGTCAACTGCCCTTATAGAGTTCACAGTCTATTTGGAAGTAGAAAAAATTAATAAGTAGTTAAATAAAATGCAATGAATGTTCAAACTAAGGAAATACAGGGTACAAGGAAGAGGAAATAATAAGAAAACCTGATTTAATCTAATCTAAAACTAAATCAAAGAGCACAGAAAGCTCTAAGAAAGGAGATACACCCTCCAGAAGAGATGATTACATTAAAACTGAAATGTAGGCTTGGAGTAGACAGGCAGAGTAGGAGGGAATGCTAGGGAAGGAGGGAAAAAGACCAAAATGAGAACATTCAGGGCAGAAAGAATTATCATATGCAAAGTAGGTATGGTTGGAACATAGCTGGTGAGGGTTGAGTGGCGAGAGGTTAATTTGGAGAGACAGCCCAGGACCTGTCTGTCAAGTTTCTGATTAGCCCTGGTAAGAAAGAAAGAACTTTATCTAAAAGCCAATGGGAAGTCTGATGTGGAAACAAAGGCAAAAGAAAAAAAATTAAATTCCCTTTCAGTATACAGCCCATTGACAAGTCCTTGAAACAGACACAATGACCTTCCTCTAGGACTCAGCTGTCTCAGATGTTAACACTTTGCTAAGGGCAAAAGGCAATATTAGCTTAATATTATCCCTCCCCCAACCCCAGGACCCTGTAAGTCTACCTCAACATACAAAAATTACTTTGGAAATGTCCTTTATCTCTAACCCCCCAAGATCTATGTTAACAATCATCGTCCAAGCATATGGCTCACTGATATACATCTGAAGGGTCTCATGACTAAGGTTTTACTAGACAGTAGTCAATGACCTTTTCCTAACAATAACTAGTTCCTCAAGGTGCTGGAAACCTTACTTCCAAAATTCCTTAGAGACTTACACTAAACTTCACCTCCCTCCCAACTTGAAGGTATATAATCAGTCACCTGGCACAACCCCAGGACAGCTCTTTCTCCCCAAGAGTCCTGTCCCCATGCTTTAATTTTTTTTTTTCTTTCTTTTATTTTAGAGAGAAAGAGAGAATGCCAGCAGGGGAGAACAGCAGAGGGAGAGAGAGAGAATCCCAAGCAGTTTCCTTGCTCAGTCTGGAGCCCAAAGCGGGGCTCAAACTCACCATCCAGAGACCATGACCTAGACAAAATCAAAAGTCAGAGGCTGAACCCACTGAGCCACCCAAGCACCCCTGTCCTGGTGCTTTAATTAAACCACCTTTTTACACCTAAGACAGCTCAAGAATTCTTTCTTGACTATTGGCTCCAAGTCCCAACATTTCCACATCAAAGTCACTTAACAGTTTAATGCAGGAGCCTAACAGGTTAGGTTTATAGCACATTTTTGAAAGACCACATCAGATGATTGTGGAGAAAGGACTCCAATGGTACAAAAATGGAGACAGAAAAATCCATCAGAATGCAGTTTCAGTAAGCCAGATAATAAAGACAGAGATGTGGGTAGATTTGAAAGATATTCAACCCAAGTAATTCAGTGGAACCTAGCAACCAGGTGGATGTGTGAGGACAGGGAGAGGAAAGAATAAAGAATACATTCCACCAAGGGGGCCGGACAGGGGGCCAGGCAGGGGGCCGGGCAGGGGCAGGGGAATAAGGCTGCAGGAATTGGTGGCAGCAATGAGGCAGACTGCGCTGGAGGCAAAGGTCGTGCTGGAGGCACTAGTCTAGAAGAACATGAGGGAGCAGCCACTGGCCAGAGCAAGGAGGACTTGGTTGAGGTTTGTGGGCGGGAAGGAGAGGGACACAGAAATGGGAGTGGACCGACTCCTGGGCCTGGGCAGCTGCAGTAGCTCCAGAGGCCGAGTGACGTCATTCCAAAAAGACAAGGAGGCCGCCAAACTGGGGCTCTGAGTGTTTGTGCAAGGTATGCACGCAGCCTTTAGAAGCTGGAAATGACAATAAATAGATTCTCCACTAGAGCCTACAAAAGGAACACAGCCATGGCAGTTCCATTTTGGACTTCTGACCTGCAGACTATAAAATACTAAACTTGTATTGTCTGAAGCCACTAAATCTGTGGTAATTTGTAATGGCAGCAATAATACAGGTGTTCTTTAAAACGGCGTATCAACCTGGATTCTCCCATAGACAACAGGTGATTTTGCCACAACTTCCAGATTAGACAGAGGCAATTATTCTTTGATTTCTTGAATCCAGAGCTCTCATACACCTACAAACTTTGTGTACATGCATAACCTCCTTTTCATCAAACTAAGAAAAGACTTTGTTCTTTCTGAAACCTTATTCTCTTCACCTGTCTCTATCTTCTAACAACTCATTTTCACTGGGTCTTGCTCTATCAGTGATCTCTATCTTGTATCTTTACTCTCTCCCTCTCAACAGAGTCTACACATCAGTCTATAAACAGGCTCAAATAATAACCGTATTTATTGAGACCTTTTCTATATACCAGACATTAGACTGTGGTCTACTTCATTATAGCACTGAATCCTCTGAGACTGAATTTGATGAGTAGTGGCAGATTTACAGTGAGGCCTTAAACTTAAACCTTAAACCTCAAACCTCAAAACATTCAACTGCACAAGTCATATCCAAAGCATATCTAATTTTATATTTTAAGTTTTATTTATTTATTTTGAGAGAGAGAGAGCGCACATGTGAGCAAGAACACAAGCAGGGGATGGACAGAGAGAGGGAGAGACAGAATCCCAAGCAGGCTCCACATACATCAGCACAGAGCCTGACTTGGAGTTCGAACTCACGAGCTATGAGATCATGACCTGAGCAGAGATCCAGGGTCAGACACTTAGCTGACTACACCACCTAAGTGCCCCTTGTATTACTCTTCGTGAAAAGGCCCCCAAACTGTATGAACTTCAAAATTCCACAAAACCATGATCTATACCTGTCTATGCGGTAAATATTATTATTGTCCCCATCTTACAAATAAGAAAACTGCCATAGTGAGGTTTTACAATTCACCTAAGATCATATAAACAGTAAGGGACATAGCAATATTTCTACCTAATTATTTCTGACTCTCAAGTCTAGAGATTGCTAATTTGCCCATTAAATTAACCTGTTTCTTCAGGGAACTTCTTATCTTAATACATCCCTTCCTTTGCAACTTGTTTTCCTCTAGTTAGTATTTTATCTGTCTTGTTCATTTCATAATCCAAAGAATAATCTAAACTTACCAGCTCTACTTCCTTATCTCCCATTTACTTTTAACTCACTATAATCCAGTTTCTATCTACCCCCACTAAAATTCTTACTGTCTCCAACTGCACCATACTCAAACCATTCCTTCCCTCCTGAAGCTTTCTTTTTCCTTGGTTACTAAGACATACTTTCCTCTTTCTCCCTCTTTTTCTATGACTGTGCCTTCTTTCATTTATTGTGCTTCTATTTGTCCCACCTTCTCATCCCACTCTTTTTTTTATCCCCTCTTTAAATATCAAATTTAAATTTTCTTGTATTTTTTATTGCACCTTCTTCTCACTCATTTCATTTCCTTACAGTGATCTCATTTTCACACATCCTACAGCTTTAACTAGACTCCAATAGTCACAAATCTATACCTCTATCTTAGCCATGTATCATGAATTAAAGACCTATTAATACAATTGCCCACTGGACATCTCCATCTAGATAAACTGCTTCCAATTTAACAGATCTAAATCCAAATTTAGATCTAAATCAACTCTTCCTTCTGCTTAATCTCTCTAGTCAATTAAGCCAAACCCTAGGAATGATACTTGAATCTTCCCATTTCCTCATATTCTATATGTAATCTTAAGCAAGTCATTGTGGTTCTACATTTTATTTCTCTTCTTCAACCCCACCGGGATTGCTTCAGCTCAGACTATCACTATATCTGACATCTTTTATCATAAAAATACTTATAATTTGTCTTACTAATCTGCATTTAACCCCCTCTACACACACATACATGTACATACACACACATGCACATACATACACACATACACAAATGCACTCCTAAATAGTCACTTCCTCCAGGGTGCTTTTTTCTAAAATGCAAATCAAATCACATTACTTCTCCTGTTTAAAGCCATTCTCATCTTCCTATTGCAGAAGTAATCAAATTTTAATGTGTTGTAGGGCCATTATCTGTCCCTAATTACATTTGACCTTAACTTCCAAGGTTTCTGCCTCAAATCTGTACTTGAACCATTGTGAACTTTTTGTAGGAATTAAACCACGTTGTTCTACACTTCTTTCACACACCTGTAATTCTCTCTGGCAAGCTTCCATTTCTATTGTCCTCCATAAAAGTTCTACAAATTCCTTAGGACTCAACATATGTTGAAGCCTGAAGCCTTCCTTTCCCCCTCATCAGGTAAAATTGACTACCTCTTCACATTGTGCTTTGTTATTTCACTTTGTATACTTCTGTACAATATTTAATAATATGCAAAGATAGAATCTACAATATCTAAGATGAAAAACACACTGTATTGATTAATAATAAATTAGACATTGTAGTAGAATAGGTTAGGGAACTTGAAGACCTAGAAAAGGACACTATTCAAAACACAGAGAGAAAAAACTGAAAAAAAATTACAGAGTATCATTGAGCTGTGGGACAATTTCAAAAAACCTAGTATTATGGTACTGAAGATGCCAATAGTGGTTGGGAGAAGGGAGGAATTTGAAGAAATAATGGCCAAAAAACCTAAATTTGATGAAAACCCACGGATGCAGGAATTTCAATGAACAACACACACACACACACACACACACACACACACACAAAACCTATACCAATACACACCATAATCAAATTAGTTAAAACCAGGGAATAAAAGAAAATCTTGAAAGCAACTAGAAGAATAAGACATTACTGACAAAAGAACAAAGGTGAGGATGACAGCGGACTTTTTGTCAAAAACTAGGCAAGCCAAAAAACAGGAAACCAACATCTTCAAAAGTACTGAAAGAAAAAATTGCCAATCTAGTACTTTTACTCAGTAAGATAATGAATCAACATCTTCTCAGTGAGATTATTTTTTAAAACAAAACAAAATAAAAAATTTTGCAGAGATTCATATTCATCAGATAGTGACATAAATCATTCCTGACTTCAGTCCCCTCACAAGAAGACTTCCTATCCATAGACAAGACAACATTGTGAAAATTCCAAAGCCCAGAGAATGAGACTGCAGCACCACTCTGGACCACAGAGACTAAGAAGAAACACATTAGAAGGGTAAGAAGAGTGACTACATCCTGACTGCATCAGGCTAGCACAATCCTGCACTGACAGGGTCTCCATGGGCCTACAGTTTTTCCAGTGAGAAAAGAGAGCCCAAGGTGGACATCCAGCTCACCCAGTGTTGCAGAACACTTCCTGAGAGATCCCTCAGGTGTTGCTTCATGGTTGCTGCAGGGTTCAACCACTGGGGATCAGATTGAGATGGAGAATGGGGGCAAAGCCTACAGCAACCAGTGCTAAGATCTTGGTGGACAGCATTCCTGCTTACAGCAGCAACAGAGCAGAGAACTCTCATCTGCAAAACCAAGCTGGAGGCCCCATCTGGCCAGAATGCTTGGTGTGCAGTTCTGTCTGATTTGGATCCCAAACCAACAAGCAGAACTGACCATGGAGTCTGTTCTACAACCCCACCTTGCCAGGAAATAAGTTCACAGCCCTGCCTAACTACTGAATGTAACTTCCAATCATGCCCGGCAGAAAGCCTGGCCAGTTAACTCAGGCAAACACAGACACCATCCTAAAGCCCTACTTCTAGAAGGAGCCAAGACAGCAGCCCTGCATAACTGTTAATTATAGCCACTGGTCCCACATAACCAGGGAACCTAAACAGTGACCCTGATCATCCTCAGAGATCAACCTATGGTATCACCCAGGCAAGAAGCCCAGCCTACAGCCCTGCCTAAAAACAGAGCCCGGCCTATGGCTCTGATTGATGAGCACAGCCCATGGCCTGGTCCAGACAGAAAGCTCAGTCAGTGACCCTGCCTAATCATAGAGCATACCCTGAGGCCTTACCCAATGAGTGAGCACAGACAGCAACTCCACCTGACCATGAAGCACAGTGTCTAGCCCCAACCAGCTATGGGATACAGGTGGAGGCCCCCTCCCAATCAGGCACTGGCCAGAGACCTTATCCAACAGCAGAACACAGTGAACAGCCTACCTGATTGCAAGCTCGGGCTGAGGCCCCATCTAACCATAAAGCTCTGCCTACAGAACCACATGAATACAGAGTCCAAAATCTATCCTGTTTTATATGGAACCACAGGGGACCCAGATTAGCCAAAAGAGTCCTGAGAAAGAAGAAAAAAACTAAAGACACCACATTCTTGATTTCAAACTATATTATATATACTATAATCAAAACAATGTGGTACTGCATAAGAATAGACATATAAACCAATGCAACAGAATGGAGAGCTCAGAAAAACAAACCCATAACTAGTCAACTAATATTTGACAAGCAACCCAAGAATACTCAAAGGAAAGAATAGTCTCTTCAATAAATGGTGCTGAGAAAACTGGATAATCACATGACATGCAAAACAAATTAAGTTGGAACTTTATCTTACACCACTCACAAAAATTAACTTGAAATGGATTATAAACTTAAATGTAAATCCTGAAACTGTTCCCAAGAGAAAACTTTGGGAAAAAGCTCCTTGACATTGGTCATAGCAATGATTTTTGGATGATACCAAAAGCACAAGCAATAAAAGAAAAATAAGTAGGACTATGTCAAACTGAGAAGTTTCTACAATGCAAAAGAAATGACCAACAAAATGACAAACTATGAAATGGGAGAAAACATTTGCAAACCACACATCTGATAAAGGATTAATATCCAAAATACATAAAGAACTCATACAAATCCATAGCAAAAAAAAATAATCTAATTTTAAAAATGGGCGAAGACCTGAATAAACATTTTTCCAAAGAAGACATTCAAATACCCAACTAGTACATGAAAAGATGCTCCACATCAGTAATAATCAGGGAAACACAAATCAAAACCACAATGGATATCATCAAAAAGACAAGAGATAACAAGTCCTGGCAAGGATGTAGAGTAAAGTAACTCTTATACAGTATTGGTGAGAATGTAAATTTGTACAACCACTATGGAAAACTCTCTGAAGTTTCCTCAGAAAATTAAAAATAGAACTACCATGTGATCCAGCAATCTCACTTCTTGGTATATATCTGAAGGAAAAGAAATCACTATCTCAAGGAGATATATATACCTCATGTTCATTAAAGCATTATTTACAATAGTTAAGACATGAAAATAATATAAATGACCATCAATATGAGTCAATAAAGAAAATGTGATATATATACATATATACACATATACATACGTGACTTTCTGTGCCACAGAACAAGTCCCAATACATTTACAAAAATTTGAGTCATGTGAAATTGTTCTCAGACCTCAATGGAATAATATTGGGAAAATCCCCAAATACCTGGAAAAAAGTAATGCAAATCTAGAAACAAAAAGGTGGGGGGGGGGGTGAAGGAAACAAAGAGGAAATTATAAAGTACTTTCAGTTGATAGAAAATACATATATAAAAATTTTTGAGGTACAAGAAAATCAGGGAAAAATAAAACTAATTAGATATATGAGAAAAGAAAATAAGTCAAATCAATGTCCTCAGTTTACACCTTAAAAAAAAATGAAGACCAAAATTAAAAATTAACAAAAGAAAGAAAATAATGACAATCAGACAGGAATCAATGAACTAACAAACCAACATATAGAAGATGTTAATAAAACAAAAAGCTTGTTCTCTGGGAGGATAACAAAATAGATAAATATTTAGCCATGCTGATCAGGAAGAAAAGAGAGAAGACATAAATTACTAAATCAAGAATGAGAGACATGACATCACTATGGATTAGAGGGGAAGTAAAAGAATTATAAGGGAAAGGTATAACTATCTTTTTTTTTAAGTTTATTTATTTTGAGAGAGAGAGAGCACAAGCAGGAGAGGGGCAGAGAAAGAGAGACAGAATCCCAAGCAGGCTCCACACTGCCAGCACAGAGCCCAGCACAGGGTCTTGAACCCACTAACTGTGAGATCATGACCTGAGCCAAAACCAGGAGTCAGACGCTTAACCAACTGAGTTACCCAGGCACCCCAGTATAATTATCTTTATATCCAAAATTCAATGATTTGGGTGAATAGATAAATTTTTTGAAAAGTACAAACTACCAAAACTCAAGTCAAGAAGAGAAAAAAAAATTCTTTACAAACTTACCTAGAAAATATATCTTAACTCATTCTTTCAGCCAGCACTACTCTTTAACCAAAACCAGATAAAGATACTATAATAAAACAAACATACAAATATCCCTTATGAATATAAGTTAAATTTAACAGTATAGTAAGAGAATAATTCATCATGAACAAATGGGATTTATCCCAGGAATGTGAAGTTGGTTTAATATTCAAAATCAATCAGTGCAATTCACAACATAAAAAAAAAAACATATCATAATATCAATTACTGTGGAAAAAGAATTGCCAAGATCCAGCATCCACTCTTATTTTTTTTTTAATTCTTGACAATCCAGGAATAAAATGGGACTTTCTTAACCTGATAATAGGCATTAATGAGAAAACTATTTTAATTTAAAGAATATCATTTGCAATAGCATCAAAAATATGAAGTGCTTAAGGATAAATCTGACAACAGGTGTGCAATACATGCACACTAAAAACTATAAACTATTGCTGAAATCAATTAAAGACTATGTTAGTCTACTTGGACTGCTATAACAAAATGCCACAGACTGGGTTACCTATAAACAACAAACACTTATTTCTCACACTTATGGAGGCTAGAGATGCCAACATCAGTGCTGCATTAGCAGTGGACCACTTTCTCCAAGAGATTTTGGTCAAAATTGGTTTTATCAAATGTTTGAAGAGGCAATTCAGAAACAGGGCATGATTGGCTAGAAGTCCAGGATTTCCTAATAAGGCTGGCAGGTCGAGGGTAAAATAAGCTACCTAAAGCTGAGTTGGTGGATTATGACTAGCATATGCTAAGTTTTCTTGACAGGTATTTCTTGTAAGTGCAAGCTGATGCAGGTTTAGATTTGTGATGTGAGTCAGGCCACTAAGGCGGCCTCCATTTTGTGGGTCCTGATATATGATTTAACTTCATCAGATTTCATACAGAAAGGAAGACTATATTATTGGGCAATGGAGGAGGAGTGACCCTTGTCATAAAGTGGCAAAGAACTTGGTTGAATTGTGTTAGTGTCCTATTCTTTTGTGGAAGACACAACTTGTGAGTGTTGAAATTAGATTATTTGGCAGAGGAAACATGCAAGCAAAGCATGGAAGTTTGTGTCTTGGTTTCTATTGACTTCTTATAGTAAAATGCAAGGAGAAATGACAATTGCTAATCAAACTGGAAGCAGAACTTTAAAATTTGGGAAAATTTTATTCATGTTGGGAAAAATGAGAAATCCTGTTAGGGAGAGAACAAAAAGTACATGGTCAAATTAGATAAAGAGATTATTTTGTATTATTATGGATAAGCTATCTCAACAGAAGCTAGGAGCTATTCATCAAGACAATGGGGAGATTAGTCACCCATCTAAGTACAAGTCAGGATCTGTAGTCAAAAACCCCATAGAGATTTTGGAGCTGCCTTCCCATCACAGGTCCAGAGTGGACAGGATCATAGAGAAACCCCATTAAGGCAATACCCAACAGAGCCTTGGAAGTAGGGTCACCCCCATAAACCCAGAGTAGTAGAGCCACCACCTGACTCCAGCTTCAGGGAGATTCAAGTGCTGTTGACCCAGGCACAAAGCTATCATGGAGGTGGAATCACTGCAGAGAATAGCTGCGGGGGCAGGCCCAGGGACGCAGGTGCTCCCGGGCTGGCCACCCAGAGCCCTACAGGCAGGGCTATCCAGACACATGAAAAGATGCTCAACATCACTCCTCATCAGGGAAATACAAATCAAAACCACAGTGAGATACCACCTCACACCAGTCAGAGTGGCTAAAATGAACAAATCAGGAGACTATAGATGCTGGCGAGGATGTGGAGAAATGGGATCTCTCTTGCACTGTTGGTGGGAATGCAAACTGGTACAGCCACTCTGGAAAACAGTGTGGAGGTTCCTCAAAAAATTAAAAATGGAACTACCCTACGACCCAGCAACTGCACTATTAAGTATTTATACAAGGGATACAGGAGCGCTGATGCATAGGGGCACATGTACCCCAATGTTTATAGTAGCATTTTCAACAATAGCCAAATTATGGGAAGAATCTAAATGTCCATCAACTGACAAATGGATAAAGAAGATGTGGTTTATATATACAATGGAATACTACTTGGCAATGAGAAAGAATGAAATCTGGCCATTTGAAGCAACATGGAGGGTATAATGCTAAGTGAAATAACTCAGAGAAAGACAGATACCATGTTTTCACTCACATGTGGATCTTGAGAAACTTAACAGAAGACCATGGGGAAGGGGAAGGGTGGAATAAAACGTTACAGAGAGGGAGGGAGGCAAGCCATAAATACTGAGAACAAACTGAGGGTTGATGGGGAGAGGAAAGTGGGTGATGGGCATTGAGGAGGGCACATGTTGGGATGAGCACCAGTGTTGTATGGAAACCAATCTGACAATAAATTATATCAAAAATAAATAAATAAATAAATAAATAAATAAATATTTAATAAATAAAAATTAAAAACAAAACAAAGAAGTTCCTCTTAAGAAGGTAACAGACACCACCTACTCCCCTTCTGGTTTCCCTCAAGAATTTGACAAAAGACCTAACTAAAAACAAGTAGTAGACCATAAAACAGTATGACTCACAAAGATCGGTATGGCCATAGACCACCCCTCTTACAATGGAAAGGAGCCAATCAAAAAGGAATGACCAAGCATTTAGAGTTACCTAGCCAATAAGGGTAGAACCTGAGAAGAAACAAGGGAAAAGGAGCCCACCAAAACCCTATATAACAAAGTCCCTTGCCTATTGTCACAGACATTTATTTTCAAATGCTCCTTCTCTTCAAAGAGAGATTTCATACTATTCTTACTTTCTAATCTTATACTCTAATAAACTTTTGCCTGCTGCTCATTTTATTCTTTGTCTACCTCTTCATTCTTCAAAGCAATGAAACAACAAACCCAGGTATTGAGGTAAAGAATCCTGCCTGCAACACAAGAGCAGAATGCTATGATCTGAATATTTCTCTCCCCCTAAAACTCATATGTTGCAATTTGATGAGGGACCATAAGACAAGCTGAGGACAAAGCACAAGCTAGCATACTTCCACACCCCAGGTGGGGTATGTGTGATCTTCCTAAGGCACTTCTTGCTGTCCAAGAACAAAGGAAAGGACAACAAAGGATGAGAGTCTCCATCAGTTTACAAATATCTTAGTACAATTACAAAAAAGGGGGGGGGGCAATCTTATCAATAGTCTAAAGCCCAGGAAATCCCTACCATCTTAATGTTAATACTTTGCTAGAGGAAAAAACAACCTTAGCTTGACAATAGCTAGGCCTCCAGTAATCTAAGAGTCTTCTTAAGCACACGGAAATCCCTTAAAGAAACTTCCTCTGGGAGTGCCTGGGTGGCTCAGTCGGTTAAGCGGCCAACTTCGGCTCAGGTCATGATCTCGCGGTCCGTGAGTTCGAGCCCCGTGTCGGGCTCTGTGCTGACCGCTCAGAGCCTGGAGCCTGTTTCAGATTCTGTGTCTCCCTCTCTCTCTGACCCTCCCTCGTTCATGCTCTGTCTCTCTCTGTCTCAAAAATAAATAAACGTTAAAAAAATTTTTTAAAAAAGAAACTTCCTCTTGACTTTACCTCCCCCAACTCCATAGTGTATGTAGTATATAACCAGTTACTCTTCACAATCCCAGTGCAGCCCTTTCAGCCTACGGGCCCTGTCCCCGTGCTTTAAAAAAATCACTTTTTTGCACCAAAGACATCTTCAAGAATTCTTTCTTGGCCATCAGTTCTGAACCCCACCACCACCACAAAATCCCTCCAAAACCTACTCCCCGAAGTGACGGTATCAGGAGGTAGAGTCTTTGGGAGATGATTAGGTCATGAGGGCACAACAGAACTGTGAGAAATCAGTATTTGTTGTTTATAAGTGACCAAGTCTATGGTAGCCTGAACAGACTAAAACATGGACCCACATATATAGGGTCCCTTGATTTTCAACGAAGTTGCAAAAGGAGCTTCTTTCAACAAAGCTGCAAAAGCAACTCAAATTATGCTGTAAAATTGAACATTCATATGCAAAAAAAGAACCTTGGAGAACTTTGGCCCATACCACCATCATATCAAAATAACTTAAAGTGGATCATAAAGCAAAAATGTAAAACTTAAAACTATAAAACTTAATGAATCAAGGAAGAAAAGCCTATGTAACTTTGGGTTAGGCAAAGATTTCTCAATACTATTCCAAAAGCATGATCCATAAAATAGAAAATTAGTAAACTAGACTTCATCAAAATTTAGACCTGCTTTCGGAAAAATACTGTCCAAAAATTAAAAACTAAACCACAGACCAAGAAAAAATATTTGCAAATCACATATCTGATGAAGGACTTATACCCAAAAAATACTAAAATACTCAGACCTTAATAATGAGAAACGAGCAATCCACTAAAAAATGAGCAAAAGATTTGAACAGACGCTTCACCAAAGAAGATATATGGATGACTAGTAAGCACCTGTTTAACATCATCAGTCATTAAGAAAATGCAAATTAAAACCACTACATTAGAATATCTAAAACTAAAAAGATTGACTATACCAAGTGTGGGTATGGATGCAGAAGAACTGGAAAGTTCATATAACGCCAGTAGGGAAGTATACCCAGTTTTTGGGGGTGCCTGGGTGGCTCAGTCAGTTAAGCGTCTGACTCTTGATTTTGACTCAGGTTATCTTCTCACAGTTCTAAGCTGACTGCACAAAGCCTGCTTGGGATTCTCTCTCCTCTCTCACTCTCTCTCTCTGCCTCTCCCCTCATGTGCTCTCTCTCTCTCTTTCTCTCTCAAAATAAATAAATATACATTTTTTAAAAAGTTAAACATATGTATCATATATAATCTAGCCATTCCACTCATATATACTCAAGAGAAATGAATGCTTGTGCATGAATATTCACAGTAACTTTATTTTAAAATGCTGTGTGAAACAAGCAACACTAAAGATGGCACATACTGTATGATTCCATTTACATAAACTTCTAGGAAATGCAAAACCTGCCGTTCCAGAAAGCAGATAAGTTATTTCCTGGGATGAAGGAAAGGGCAGAGAGGAGAGGAATGTACTATTCCAAAGGGGCACAGAATATTTTTTGAGTAATGATTTTATTCTTACTCTTAATTGTGGTGATAGTCTTATGGATATATAATTCATATGCCTGTGTGTGTTTGTGTGAAAAAAACAATTATATTCTTTCTGGCACCCTATTGTATATCAATTATATCTCAATAAAGATGTTTTTAAAAAAGAAATAAAAATAAACCTCTAGTCCCAAATCGTAATTTTAAATCTAAATAAATGAACTATTATCAAAATTTTATGAAATTATTCACCCACTATAGGCCAAGCAATATGCCAGTTGCTTTAGAGGAACAAAAGAAAAATAGTAGAGTCCTTGCCCTTAATCACTTATCATAACCAAAATATTTGCAAGGTAGCATATATCAAGAGTATTGAATAGTTTTTGACTTTAAGGAATATGGCAGAGTAGGAGGATCCTAAGTTAATCTCTGTCCTACAAACACACCTAGATAAGAGCCAACCCAGAAAATGACTCATAGTTGGGCAGACAGACTTTCCAAAGTTAATGGTAGAGAGGAGGCCACATCAAAAAGGGTAGGAGAGGTGGAGACACCATTGAGAACAAAACACTTACTAAAACTAACCACAAACAGGAGGGACACCACAAGTACAAAGAAGGGAAAAGAGCAAATCCCACACCAGGCACTCCAACATGGGAAACCTGCGCAGAGAAGATGAATCCCCATGACATCAGGCTTTGAAACACAATGGGACTTAACTTGGAGAATTTTTACAGCCAGCAGTGCTTACTTATGTCTGGGTACTTTAAAAAGCAGCAAACTTAGCTCTAGGAGAGCCAGAGGCAATAGCATACTGAGTCCCTGCTCTTACAGAGACAGCATAATGAACAACACTCCCTTCCCCAGGATAGAGCATAGAAGGAGCAGTTTGAAAAACACCTAGGGGAATATGTGAAAATTTATTTACTAATCTCAGAACCAGTGCTGAAAGGTTAGAGATGTTTAGAAGATTTCTCTAAGAACAAAAGAGCTGGAAGATTCCATTTCTTCCCCTATACCCATCCTCCCACCCCTAGCCTAGCTAGCTTGGATATTTGCAGGAATCAACACAAACACTCTTAACTACTTTGCTAACACTGTGTGCCCCATCCCCACATTTTACAGAGGATGTGTCCCATCCAATCCACCCCACTTGGCAGGAATCCCTCCAAAGTGGCTCCTGCCATGTTTCATCCTACAGGCAGCCCTGGCAAGGACCAGAGCCACTCCAAGTGACTTCTGCCCTGTGGGGAGGGGAAGATAACTACATACACCAGGTCAACTGCAGATCCAGGAAATGAAGTTTATAACTGGCAGTCCATAAAGAGTGCCCTGCCAACCAGTGCATGTCCAGCCTTGGCAATATCTGATCTAACTTCTGGCACTGCTCACCAACAAAAACCTGTCAGGGGGCAACACCTGAATAGACATTTTTCCAAGGGCAACAGACACATGAAAAGATGCTCAACATCACTACTTATCAGGGAAATGCAAATTTCCTGTCAGAATGGCTAAAATCAAAAACACAAGAAATAACTAGTGTTGGTAATGATGTGGCAATACAAGAACATTTGTGCACCATTGGGAATATAAATCGGTGCAGTCACTGTAGAAAACAAGAGGTTCCTTAAAAAATTAAAAGTATAATTACCCTATGATCCAATAATTCCACTACTCAGTATTTACTCAAAGAAAATGAAAACACTAATTTGAAAAGATATATTCACACCCCTGTTTGTTGCAGCATGATATAAAATAACCAAGGTATGGAAGCAACCCAAGTGCCCATCCATAGATGAATTGATGAAGAAGATGTGGTATACACATACACACACACACACACACACACACACACACACACACACACACACTGGAGTATTATTTAGCCATAAAAAAAAGAATGAGACCTTGCCCTTTGCAACAACATGGATGGACCTAGAAGGGTTATGCTATGTGAAATAAGTCACAGAAAGACAAATATCATATGATTTTACTCTTGTGGAATTTAAGAGACAAAACAAAGAGAAAATGAGACAAACAAAAAACCATACTGTTCATGTAAAACCAAAAAGCAAACTTGAGACAACTGGGAAAATTTATAAACTGACAAAATATTTGAATAGAAGAAAGACATACTTTAATTTTATTCCATTGGAATAGAATCCAAATTGTTTATAAGTAAATATATGGGATTTTTTTTTCCAAACTCTCCTTTGCTGAGTTTGGAAATTTTAAGAAAATTTTAATGTAAATGGTATCCTCAGTTTAATGTTTATATTGCAATTCCTCAAAATAATTAAACATTACAGATATGAATGGGGAAAAAAACCCTTACTCTTAATACAAAGAAGAAACTGGTGGGTACCAGAGGGGAGGTGGGTGGAAAGAAGGACAAAATAGATAAAGGGGATTAAGAGTCCGCTTATCTTGGGGTGCTTGGGTGGCTCAGTCACTTAAGCATCCGACTCTTGATTTCAGCACAGGTAATGATTCTTAGTTCGTGAGATAGGCCCTCCATTGGGCTCTGCACCGGCAGTGTGGATCCTCCACTCCCTCTCTCTCTGCCCCTCTACTGCTTGAGCTCTATCTCTCTCTCTCTCAAAATAAATAAATATATAACCACTTAAATTTTTTTTTTTAAAAAAGAGTACACTTACCTTGAAGGATATTGAAAAATGTATAGCATTGTTGAATCATTATACTGTACACCTAAAATTAATATAACACTGCATGTTAATTATACTTGAATATGTGTATATATATATACACATATATACATCTATATTTAAGATATATATACATAGGCAAACATTCCTACACAATAGAGAAATTAAAAGGGTAATTATTCCCATTGTAGAGTAATATACTAGAGTTCTTTTAAAAGTACAGAACTTGTGGGGCACCTGGGTGGCTCAGTTGGTTAAGCGTCCAACTGTAGCTCAGGTCATGAGCTCACAGTTCTTGAGTTCAAGCCCTGTGTTGGGCTCTGTGCTGACAACTCAGGGCCTAGAGCCTGCTTTGGCTTCTGTGTCTCCCTCTCTCTCTGTTCCTCCCCTACTTGCACTTTCCCTCTTTCTGTCTCTCTCAAAAATAAATAAAGAGTAAAAAAAAATTTTTTACAAAATAAAAGTACAGAGCTTGCCTTTGCATTAAAATATTGTATCTATAATTTGCAAGTCTTTCAGGAATTGATCTCATATAAATTATAATGTACTTCCATTTAAATAGATTACTATAGAGAGCAGCTCCTTTTAATCAGGGGGAAGAGCCCTGAAACAGGTAAGTTTTAGGTGAGTTTCAAAGGACATGGTATTAAGGACATGGTATTAAAGGACATTTAGGAAATGGTAGATGGGGACTTGGATAAATTATTCCAGGTGAGGAAAATACCCTTAGTGGCAAGCTTAAAAGACAAATGAATTCAAAGAAAATGGAAACTGGGGAAACAGCAAAGAGCCAGGCTTGAAGGTCATTAATAAAAAGGGTTTTTGAAAATAAATTAGCTTTTAAAACTGGTGAATGTTACTCAGAGAAGCTATGGGTCTGAGAAAGTATGGAAATGGATAAGTGTCATTGGGTATATTTCCATAAGTAATGTCAACCCCTTTTGGGAATTTTCTGCATATGGATCATCCTCCCCCCCCTCCTAATTCAAAATAGATAAAAGAGGGGCTTCTGGGTGGCTCAGTTTGTTAAGCATCCGACTTCAGCTCAGGTCATAATCTCACAGTTCGTGGGTTCGAGCCCCACATCGGGCTCTGTGCTGATAGTTCAGCCTGGAGCTTGCTTTGGATTCTGTGCCTCCCTCTCTCTCTGCTCCTCCCCTGCTCACACATTCTCTCTCTCTCAAAAATAAATAAATTTTTAAAAATGGATAAAAGACTTAAATGTAAGGTACGAAATTGTAAAATTCCTAGAATAAAACATGGGGGTTAGCTCCTTGACATCAGTCTTGGCAATGATTTTTTTTTTAGATATGACACAAAAAGCAAAAGCAACAAAAGAAAAAATAAACTAGTGGAACTACATTAAACAAACTAAAAAGGTTCTGTACAGCAGAGGAAACATCAGCAACATTAAAAGGCAACTTATAGAATGGGAGAAAATATTTGAAAATCATGTATTTGATAAGAAGTTAATATCCAAAATATATATAAGGAACTCTTACAACTCCATAACAAAACAAAACAAAACAAAACAAAACACCTGATTAAAAACTGAATGGACATTTTTCTGAAGAAGACACACAAATGACCAACATGTACATGAAAAGGTACCCAACATCACTAATATTCATGTTGACACAAATCAAAACCACGATGAGCTATCACCTCACAGCTGCTAGAACAACTATCTTGGAAAGTACAAGAGATAACAAGTGTTGGTGAGGAAGCAGAGAAAAAGGAACCCTCATGCACTGTTGGCAGGAATGTACATTGGTACAGCAACTATGAAAAACAGTATGGAGGTTCTTCAAAAAATTAAAACTAGAAGTACCATATGATTCAGCAATCCCACTTCTGGGTATAATCTGAAGTAAACGAAATCACTATCTGGAAGAGATACATGCACACTATGTTCATTGCACCATGGCTCACAATAGCTAAGACATGGAAATAGCCTAAGTATACATCAAGAGATGAATAGGTAGGGGCACCTGGGTGGTTCAGTCGGGTTAAGCGTCTGCCTTCAGCTCAGGTCATGACCTCACAGTTCATGAGTTCCAGCCCCACATCTGGCTCTGCACTGTCAGATTCTCTCTCTCTCCCCTCTCTCTCTGTCCCTACCTTGCGTGTGCTCTCTCTCTCTCTCTCTCTCTCAAAATAAATAAATAAACTTTTAAAAAAATTCTTAAAAAGAGATGAATAGGTAAATAAAATATGGTTTTTGTATATATGTACACACACACACACACACACACACACGCACACACAATGGAGTATTATTCAGCCATTTAAAATGAAGGAAATCCTGCCAGGGGTGGGAAGTGGGTGAAAGTGGTCAAAAGGTACAAACGTCCAGTTATAAGATAAAAAATGACTTCTGGGGATGTAATGTACAGTGTGGTGATTATAGTTAACAATACTGCTGTATATTTGAAAGTTGATAAGAGAGAAGATCTTAAAAGTTCTCATCCCAGGAAGAAAAGAAATTGTAACTATGTGAGATGATGGATGGTAACTAAACTTATGTGATGACCATTTTGTATTTATACATATTTCAAGTTATTATATTGAACACCTTAAGCTAATACAATATTATATATCAATTATATCTTAATAAAACAAGTAAGGGGGAGAAATGTTGATCCCATTTATAGAATTCTCCACAGCTAGATCACCCTCCTTCATCACCCCCTACACACACACACACACACACACACACACACACACACACACTTCTTCCTGAAGCAGAGAGAGAAAAGGAATAGTTCCAACAGCTACAAAGGATAAATAATAATTGTACTAGGTTGAATCAGAGAAAGTATTTTCTACTAAACACCAAGACTTCCTTCTGCCTGTTTCCAAGGGGCCAGCTATGGAGAAGTTAGCAGTGCATCTGCATTCAATGAAGGTCTTGGAAGAGACCCAAATCACCACATTCGGAAGAGTTCCAAGAACTCTGCGAGGCTGTATGTTCCAAACAGAGAGAAAGAACACAGAAAGCAAGGTTTGAAGTGGAGCCCAGAAAGGAATCTAGTAACAGGAAGCAGGAGTGTGGAAAATGAGCATTTTAAATTAAAGTTGCTCAGGGATTCTCAGAATCACTAGACAATATACATGCTTAATGTTTGAAATATGCTTTTTTACAGCATTCCTTTTTGTTCACTAAAGTTCTTCATATGATTTTGAACAAGTGTGCTGACAGAGAACAAACAGCCCATGGAAGAGAACACTGGCTGATTCTGGGTAATAAATATTCCCATGTGTACATATACCAAAGAAAGTGCTATATTCATAAGGAGCATATTAGTGACGAGAGGATGCTTTCTAAGAACATATTTCACTTTTTAGGTCCACAATAATAATATGCAGTGTTGGGGCATCATATCCTTCAACACATGGAGAAACGTAATATTAAATGAAATCTAAGAATCTGGGCAAGTATCTTAGAAAATTCATTTTTGGGGGTAAAAAAAATGCCACCCCCCCCCCCACCGGTGGAGTGTCTGGCTAGCTCAGTCGGTGGAGCCTGCGACTCTTGATCTGAGGTTGTGACTTCATGTCCCCTGTTGGGCATGGTGATTATGTTAAAAAAAAAAAAAAAAAAGTAAGTCCACCCAAAAAAATTCTGTCACAAGCTGCAACATGGATGAACCTTGAGGACATTATGTTAAGTGAAATAAGCCAGTCACAAAAAGACCAACATTATGGGGTGCCTGGGTGGCTCAGTCAGTTAAGGGTTCAACTTTAGCTCAGGTCATGATCTTGCAGTTCATGAGTTCGAACCCCACGTGGGGTTCTGTGCTGTGTCTGCCTCTCTCTGCCCCTCCACCACTTGTGCTCTGTCTCTCAAAAATGAATAAACATTAAAAAAGACAGTCTGTGATCCACTCAAACTAAGTTATCTATCTAGTCAAATCTACAGAAACAGAAAGTCAAATGGTGGTTGCCAGGAGCTGAGAAAGAAGCATATGAAAAATTGTTATTTAATGGATATACAGTTTTAGTTTTGCAAGATGAAAAAGTTCTGGCATTGGATGCACAACAATAAGAATATATTTTACATACTGAACCATACACTTAAAAATGTTTAAGATGGGATATTTTACCTTATGCATGTTTTACGAAAGCTAAAAAAATTTTTTTTAAACAAGGGAAAAGAGTCAGTCCACCAAGTACACAGGCTTTCTGAGAAGCAGTTGCAGAAGGACTGAACAAACATTTGAAGTACGTACAATGTAATATTTTTAAGTATGCAGTTGGAAGAAAGAATAAAGTAAAAGAGCATTTACTGGGTCTCAGTGCAGGCTCATCAATATTAGATCCTTCACATATGTTGTATTAAATTCTTACAATAATCCTGAAAGTAGATATTCTGGTCCAGATGCTGATATGCTAGTCCTGAAAAAATTGGGGTTTAGAAAGGACAAATATCTTGCCCAAGTTTCTGCAGCTAATAAGCAGCCTAGGGGAATAAGGTTGCCCATTACTGGAAGATAAGAGGGTCATTACAATGAAAGTTTAGAGAATTAAGAGAATTAGTTTTCTACCTGTCCCACTTTATTTTCACTTTTCTTTCCCACTTACTGAATCCAGAGAAGAAATTTAAAAGCTAAGTTAGTCTAGCATTTATGGAGGAAATTGCAGGGAAAAGCCTTGAGAGTTAATTAACTTAATTAGCATAAAATTTTGAAACTGGAAGTCGTATCAAGTTACCTGACAGAAAACAGTGCCTGGGAAAAGGATTCACAAGCCTAATCCCGTGAAGTGAGCCTCCAGGGGGAAAACAAAATATGGTTAGCAGCCATGCACATTTTTCACATATATATGTTTAAGTTTCTCTTGATATAAAGTGTGTCAGTCAGAATACCAGATAAAATTGAACTTCTCCACCACTTAATAAATACCTTTCGTAAAAGTGAACCAAGGACTTTGTATCAGTCAAGGTCACATCAGGAAACAGATGGCACACACAAACTCTGCAATTTGAGGAAAGTTTAATGAGGAGCTATTCATGAAGGTGTGGGCAGGATACAAGGAAACCACAAGGGATAGCGCAGTACCTTGGGGCTAGTGACTTCAGGGCTTATCCTCCCCTCTCCAAGGCCATCATGGACTAAGGGAGTGTGCTATTCCTGAAACGCAGAGAGAGAGCTGCATGGTTGATGCTGTCTTTTGGCCACAGGATGCAACCAGTTTGCAGTGACCCAGCAGCGAGAAACTCCAGAAATTAAATCTCTCTATTCCCACTCTCCTCTATTCCTGTTTCTGATCTTCTGTCAATGCTCTCCATTGGCTGCACCTTATTTAGGCCTTTTAAGGCACAGAGTAAGGTGGAAAAGAAAGAAGAGTGCATTTGGAGAGGCAAACAAAAGGTATCCAGCAGAGACTGACTAATATTTTATAGGTCATGTGTGAAAATAAGTTAAGGAAGAACTAACAACAAAAACAAGTCCTCTGGGGTTTGTTTGTTTGCTTGTTTTAATAAAATATATTAGAAAACTTACCACTAAGTCTGAGAAATGTGTTAGTTAGGTTTTGCTATAACAATGCAGCATCACAAACAACTCCCAAATCTCAGTAGATTACAATAATAAACATTTATCTTTTACTTCAGGTCTACAAGTCAGTTCTGGTTCAATTACATTTGGCTAAGTTAACTGGACATATCTCCTGGCTGAAGGTTGAGATCAGTTGTGCTTCACGTATCTTCTCATTCTAGAATTCAGGCTAAATGGCCAATGATTACATAGAGCATGGCAGCTGGTAGGCGCACAAAGGGAAAAACAGAAACCATAACGTCTGTTAAATCTGTATTTTTTACTGGCATGCTTATCATTTCCACCATACCTGCCAATGGAAGACTTTTGACCAAGCCCAATGTCAATGGAGTGGGAACATCAATGTATAGAGAAGGGTAGAGTGAATATTTTCTAAACAGTAATTAATCTACTATACTTAGTAAAACTGCCTCTGAAAATATACCTTATATAGAAACACCCAGGCTTTATGACTACAAGTAGATTTTTATCCCATTAACTGTTTTTTGTGTATATACTTTTCTTCTTATTAAAAGTATCCTCTGGCTGTGATTATGCATTCCCTGCCAATCACATTTACCTTCTATGTTACTGAAAGAAACTGTCTAGGTAAACACTGTTAACAGAAATGTTAGCCTAAAAGCACATTTATGCACCTTCACGTATAGGTATAGGTGTAGGCCTCTGTGTAATGCACCTAGAAAAAGATAAAAAGCACTAAAAGTTTATACATCACACCCTAGTAACTTATTCAAATTTCAAAGCTACTCGTAGCCCTTCCTAAATCAGCAGAATTTTTAAAACATATTAAAGCTGATTTTTAAAGATTTATATGTTCAATGTGTCCTTGCTGCCCATCTACAGTTACAATGTTTTTTTTCCAGCTTTATTGAGATGTGATTGGCATACAGCATTGTGTAAGTTTAAGGTGCACAAATTGTTGAATTAATACACTTATTACCACTATAGCCTTAGCTAATACTTTTATCACATTATATAACTGCCATTTCATTTTTGTGGTGAAAAATTTAACATTACTCTCTTAAAAACTTTCAAGTATGTAATACAGTATTAACTAAACTCACAATGCTATACATTAGATCCCCAGAACTTATATCTTCTAACTGGAAGTCTGTATTATTTGTCCAACATTTTTCCATTTCTCTCATCCCCATGGTAACCACCATTCTACTCTGTTTCTACTCGTTCACTTTTTTTAGATTCTGCATGTAAGTGATATCATACAGAATTTGTCTTTCCTTGTCTGACTTATTTCACATAGCATAATGCTCTCAAGGTCCACTTGTGTTGCTGCAAATGGCAAGATCTTCTTTCTCGTGGCTGAATAATATTCCATTACATGTATATCACCACATTTTTCTACCCATTCATCCATTAACAGACACTTGGTTATTTCCCTGTCTTGGCCATTGTGAATAATGCTGCAATAAACATGGACATGCAGATATCTCATCAAAATCTTGTTTTTGTTTTTGCATCTATATTTTTCAGGGATATTGATCTGTGGTTTTCTTGAAGTGTCTTTGTCTGGCTTTTGGTAACAGAGTAATTCTAGGCTTGTAATTTTGTAATTTTGGAAATGTTCCCTCCTCCTCAATTTTTGGAAGTGTTTGATTTTAATTTTTCTTTAAATATTTGATAGAATTTACCAGGGAAACCATCTGGTCCTGGATTTTTCTTTGTTGGGAGATTTTTGATTACTGATTAATGTTCCTACTCATTATTAGTATGTTCATATTTTCTGTTTCTTCATGATTCAGTCTGATAAGTTGTATGTTTCTAGGAATTTATCCATTCTTCTAGGTTATCCAATTTGTCGGTGTATAATTATATATACTAATTTCTTATGGTTTCTGTGTATTTCAGTTGCAATATGTCTTCTTTCACTTCTGATTTTGAGTCTTCTGTCTTGCTTAGTCTAGCTAAAGGTTTTCAATTTTGCTTATCTTTTTAAAAACAGCTCTTAGTTTTGTGATCTCTTCTATTATTTTTCTGATCTTTATTTCATTTATTTCTGCTCTGATCTTTGTTATTTCCTTCCATCTGCTAACTTTAGGCTTAGTTTGTTCTTCTTTTTCTAGTTCCTTGAGGTGTAAAATTAGGTTATTTCCAAAGATAAAGAGAAGGAATCAGAGCATACTACCACAGAAAATCACCAATTAGCAAGGGCAGAAAGAGAAGGAAAAAGAAACAAGGAAACTACAAAAAAAAGCCAAAAAATGATTAATAAGATGACATTAATAAGTCTTTACATATCAATAATTTCTCTAAACAAAATGAATTCTTCAATCACAAAACACATTGTGGCTGGCTGGATTAATAAAAGCAAGACCCAACTATATTTTGCCTACAGATAACTCATTTCAGCTTTAAGGAAAACATGGGCTTAAGGTGAAAGGATGAAAAAAAGACATTCTATGCAAGTGGAAACCAAAAGACAACAAGGATCACTATACCTACATCAGACAAAGGAGACTTTATGCCAGAAATGGTTAACAAGAGACAAAGAAGATCATTATGTAAGATAAATGGGTCTATGTGTCAACTATACTTCAAAAAAGTTAATTTCTTTTAATTAAAAAAAATAAAATTAAAAAGTTTTTTTTAAAGATAAATAGGTCGACTCATTAAGAGGATGTAATCATCATAAAGGCACCCAACATGGGACCACCTAAGTATATTAAGCAAATACTAACAGGTCTGAAGGACAAAATAGATAACAATACAATAATGGTAGGGTACTGCACTTGCATCAATGGGTAGATCATTCAGACAGAAAATCAGCAAGGAAACAGTGGACTTGAACCATGCTCTAGACCAAATGGACCTAATGGACCTATAAAGAACAGTCTACCAATAGCCTCAGAGTATACATCCTTCTCAAGCACACACAGAACACCATCTAGGATAGATCCTATGATAGGTCACATAACAAGTCTTATCAAATTAAAGAAGACTGAAATTATACCAAGTATCCTTCCAGCTACAATGGTATGTAACTAGAAATTAACAACAACAGGAAAGCTGGAAAATTCACAAAAGTGGAAATTAAATAACACACCCTTGAAAAACCAATGCATAAAGAAGAAATCAAAAGGGAAACCAAAAATTATCTCAAAACAAATGAAAATGGAGACACAATCTACCAAAATTTATAGGATGCAGCAGAAGCAGTTCTAAGAGGGAAATGTAGAGAAATAAATGCATAAAGTAAGAACAAAAGAAAGATCTCAAATAAACAACCTGACTTTACACCTCAAGGAACCATGATTTTTTTTTATCTACTAATTTATGTATTACGCATGAAAGAAGGAAAATCACAAAAACCTCAAAAAGGATTTAAGCAGTTGTACAGGTAAACTTATGATCCTGTTTAGGATTTTTTTTCCCCTGTGTGCCTGACAAAGGGTTGTGCCACCTTTGATTAAATAGTTCTGGTGACAGACAAAGGGTTGTGCCACCTTTGATTAAATAGTCACCATCTAATGTGGTAGTCTTTTGGACACTCTCCTTTTGTTTTTTAATATTTTTAAAAATATTTATTATTTTTGAGAGAGACAGAGACAGAGTGTGAGTGGGGGAGGGGCAGAGAGAGGGAGACACAGAATCTGAACTGTCAGCAAAGAGCCAGACGCAGGGCTCAAACTCACAAACCGTGAAATCATGACCTGAGCAGAAGTCAGACGCTTAACCGACTGAGCCACCCCAGGTGCCCCTTCGACACTCTCTTTGATGGAATGTTATAGTTTACTCATTTGTTTTAGTAAATTCTACACCAAAATGGGGCCTAAACTCATGATCCCAAGATCGAGAGTTGCATGCTTCTCCAACTGAGCGAGCCAGGTCCCCCATTTGTTTTGTTTTGTTTTGTTTTGTTTTGTTTTGTTTTGTTTTTTAAATTTTTTTTTCAACGTTTATTTATTTTTGGGACAGAGAGAGACAGAGCATGAACGGGGGAGGGGCAGAGAGAGAGGGAGACACAGAATCGGAAACAGGCTCCAGGCTCTGAGCCATCAGCTCAGAGCCTGACGCGGGGCTCGAACTCCCAGACCGCGAGATCGTGACCTGGCTGAAGTCGGATGCTTAACCAACTGCGCCACCCAGGTGCCCCTTGTTTTGTTTTTTTAATTGATCCCAAATCTTCCTTTCTTCAGCTTCCTCTCAATTGTTCCTAGGTTTGTCCTTGAGAGTAAAGCAAATGCATCCCTTCTTCTGTTAGGATAGTTGCTCCATATTTGGAAACAGCTAGAATGCGTGCTACCACCCTCCCTGTCCCCCACCTCCCACTCCACCAGAGCTCTAGTCTCTTAAGACAAGGGCTCTTTCCAAAAGTCTTCATATATCAGTGTCTCCAGAACTCTTCTCACCCTGTTTGCACTCTTTTAGATTACACTAAGAAAAAAAAATATTCAGGGAGATTTAATTTTATATTTTAAATATTAAGTATTCATGGGGTGTCTGGGTGGCTCAATCAGTTGAGCGTCCAACTCTTGATTTTGGCTCAGGTCACAATCTCATGGTTTGTGAGATCAAGCCACGTGTGGGGCTCTGTGCTGACAGCACGGAGCCTGCTTGGGATTCTCTCTCTCTCTCTCTCTCTCTCTCTCTCTCTCTGTCCTTCACCTGCTCACACTCTCTCTCTCCCTCAAAAAAAAAATTAAATACATAAATAATAAATAAATAAATAAATAAATAATAAATAAATAAATATTACATATTCACATTCACTATGCCTTCCCCAAGCATCCAACCTAAAATAACTTTCATTATATTCTTTCAGGGTATCTTGTTCTATTCCTTTATAGTACTTATCATATATAAGTGATACTTACAAATCTAATTAATCATAAATACCTAATTTAGATAACACTTTAAATTATTAAATATTCATTTAATAATTTAATTATATCTATAATAATATCTGTCTCTTCCACTGGTCTGTAAGTTCTCTGAGAGCAGGAACTATATTTATTTTGCTCACCATCTTATTTCTTGTTTTCAGCATAATCCATGCTACACAGTATATATTAATAAGTATTTATTGACTGATTCTCAGCTGTTGAATAAAATGAAATTCACATTGTGAGCATAATTAAAGAAAACAGAGTGTCATTGTCTTCCTTCATAGGAAAAATATCCTGGAAGAAATTAAGAAAAAGCGAATTTTGAAGAAGACAAGGGTCCTGGATTGATGGAGAAAGCAGGAGAAAACACTCCAGCATGTAGCGCTTTATCTAATGTAGTAGAGAATGGTAACTGTTTACTAAAGTCCATATTCCCTTCTTCCTGGACATATGGTTAGGTTACATTTCTAAGCCTCCCTTCCTGTTAGACAACTCCTTTGGTGGTGACTAATTTATGTTCATGCTGGAACATGAACATAAGTGAGGGCTACTGCTTTTGCATTTCTGTTTTAGAAGTGTCTCCTTGCCCTTTTGTCTCTTCCCAGCCTCATCAATGCAGATAACAACAAGGCCACAAGAGGTTTATTCTCCATCTGGGGTGGAGCCACAAGTTGGAAGGAGCCTGGGTCCATTTTGGACTCCTCAGAGCAGAGCTGTCCCACTTACTTGGATTGTACATTTTCTATTACTGCATAGAAGAGACATAAACTTCTTTGCTCTTTAGGCTACATTATCAGTGGGTCTCTTCTTATAACAAGTTACCTTTGTGGGACACCTGGATGGCTCAGTAGGTTAAGCGTCACACTCTTGATTTCAGCTTTGGTCAGGATCTCACAGTTCATGAGACCAAGCCCCACATTGGACTCTGTGCTAACAGTGCAGAGCCTGCTTGGGATTCTCTCTCCCCCTGCTCCTACCCCGCTTACATGCACAAACACACCCTCTTTCTCTCTCAAAATAAATAAATAAACTTAAAACAAAATTTTACCCTTTGCCCTAAGACATCTGTCATTTAGAAAATGTTTGATCAATATTGCTTGAATTCACAGTATAGAGAATGAAATGTGTGGCATAGTCTAAAAGAATCTAATCACAAACAGAGGAGATGAATATGCCTCAGACAAGAAGCTAATGAAGAGTAGTGAGAAATCGCTAACCAATTGTGGGAAATATTGGGGGTTATTATAAGCATATATTAAAAATATTTTTAAATAATATAAATTGTATTATTAAACTCTCATGTACCACTCCCTCAAAATGAATAAATGTCAGCATTTTTGGAACTCAGTTCAGATTTTTTTCATTTTTTTAAAGAAATAGTACCTTATAGCAGGAACTTGGGTGGCTCAGTCGGTTAAGAGTCTGACTTCAGCTCAGGTCATGATCTCACAGCTCGTGAGTTCAAGCCCCACTTAGGGCTCTATGCTGACAGCTCAGAGCCTGGGGCCTGCTTCAGATTCTGTGTCTCCCTCTCTCTCTGCACCTCTCCTGCTCACATTCTGTCTCTCTCTCTCTCTCTCTCAAAAATAAGTAAACATTAAAAAAAAAAAGAAAGAAAATAGTACCTTATAAAAAAATTACTGTCCCCTATAATTATCCTGCCTGAAGGAGGTTTTTCAACATTCCTCCCAAAGTCTGGTACCTACAGTTGAAACCCAAATAAGGACTAATCATGAGAGTACAGAGTCTATTACTCACTGGGATTGGAACGGTAAAGTTCTAATAGCAAAGACCAAGATTGCATTTCTTACTTAACAACTGCTTAACACTATTTGCTTATGTTAAAGTGGAAATTTACTAACACTGCCTAGCCATCTTTCACATTAACTACTACCACCTGTTCTCCCCTTTCTAGGCTAACAAAACTTGTGAAATTGACTTCTGACATAAGTGCACCACCCGACATTTACTACTTGTAATTGTTCTCCTGTTATTCTGGTCTATTGGTGACAGGGCATGACTTTTATTCAAGAGAATTTTTTGGCATCTAGTTGCAGACATTGCCCATTTATGAGGACTAAAAACTCCTAGGTGGATCCTAGCACTTCCAATACTTTATAATAAGTTTATCACTTGGTTCCTTTCCCAAAACCAGTCAATATTATCAGGCAGATACAGGTGCCTAGTAAAAGCAGGGTCCTATTTAAGTATTTCTGTTTTGTTTTGTTTTGTTTTGAATCTGAAGAGATTTCATCTAAAAGTTGCTAGACATTTTCTGCCACAAGGAGTAGCGACATCAATTATTCCTTAGAACAGACTTCCTTTGTTTTGAAAAAACTACATGAAGGAGCCATTTAATTATATTTCCCCCAATTGTTCTGTGGATTGTTCTGTGGTGGCATGGAAAGTTGTTTGCTTACAAGGGCAGACTGGGTGAAATTAGCCCAAGAGATTTCCAGATAGTATTATTGAGCAAGAAAAGTAAGATGCACAGAGATGTGTATGATTCCATTTATGTAAAACAAATGAAACAAAAATGTGAACATGTATAAATATGTTTTTAAGTGGCTACATGATCATAGAAAAAGTACATTAGGCTACATACACCAGACTGTGAACATGGGATGGTTTTGTGGTACAAGGAAAAGCAAAAACAGGGAAGACAAGTAACAAAATAAATTAATAAAAATAAACTTTAAAAAAGATATTTTTAGAAAAGAACACTAAAAAGTAACAGTACCATGTAATATAAGTGAGAGATTGGACTTTGCTAAACTAGTTGAAGTCATCATTTTTCAAATATAAAAGCAATGTGGTAACAGATTTGTGAGGGTTTAGGGACATATGTGTTTTAAGATGAATATCAAAACACAAAACAATAACAACAACAACAACAAACCCTTATGTACACTAGTATAAAGACGATAGTAAAACCCTCTATGACAAAAGCAAGTGCAAATTATCTCAAGTGTTTCTGTTAACATATTTTAAAAATGCAGTTTGAGGTTACAGTTAATAGCATCTTAAGTACAAGGAAAAGAAATGCCAAATAAAGCAGATTTTATTCCAGATCATGGAATAAAATAGGCAGGCTATAATGGCTTCTTTCAGTTATGACTTAAGATCCCTCCACCACTGGAGCATCTAGGTGGCTCAGTCAATTAGGTATCTGACTCTTGATTTCAACTCACGTAATGATCTCACGATTCAGGAGATAAAGCCCTGTGTCAGGCTCTGTACTGACAGCATGGAGCCTGCTTCAAGTTCTCTCTCTCTGCCCCTACCCCACTCGTTCTCTTTCTCTCTCTCTCTCTCTCTCTCAGTAAATAAATAAGCTTTTTTTTTTTAAAGGCTCCTCCACCACAGGTATTAATGTAACCATTTTACAGATGATGAAACTGAGTCTTTGAAAGTTTTGGCAGCTTTTCTAAGATTACTCTACTTGAATTAGAGCCCATTTCACATAATTCCAAAACCCATGTACTACTCACTATCATAATAATTGTCTCACTATAGAATGACATACTATAGATTTAAAATTCATTTAGGAGCATGACATACATATCCTGTATTTGCCATGGCAGGCTATATTGTATTCCAGAGTGGTGCCACTGAGTTCTTCTCTTCTTTTGTATCAACCCAAATGTTCTCTGTGTTTCCATGCCCCAATATATACATATCCCTAATTAGATCTATATAGGCTCACAAACCTGTATGATCTTCACACACCTCCATCTTGCTGACTTCTTCTGTCTTACTCCACTCCAGCCACTCTGGCCTCCTTGTTGTTCCTCAAACACAATAAGCATGTTCCTGCCTCAGTGCCTTTGTACTTGCTATTTCCTCTACCTGGAATAGTCTTCCTTCAGATGTCTACTTGATTCACTCTCCTCCTTCACAATGAACCTTTTCCAGATCAACTTACTTAAAATTAGAATCTTTGTGGCCAATCTGACTCTTGCTAAATGGTATCTCCTGTTTTATTTTTTCTATCACATTCATTATCATTTAATAAGTTTTATATTTATTTACTTTGTTTGATCCCTACCACAAAAATGTAAACTTCACAGGGCATTGATTTTCTCTCTCTCTTTTTTTTTTTTTTTACTGGCATGTCACAAGCATCTAAAATAGTACTTGGAACACAGTAGGTTCTCAATGTGTGGAACAAATGAATAAGTGCATTGCTGTTCTCCTTTCCAATATTCAGATCTGATAGTATGATGTTCCCTAGATATGTTTTTTAAGTACCACATTCTGGTCATGCATCTCATGCTATAAATGTCTACAATTTCTAGATGCCTGTAATTTCTAGAGATAAAAACAGGACTGAGGGGTCAGTGGTGAGACAAGTGAGTCAATAATATTGTTGAAGAAATTGTGATTGTATAATATGAAAATATAATTTTTATCTATGCCTATACTTTACACAAAAATGAATCTAGGTAGATTATATACATATTTTTAAGTGGTGCAAAGCTACAGAAATTCAAATTTTATGTTGTCATTAGAAGGGTAATAAACAGGGGCACTGGGTGGCTCAGTAGGTTAAGCGTCAGAAGGCGGCTCAGATCATGATCTCGTGGCTCATTAGTTCAAGCCCTGCATCAGGCTTTGTGCTGACAGCTCAGAGCCTGGAGCCTGCTTCGGATTCTGTGTCTCCCTCTCTCTCTCTGCCCCTACCCTGCTCATGCTCTGTCTCTCTCTGTCTCTCAAAAATGAATAAACGTTAAAAAATTTTTAAAAGAAGGATAATAAGCAATGTCAATATTGCAAAAAGGAATCAAACAAATTTATAAGAAAAAAGTTAAGGTTTTAGTGGCTAAAAGGGCGAGGTGTAAATAATTTATATAATGAATACACAATTTGTAAACAAACAAACATGGAAAAACCTTCAATGAGTTAACAACAAATGCAAATGAAAACTATAATATGTTATCATCTGACATTTAGAAAGCAATGTAGTTAAATGGCTATGACAATGTTAAATGAAAAAGGCAGAATTCAAAATTGTATCTGTCATGGTTATAATTATGTATATGGACATGGACAGGAAGGGAACCCAAAAGCTAGATGTAACTTGGTCTGCTGGTTTTATGAGCATACTGAAATTTAAAGTTTATTTTCATCCCTTCCTTCCCTACCCTATCCTATGTTTTGGTATGTTGACATTTGAGGTCAATCCTCACCTGGCCAGTTTTGGTTTTATTGTTGTTGCAGTTTTAAACTGAGAAAGACTAATTTTCTATCTCTGTCACACCATATTTTTTCCCAGAGCATTAGGCTTTGTAGTTTTGAGAGCCAGAATAGTACAGAGGTCACAAGCACAGACTCTAGGGCCAGACTGCCCTAGTTTGAATCCTACTTTTTACTTGACCTTGGGCAAGTTACTTCAATGGCTCAATTACTTCACCTTTAAAATGGACATAATAATAATCCCTCACTTGTGTGGTTTTTGCAAGGATTAAAAAAGTTCATGCATGTAAAGCACTTAGGACAGCACGTAGCACTAGATAATAGTGACTATTATTATTATTTTAATTAATTAGTTAAATAATTGATTATTTTCTCTCTGTCTCTCAATATTCTCAATATTCTTGATTAGATTGAAACTCTTGTCAAGCAAGCTCAACAACCTTAAGAATCATAGGGTTCTTCCGTCCTGCACTGTTGGTGGGAATGCAAACTGGTGCAGCCACTCTGGAAAACAGTGTGGAGGTTCCTCAAAAAATTAAAAATAGATCTACCCAATGACCCAGCAATAGCACTGCTAGGAACTTACCCAAGGGATACAGGAGTGCTGATGCCAGGAGCACTTTACCCCAATGTTTATAGCAGCCAAACAATAGCCAAATTATGGAAAGAGCCTAAATGTCCATGAACTGATGAATGGATAAAGAAATTGTGGTTTATATACACAATGGAATACTACGTGGCAATGAGAAAGAATGAAATATGGCCTTTTGTAGCAACATGGATGGAACTGGAGAGTGTTATGCTAAGTGAAATAAGTCATACAGAGAAAGACAGATAGCATATGTTTTCACTCTTACGTGGATCCTGAGAAACTTAACAGAAGACCATGGGGGAGGGGAAGGAAAAAAAAAGGTTAGAGAGGGAGGGAGCCAAAACACAAGAGACTCTTAAAAACTGAGAACAAACTGAGGGTTGATGGGCCTTGGGAGGGAGCGGAGGGTGGGTGATGGGTATTGAGGAGGGCACCTGTTGGGATGAGCACTGGGTGTTGTATGGAAACCAATTTGACAATAAATTTCATATTAAAAAAAAAAGAATCGTAGGGTTCTTTGCCAGGAGTCTGTTGTTTTCAAACTATAATTAATGGTTTAGGTAATGACAAATCTGATCTCTAATGCCATCTTTGTACTATCTAACCACAGAACACACTCAGGCAAGTCAGTTTCTCCAGGTGGCAGAACAGACTTGAAAGGGTTGGGATCTGGAGCTAAACCACCAACCATGTGGGACAGACAGAGGAAGAACAGATCCCTCCCTAGGTACTAGGAAATTAAGTCTAAACATTTGCTGAAATACGTGTCACGTTCCAGTTATTGTGCTAAGTCTAAAAGCAGAGTAGTTGGTAAGAAAAGCCATTGCTTTCATAGAGGGTAAAGACAAAGAGAAACATCAAATAATCACAAGTGCAATAAGTGCCACTCAGAGATCCAGGATTCTAGGGGAGCTTACAGTCTGACACGCGGATATTCCAACCACATGATCACAGTCAACAGAACACAGGTTGATCCAGCATAGGCTGCTGTCAAAGTGAGCGGCAGTATCTGGCAATAAGGAATACATAGCAATTATTACTCAAAACTACAGGAGGCATGCTGGGACTCTTTATTCTGGAAGTTCCTGCCACCAGGCAACATCAAGGAGAGAACTCAGATACTCAGAAGATTAAAACAGATTGGCACATCCTGAAAGGAGGTGAAAAGAATGTACCATATTCTAGAACTCCAAGTAATTCAGTATGGCTGGAGCCCAGACAGGAGGAGCGCTGGGAAGGGAGGCAGGAGCAGCAAGCAGGGACTAGATCTTGAGAGCATTTTCATACCACATGGTGGACATCTGCCAAAAACCTGCAGCCTGCTGGCTGGGGAGTACTATCAGGCTCAATTCTCTTGCTCCTTTCCACCTAACAATAGCACCACACTGAGCCTCTGCCAGTGTGGAGAGAGGCGTTTTCTAGCTGCCACATTAACCCAAATGGTCCAAACCCACATTCAGAAGGACTTGTAACTAATATGGGCTGTACAGTTGCACCTGAGAGCACAAACAAGGGGTAAGGCTCTCTTTTCCTTCTCTCTCTTTCTTCCTCCCTCCCTTTCTCTCTCTCTCTCTCTCTCTCTCTCTCTCTCTCTCTCTCTCTCTTTCTCTCTCTCTCTCTCTCTCTCTCTCTCTTTCTCTCTCCTGCTTTTTTAGGTTAAAGTCCAACAACTTCTTTTCTAATGAATAAATAGCTCAATGTTTATTTTGCCTTTTCCCTCCTATGTCCAAGGGAAATGATAATATAGCCCTTAATTTTTCTTGCTTTGAATGGGGTTTGCTGAAAGGGGGTACTAGTGTCAGTAGGTGGCAGCATGGAAGGAAGCTCTGCTGGGAATTCTCCATCCAAAGGGAAGAAACACCCACATGCCTACAGAAAAATAAAATAGGCCTTTTTATCTCATCTGTGAGTTCTTTCTCTGTGATCGTTTTTCTTGAAATCATGCTGATACTCACTTTGTTACTATTTTAAAACTATATAATTTTGGAACTATATTTGTGTTATAAACACCACATACTTGTACCACATAGATTACCTTTATGAAATAACTTCACATTTATAGAAGATTTGGCATTCTACTCTAAGAAAAACTTTCTCTCCTGCTTGTTTGCTTATCTCTGTATGGACTTGTGTATTCCTATTTTGTTCAATGCGTTGTAGTCTGTTACTGTCCTTACTTACTTTTATGTGCAAAATGAACCAGACTTGGCCAGTGGGGATCCCTTCAAGCTAGCTTCTATGTCCTTTGACAAGTGTTTATAATTGTTTGAGCATTTCCTTACTCTCTTGAACAACAGGTGATCCTAAATCATCTTGCATTTTCTTTGCCTCAGCTCTGGTACCAACCATTTACAAAAAATACTGGTTCCTTTTAGCAAATATCAATATTTAGAAACCAAGATCTGGGCACTCACCATATTCATTTCTACTGAGCTGTCATTGCTTCTAAGCTCTCTCAGAGAACAGAGCTAGGAAATATATGCATGTATACACATAGACATACAAACACACACACATTTATATTTATCTCTATATGTATCCATGTATGTATATTTTTTAAACTCATTAGTTTACATACCAATACCTTTAATTCCAATTCAGCACTTCAGGTTCTCTCCAGCCTTCCTCTTTTCATATCTGTAAACTCTTTCTCCAACAGTGAGAAACCTGACTCACATGATCCTCAGTGTGTTTATTTATTTGTTCAATCTACCTGTATGTAATTGATCTATCTACCATGTTGGTTGTCTGCTTAGCCCCAGGCACTGCCATTTCCACAGCAACTGCCTCTTTCAGAGGAGGAGAATGGATAGAAAGAGTGGCTTAATGAGAGGAAAAGAAATATGGAAGGAGGGAAGGAAGGAAGGAAGGAAGGAAGGAAGGAAGGAAGGAAGGAAGGAAGGAAGGAAGGAAGAGCCAGTTCCATCTTAAAGCTTCCCACCTACAGATTGTTCAAAAAACCAAGGGCTTACTCAAAGGCAAGGGTTCAATAGTGTTTCCAAATGCCAAATAGGGAAAGAAACAGAGAGTCTGATCAGCATTCAACTGTCTGTGCTTCTTGCAGTAACTCAAAGTTTCTGTCAATAATAATCTCAGAGAGTCCTACAGTGTCTGTTTTCTACAGACACTGTGATTATGGTTGAGGGTATTGCTGCCATTGCCATAGTAGTGTCCCTATTTGGGCCCCACAGTTATATTTCTTCTAATTTATACTCACACACCTGTCCATGATCAACCACCATGTCATAATATCTGTGTTAAAAGGAGCCTACACACAGTGCTGAGACCAACCCTTCCCCATGGAAGCTTTTATATTGAAAGCTAAAGCTCTTAGAGACCAAATACAAAGACCCAAATACTTCTATGAGGAGTTATCAGGCCTTTATCCTCCCTAGAAAGATCTTGATATTCTTTTTAGATAAAAACAGTGATAATTTCTGGCTTTTTCAGGATAGCGATGGTGCATAACAGGATCTGCAATTTACAAAATTCCGGGGCACACATACTTTTATTTAAGAAAAGGTAGGAAATTACCTTAGAGACATATGTGAAATATGAATATTTTATTACACTTAGAAGACCTCAGCAAAATTCCAATATATGAATAATATTCTTCACTTCCTCTTAGAGAACTTGTGGCACCCTCTGATGATAAATCTGAATCCCTCCTTAGATAATAATTTATCCCCTTTACAGAAATCTCTAGTCCAGGTAGTAGTAAGCTTTCCTCGACAACATCACATTCAAGCCAACTTTAGAAATGCTCCTTTAAAGTCCAGAAGCTTAATTTCTGGGCCAAATCTGTCCAGAATGGATCAGAATAGTACCCAACTGTCCACCAACCACAGAAATGAGAAATAAATGATAGTATATTCAAAAGCAAAATATTACACAGCAGTGAGTGTACTACAACTATGCAGCAGCACTGCATCTCACGAACATAACCAAATGTGAAAGTAGGCATCGTGTATGATTCTGTTCCTACACGATGTCTACTTTCATGTTCAAATATAGACAAAACCAGTTCATGGTGCTACAAGTCAGAATGGTAGTCACTTGTGGGGGAATAGCTAGAAGAGGGCACAAAAAGGGTTTCCAGAATTCTAACACTATTCTGTTTCTTGATCTGGGTCCTATCCATTCTGTAAAATTTCATCAAGCTATACACTTAAAATTTATATATTTTTACTGTGTATATTAAATTCAATCAATATATATTTATGCCTCAAAAGGTTCCTTGAGTGAAACACCATTGATCCTTAAGGAAGGATCCAGAAATTTTCAGGGAAAAAAGACCATTCTTAGGTCACTTTCTAACATCTTCAGGAAAGGTCAGGATTGTTTTAAGTCCCCTGGTTATGGCAGTAGGCTTCTCTTCTGTCTCCACGCCTGCTTACTCTGACTGACCTTAGCCCCATATATTTGAATCAGACCATGTGGGTACCATTTTGTGACTAGAGGATTTTTGGAGGTGAGTGAAACTCCATGTTTATACCTATATTTTGAGAAGGCTGACTCTCCCCAAGTTAAATTTGCCAAAATTTTTTTTAATATTTATTTACTTTTGAGAGAGAGAGAGAGAGAGAGAGAATGAGCGGGGGAGGGGCAGAAAGAAAGGGAGACAGAATCCAAAGCAGGCTCCAGGGTCTGAGCTGTCAGCACAGAGCCCAATGAGGGGCTCGAACCCACAAACTGTGAGACCGTGACCGGAGCCAAAGTTAGACGCTTAACCTACCGAGCCACCCAGGTGCCCCAAATTTGCCAAAATTTAATTGAGAGCCTACTGAACATCAAGTCACATTCAAGGCCTGGAGACTACTCATGCTGAGGTGGGGAAATCCAGTCATGACAGGTAAACATCTCTAGAAAGTAGGAAAATTTAATGATCTTCTTTAAAATGTTGAATTTAAGATTTCAAAGATCCAGAACCAGAAATCTTGAGCTGATATCCCATTTTTCAGTCTTAAGTAGCAGATAGTTTTGAAAGCTCCCCATACCCAAAGTGGTTCTTTGCCCTTCAAAATGATGTGAGCCTGTAACCACATTTAGAGCTATGGGACTTAAATTGGTAGGGGAAATTGGATTTTTGTTGCTTTGGAGAAGACAGAAAAAGACAAATAAAATGTGTGTCTTTATGACTTACTTTTCCATAGGATTCAAAAGATGTTAATCCATAAATTTGTGAACTCCCCATTTGGCTCTCTGGGAAGCAATCTAATCTTAAGGTAACATATATGTAACTATTCCCTATGCACAATGAAGATATGCAGCTATTGAATATATTCACAGCAGCATGTCCCTGGAATAGTTTCAGGTTGATGTCTGGCTCTGCTTATTCTTACCGTTATTATCAGCACACCTATTCATACCCCAAATCTTGCTCAACTGATTTAAAGACACTTTCTAACTTTTTTTCATTGCTTCTACGTCATCTTTGCAGTTTTTTTCCTTTTTTAATTATTTGTGAACACTCCTTAGTCTCAGCCCAATTCCTAAAACTGCCACAATATCCAACTAGCAATTTTCATTTTTTCCTCATATATTTTTTTCAAAATACATCATAACAAGTTATCCAAGACTTTAACCAAGTTATATTCTTGCATTCTTGGCAACTGAATCATTGAAAGAATGAGTCTGATAATCATCCCCAATGACATTTTTATCAGGGCTTTCATAAAATAATCCCTATATTGGAGCAATAAATAGTTTATTTGAATTTTTCTTGAAAAACAAATTATATTTAGAATGGTTCTGTAATCTGTGTACTTTTCCTAAGAGACTCCTTCTAGGTCTTTCTTTGTTCATCTCGTGACCAATAATATCCACAAATATAACTACCACCTAAGCAACTCAGGTATTTTATAAGCCCATAAAAAGGTAAAAGAACCTTCAGGATGTGTGTATATTTTCAAAGTCATTAGATTAATATAGAAGTATCATCTGAAGCAGAATTTTGTTTAGGAATCAGGATGTGTAATTTTTAACACTGAGAACATATGCTCTCCTTTTTTCTTCCCCTCTTTATTTCTCCACTACTGTGATTCTTCCCTTCATTTGAACGGCTTCTAAGCTCTTTATCTAAGATTGCACCCTGTTTTTGCTTTTCTTTATTAATCTTACTACTCAAAATCTGAAAGTAGGGTTCAGTAAACTTTCTAGGTGAAACCAAAGGGGACGTTTGTCAAACTTGGCACCCTCTGGTTTAAGGTCTGTATCACGCCGCTGATACTTATAGTTTCCAACCTCTGTTGGCTCCTTTACAGTCTAATGCCCTGTAGTCTCTACTTACTTTCTGGCATAGGAAATCTCTCCTCTTTCCTCACAGATAACATGGTAAATGGTTTTGAAGCTTTTTCAAATGAGGAAAGTGATGGCACTAAAAGTTGCATTGATCGTATACTATTTTATAGTTTATGAGATAGTTTACGGGATTGTTAGAAATAAATGACAGGCCTCCTAATTCCCAATCCCTATGTCTGGAAAGAATTTAATACTATTGTCTTACTCTCATTTTACTTAGTTTTAAGATTATCATCTATTAATAATAAGTGTAACTGTTCTCCCATTAATGATGGCAATATAAAGTCTTCCTTCCAAATAATTTATTTAAGTAAAAATGCCATTACATTAAAGAAACTTTAAATAAAGAATAGCAAAGGTGATATGAGGATATGGCAAAAATCATGAAAATCAAATGACTAAAGTTTGGGAACCATCACTATTTGGGAAACTATTTGGGAAACTATAAAGACTGATGTAGAATGATGGCAGGGCAACTGAAAGTCAAATGTCATTTACTCTGTTCTCTAGATGGTACTTAATGATTCCCATGCTCCCTTATGACATCAGTTGAGGTCATAATGGCAAGGGACAATCCCAGGCTTTCCGCTTGCCTGACTCCAGCCAATAGCTGACTGGCAATTAGAGAAGCAATCCTATCACACGTTTGGAATAGTCAGAAAATGTGCTGATAGGAGCCAATCAGAGCGACAATCTTCAAGTCCTATAAAAAACATAAAACTGACCCAAGAAAAGAAATAGGTAAGTTGGCCAGTATCAGGGAGCATAGATTTGCATGCTACCTCACCCCTGGGGCACCAGTCTCTGATTTTTTTTTTTTTTTTTTTTTTTGGCTCTTTCTAGAAACTAGATGTGAATCCTGGGCAAGTGTACAACAGTGACAAAAAGAGCACTATGCTCTGGGTAACCCTAAAAGTTTACTAAGGACACTGTAAGGTGGGAACCATCTTTGCTTGGTATTTATGGTATTTCTATTATAACAAATATTCTTTTTAGCTAAAAAATGATAAACATCTTGTTTAAGTGGCAAGTAGTTGGGATGGAAGTTTTGTTTTTGGCAAAGCCATAAGTGGGGGACAGGGCGAGGGAGACTGACACAAAGATCTTGCCCTAAACCCTTACAGGGGGACAGAAGTTAAAAGAGGAAGCTCATGCTTTTGTTTAAGAACAATTTATAGGAACAAAAATTACAACAATACTTATTAACTTTAGGAAATTTTTAAAACTTTTATAAGCTTCAATGTCTTCATCTGAAAATAAAGAGAGCAATAACATACCTCATACTAATTATTGTGCAGATTACATGAGATAATGAATATAAATCACCAGGTCACACTAATGCTCCATAAATGTGACTTCTCCATGAAGGCAAAAGAACTGAGGTCAAGATCTGAATCTTACCAGTTATGTAACCATGGGTCAGTTTATTTATTTATGACTCAAAATTTTCCAAAATGTATATGAGACAGATTATAAAAATTCCAAATAACAAAATAGTATACATAAAATTTCAGAATCAGGGAAAATATAAATTGGGATGGAAAACCAAGTGAAAAGAAAAAATATAACATATATGTTCAGACCATTAAGTCTTTTCACAAGTACTAATGTGTACTAAAGTATAAAATTAGCTCTGGGCTTCCTAGCAACCCGAAAGAATATGGGAAAATGTTTGAACAAAATATCCCTTCATTCTCCATGGGGAAGAAAAATATCAAATGCTCATGACAAACGCGTTTTCGAAGCTTTAGTCTCCTCATCCTTAAAATGATAAAAAATATTATCTAGCTTTCAGGTTAGATGTTGAAGACTAAGTGGAATAATGTATATGAAAAAGTACTTTTAAACTTAATGTGCTATATAAATGTTACTTATTATTCCATATACTTTATCTAATAGAGCAGGCTTCTCACACTTTGGGATCTTCTGTTAAGTTACTGAGCTAAATTACTTTTACCATAGGAATATCTAGCATCTCCAGGTACTATTCTAATTATTTACATGTATTCAATTCCTCTTGACAATAATAGTAGCTGATATTTTATTATCCCAAATCAGATGAAGAAACTGGGGCACAGAGAGGTTAAGTAACATTCCCAAGATTACTCTGCTAGTATGTGGCAGTGGTAACATGAATACCCAGGAAATTTGGCCTCTCAACACATGCTTTTAACCATACTTGTACACAGTTACAACTAGGTATAAATTCCTTATACTCACAGGGCTTATGTAACTATAAAGAATACCCATCTATAAATTGAATATAAACCAACCAATAAAACCAATAAGTTTTAAATTAAAGGTCTCAATGTGATGTGACAGAAGATAATTGTTTTCCCCATAACTACTGGTAGCATGAATTTGATGAATTTGGTCAGGCTAAAACCAGGTAGTGCAAGACTCCATTACCTCATCACTGTTTTTCATCCAAATTACTGTAAACCATTGTTCATATAGCTTATAGTGATATTATGCCTTTACTTGATATAAACACATCATTTACATATTAAGTCTGCTTTGGTTCTTTTCTCATTAGTTCCCTGATTAAAGTAGAATTGCTTGGTGCTAACTCAATTATAAAAACAGACTAAAATTGCAGAGTAGCACTTGGCCATAGGGAGGTCATTCAGATGATGCACAATATGCTTCTTACTTTTAAATTATTGTTTAAATGAAAATTAAAAATTTTTAAATTCTCACAGAGAGCTCAAAGATACCAGTTTGAGAAATCCCACCAGAGACTATTCTTTAAAAAGCAGGTGACCAGATGATCTCTTCGTAATTTGATGTGCAACCCTATCCCACTCTGTTGCCAGAGAGGAAGAACTGAGCACCACCTCCTGCCAGTAAGAGAAGAAAGTCTCTAAGCAATGTCTATACTCCTCCAAGTTTCCACTTCTTTCTATCATGTACCCAGGGCTCCTTGAGGCATCTTGAGGTGGCGAGTCCAGCTAGTCTGAGTCCTATCAGAAAAGAGGGAGACTTTAGGGAGATATGGCTACAATAAACCTGTTCTGATGGTACCAAGTGCCACATGCTAGCCCTAGTGGCCTCAGACTGACAAGGGGCTCTTTCGGGATTCTTTCAGCAATAGCCAAGTCCCAAGACCATGCTTAACTTGAATTCCAAGCCGAAAGGGTCTCAGTTCTCAATGAACAGTTCAGGCCCAGGGTGAAAGCAGATACAGAAGCACTGCTTCAGGATCAGTTCAAAATAGATAGGAATTTAGCCTTGTTTCCTATTGTAAGTATTCTTCAAATTATGTTTTGCAAACTGAGGTTTGATGTATTGGTTTCCAAATATGCACAGTGGACACAGCATACTGATGTGAAGATGCAAATAGTTTTAAGATGTTTGTTACTGAGGATTGCATATTAAAGACTTCTTTGAGGACAGCAAAAATGTTGCAATAATCTCTACAGAGAAGCAAAGACAAGAGTCCAGCATGCCAGTTCTGGCTTAAAATTACCATGAAATAAAGAGCCAATAGCACAGATCTTTACTAGCAGTTCTGAGAATGAAGCCTGGACCCTAAAATAGAGTGACTAACTCAATCTCATGATGACTGAAACCTGATCTTGGCCTCATCAACATTTTACACTAACTCCTGGATAAGCAATCTCTTTAAAGAACCCCCAGTAAGGATAAATAACACCCATCTGGCATTTTCTTTTGCTAGGTGAAAAGTGATAAGAGGTAAATGATAAATGATAGTAAGTGTGAAATTAAGGAAAGTCATATCAACAACTTATCATATATAGAATAAAGGTAGCAAACAGTTGGCTGCCACCAGGGCTGTAGGCTTATTTATAAAAAGTTGGTCTAAAATGACCATATTTTCTGATTTTCCCTGTATAATCCAGGCTGTTGTACCAGTACAGTTATTAATAGCGCCATTTTCACTCTTGAAAATTTCTCAATTTTACTACAAATTATCTAGTCACCCTAGTCACCCTATCTATGACACCATCCCATGTTATTTTATACTCCACTTCCCCTTCTGATCCTCTTCTCCCTCATCCCCTAGGAATCCCTTATCATCTTCTTTACTCATTGACCATCTTTCCCTGTTTTCCAAGTGTTTCGTGCTCCAAAGTTACCCCTCTATTCAGTATTCACTCCCATGTAACCCAAATTCATTCAACTCAGATGATCCTGGGAAATGATTAGAAAGCAAGCAATGTGGTTATTACATGGAAAGAAGTTTGTGCTATCTGTGATTTTACAAATAATTTAGAACTATAGAATGGGGGGACAGTTTTCTAATGCCTCTTAAAAATCTCTGCCATTTGTCAAAGTAGGGTGCAATTGTGTTAATTATGTAATCACTTCTGTCTGAGTTATTTTTGTGACTGCTATTATATATACACTTGTTCAGTTATATAATAGGGATCGCTGACTTGGCACCCTTTATTCTGAAAGTTTGCCAACACAAAAAGAAGTACAAGGAAAGACATTGGAAAGAGATCCAGAGAAGCAGGATTATATTCTTTATTACACATTTCCATATTTTCCAAGTGGCTTGAATTAAGTTTATATTACTTTTCACCATCTGGAAGGAAAAATGAATATAATAGAGGAGAATAATATGTAAGACAAGAGTAAAGATCACTTAGACCACTACTTATTCTTATCAACAAGAAAATATGAAAGCTAGCTTTGACATTTGATAATTGTCAGCTGGTTACAAACACATGTGTTTATATCACATATAAAATAAAGCTTCTTTCAGTGGTCAAAAAGTTAAAGTGAATCATCACACCAGCAATCCAGCTTTGCAAGAACTGCCTCTCTTTTATTGGTTACCCTTAACTGGCAAGATAAAGCCCCGCCCACCCCCACCCCCCACCCCCCCACTGCTTCCCACTGTGTGCCACAGCAAGGTGTTAACCAAGACAGACAGGAATAAGTCTTGTAAAAGCACATTTTTAAGGGGTGCTATTTCTTTGCACCACCTACTTTGAGCACCAGAATTTTTACTGCAATTGTCAGTTGAGGGCTATTCAAATTCCCAAATTCTAGCTTATAACAATGCCTAAAGTGTTCTTTTAATGCAGAACAAATTCATTACAAATAACTGACCTAAATATTAAAATACAGTAACCACCTATGCAGATTCCTTCATTAAAATCAACCCCCATCCCCCCCACCCTTAGGAATTATAAGAAGCCTTAGCTAGATATAGCTAGGGAAATTATTTACAATTTGATCCTGTTAAACTCTTCTTCCTTTGTCATCCCAGGCCTGAATTATTTACTGACTTTTTCTTCCCAATAATAATTCATGTTCTATAACAGTAAATGATCTTTCTTGTATGGAAGCTTTAATGATTTCTCACAGAAAATTTTCATCTCTTTTTCTATAATTATTCAATCTCATACTTTAAGCAAGAGTCTTTACCAAACGTGCTTCTGTTGCTGTGGTTGTTCCAATTCCTCTTTGACCTCAAATCTACACAAGGGTTAAATTTTAAACAGGATAGTCTCTGTCAGTATACGATTTTTTCATCACCAATTTGCAGGTGGGAGTGGTGGGAGTCATAGAGGGAAATATGTTCTTTTTTTTTTAATAGCACAAAGAATAACTTTCATTTTGAATACTAGAAGAAAAATTCCTCTTTGTCATATTTTTACTATGATACTTCCCATAGCATACTACAATACAAGAAAACTCCAAGCTAGGGTCTAGGTTTACTGTTTTAACCATTTTGTGTCCACAGGTCCATAACAGGTCAGTTACCACAGAGTCTTGAATTCTGATAAGCCATAGAGGAATGAGACGTTTGAGTAACAGCTGAGGTCACCCAAGATTTAGGGTTCAGAGGATGAAAATGGCTGCTGCTGGTGGAGGCATGCATATAGCTGTCAAGAATATAAGAAAAAGAATGTTGAGAGAGTGAATAGTGTTGGAATATGCAGTTCTAGAATACTTGCCAGCAACATGATTAAAGGAAAACATAAATATAGGAGAACCATTTTTTAATAAGAGAAATGAGTAGTTGTCTTAGGCACTTAGAACAGAGGTTATTGAATATTTTTTAAAGAATTATATTGTTTCATCTTGTTCCTCACCATGTCTATTGCAAATTATCAGATCCCATCACTCTGTAATAATTAAAATAGCTTTCTTTTATTAAGAAATAACATGCATACAATATAATAGATTTAATGTACTAATCAAAGTATAGCTCAAGAATTTTTGCGTATATGTGTACACATATGACATACATATATACATACAAATATGCATATCTTATATCTATGTACCCACATGTAACCAAAACCCAGATTATAAAGTCCCCTTCTCAGCCTAGAATTATACAGCAATTAAAAAGTAACTGATTTTAACAGAGAAAATAATTTGAAGATCACTCACACTGATTGTACTAGAAAATGCATTAGTTATGAAGAAGAGACCCATAAAACAGTGCTTTTAGACAAATTAGTGGTTTTCTATTTCCCTTATGTGAAAAAAGAAAATCCAGATGGAATGAAGGCTCCACAGAACCTAATGTTCTTCCTTCTATGCAGCTATCCCTAGCCATGAGCCATCCTCTTGGCTGTCACAGAGCTCCTGACTCCACCTAGGTGTGGTGACCACATTCCAAGCAGGAAGAAAGATGAAGGTGAAGAGCAAAGGGCCCTGCCTGCTGAGTCAGGCCCCTATCAATGCTTTCTCAGAAACTCCACCAAATCACTTCTGCCTAAATCTCACTGTTTAAAACTGTGTGGCAAATAGTTTGGGGGGTAACAAACCCAAAACAAAATTAGATTTTATTAGTAAGAAAGAAAGAGGGGCTGGATACTGGCTAGCCAACAGTCCCAGCCACACCAATGGTCACAAACTCCTCCCATGAATGACCTTTCTTGAAAATGCCACTGTGCTTAGATAAATGCAATCTAAAATCATCCCACAATGGGTAATGAGTTCTGAAGTAAAACTCCTATAATCTCTGCCACAGATATAAAATTAAAACATTTGGAAAAGAAAAGACTGGTGAGGTACTGCTTCAAAATATGTTTCCTAGAAAAGCATCATAACATTTCACTATTCTTAAGAAGGAAAATACAGGAAAAATATTAAAGGGTAAAATTAAAAGAATTTGTTTAAGACCACACAAATAACTAAAGAAATTTGATAACATGGTGTACATTAATTCATTATGGTCCACAAATGGAAGTTTGGCCATTTCCAAATTGTAACTCTTTTCATGATCATTTGGATTACGAGCTTTGATTTAAACTAAGAATGATTTTTTTTTAAAGAAACTGAATGGACTAGCATCTTCAGATGCACAGTCTCTTAACCACAATTATGAATTCCCAAAATTTGAAAACTAAAAACTTTTTTGCAAGTTGCAATATCTGTTTGGTGACAAAAGCTGACTTGACTGATATGGGACTACTTATAGCCTTTATTTACCCCCATTTAGTGTGATTGGTCATATATTTTATTATAATCTTTGGTTATGGAATATTGCATCGTATTACTGCTTTAAAATTACGGTAGTTCCCTCTTATCCATGGGGGATACATTCCAAGACCCGTAAGGGATGCCCAAAACCTCAAACAGTACCAAACCCTATGTATACTGTTTTTTTTCCTACACATAAATACCTTTGATAAAATCTAATTGTAATTTAGGTACAGTAAGAGATTGACAATAACTAATAGTAAAATTATAACAATATACTATAATAAAAGTTATGCGAATTTTGTGTCTCTCTCGAAACATCTTACTCTACTGTACTCACCCTTCTTGTTGTGGTGATGTGAGCTGATAAAATGCTACATCATGAGATGAAGTGAGGGGCATGATGCCGGCATTGTGACAGAGCATCAGCCAACTATTGACCTTCTTACAACTTGTCAGGAAGAGGATCATCTGGTTCCTGTGGAGGGTTGGCCATGGGTAACTGAAACTGCCAAAAGCAAAACTGTGGATAAGGGGGACTACTATGGTTTAAAACTGAATTCCAAACCATGTTTTCCTTCACCTCACGTTTTAAGAGGTAAAGGTCTTAAAAACTGCATTACCTAATTGGTTCACAATTTGATTTGTTTAGAGATTCCTATTACTATCAAAGCTCATTCAAGGAATTACACATCATTGCTTTTAAATATTTTCTAAGTCTTGGAATCTAAGAAATCGAACACATTTATTTCTGCCCAAGTGTACATAGCATTTTGGTTCAGTAACAAACAGTAAATTCAAAAAGGATAACTGTTTTTATTACTATTCTATTAGTTAAATTCTAGCTTTATAATAATGCTTTGGCTCATTTGTTTAATGTTTATTTATTTTTGAGAGAGAGACAGAGACAGAGTGTAAGCAGGGAAGGGGCAGAGAGAGAGGGAGACACAGAATCTGAAGCAGGCTCCAGGCTCTGAGCTGTCAGCACAGAGCCCAACGTGGGGTTGAACCATGAGACTATGATCTGAGCTGAAGTCGGACACTTAACCAACTGAACCACCCAGGCACCCCTAGCTCATTTGTTTAAAAAAAAAAAAAAAAAAAAAAAAAAAATGTGTTGGGGCGCCTGGGTGGCGCAGTCGGTTAAGCGTCCGACTTCAGCCAGGTCACGATCTCTCAGTCCGGGAGTTCGAGCCCCGCGTCAGGCTCTGGGCTGATGGCTCAGAGCCTGGAGCCTGTTTCCGATTCTGTGTCTCCCTCTCTCTCTGCCCCTCCCCCGTTAATGCTCTGTCTCTCTCTGTCCCAAAAATAAATAAACGTTGAAAAAAAAAAAATTTAAAAAAAAAAAATGTGTTAATTGAGCTTTGTGCAACTGATAAGAAATATAAGGTTTTTTGTATAAAAATATACCAAAATCAAACTTGAAAAGAAGCAGAAAATGAGGCAAATGGTTGCCTGAATTCTTCCTTTTCATTTTACTGGTAATATGTATGATCTTAGATATTTGTTTCTTATTCATATTTATTTATGAACTGAGTCATGGTCAATGGCTATCGTGATGCAGGCAAAATGTAGATTTTTAAAATATAATACCAAAACACTGTGATGCAGCTGTGTAAATTCACAATTTGCATGGAGTTTAGGTTTTTTCCTCCACTTCACCACAGCTTCTCTGGATCTCATCGTCACTAAAACTTCCAAAATCTCAAATTCCAACCTTCTACTCTCTGGATATAATTCACTTAGATATGGAACTCCTTCCTGTAGCTTACAAACCTCTGCAGAGACTAATTTCTGACCTCATCTGATGTCATTTTCCCTTTCTCTCAATAGGCTGCACAGACATTGGCCTCATTTTACTTCCTGGAATATTTCAAGCTCCATTCTGCCTCAGGGCATTAGCACATGTTGTAACCTCCTTCTGGTCTGCTATTTCTCATGTATTTTTCAAGTTTGGCTCCTTCTCATCCTTTAAGTCTAGTTTCAATGTCACCTTCTTAGAAACAATTTCTTTTAACACCTTATCTGTGTGTTTCCCTCCCTGTTACTAAGACTGCACTCTATGTCTTTAATAGCACTTACAATTTACAATTACATATTTATTTGCTTGCTTTCTTCTCTGTCTCCCCACTAGACTATGAACTCTTTGAAGGAGCTGGTAAACTGTCTCTTGTTCATTAATATATATGTAGCACCAAGCATCACGTCTGGCACATTCCAAGCTCTGAAGAACTATTTGAATAAACAACATGAGAATTATTTATCCTATGTCTTTCAGTAATTTTTTCTAAACATCTCACTCTACATTTTACCTTTGCCCAAGCAAAAGATGTCCAAATCTTGTGTATCATGAATATTGGCTCAAAAACTCTGAAGAAAATTATCCCATAAGAAAATATATAATTAGAAATATTAGAAGATTCTAATTTATAGATGATAAAGTATATACACACATGCACATCTACATATGTATATATGAATGTACATATATAATTATATATGTGGATGTGCATGCATATAAAGGAGTGGTGGAAAGGATGGGAGAGAAAAGAACTGGACTAGGATCGTGCAGAGACAAAAGGACACAGTGAAAACGGCCTCTAGAAAATTTTTTCTATTGGAAAGAAAAGTGCTTAAAAATTACTCAAGAATTTTAGTCTACTCTATTCATTAGATAGCTTTTTAAGGATGTTTTCCTGATTATAATCAAATAAATATCACAGAATTTTACTCTCATCAGGTCACTATTGATGAGATTACAAAATAATCTCTTTACCGCAGTTGTTCATTAAATATATTTGCATCCAAGTCTTTTGTCATCTACTCCAGTTGACAGGAGAGCAGGGACAATAGGCATAGCCCAGAGAAGGGATCTAGTTAGGTTCTATCTAAATTGGCCTAGGACCCATGCCTGTAGGTGTCTGTCTGGCAAAAGCAAATGAATGCATGGTTTACCGTGCATTTACCGTGCATTTACTGGTTTACCGTGGACAGTCCCTGTTTATTCCAATCATCATATAGTTAATAATATGTCCCCTTTCACTCTCAAGTCTCCTGATTAAAATGATGAATTATATAGTCACCTTAGCTATAGCTCCTTAAGAATGTTACCTATTAAATGCCAGGCAGGGAAAGGGATGCCAGACCAACAGGTCTGCACAGGGGGAAAGAGATCCTGAAGAACTAGGCAATTCCTCACCCCTTTTCTTCACCCAGGTCCTTTAAACATTGCTCTATCCTTGGCTCATTAGAAGTTTAGCTGGCGAAGAATTTTGAATGTGTTCAATTAACAAATATGCAGTATTAGACACATTTCGATATTTGCTGGCTTTTTGACTTTACATTTACAATCATCATGTTGCATTCATTTTGTATTAATTTTTTTTTTAAGTCTCAGACTTCATTTTTATTTAAAAGCCCAACTGGAACCACCAAATACCTGACTCAGCTCACAACTAGAGAAAGAGCATCAAATTTCCCAGCCCACTTAATTTGAAAGCTTGCCAAGATAGGTGAAAGACCTTATAAATATGTAAAGCAGGAAGTTCAAATTACAGTCAAGTAAATCTCTAGTGATTGATGTTCTTTTCAAAACAATTAAAAAAAAAAAAACTCATAAAAGCAGCACATTTCTAAGACCCCCTTACCAGAGGTTTCACCAGAGTTCAGACTGGACAATGTACTTTTAGTACTCTATTTATTTTGGATTTTTACCACTTCCTGGAGGCCGGGAGGAGGCACAGTGGGAGGATCCAAAAAAACTCAGTACCACAGCCATTTTGTTTGTAAGGCAGAGTGGTAGAATTCTGTCAGCCAGTAAAGGTTTTTGAAACAGAATTTTTAAGGAGGAAAAAAAAAAGTATGTCTATTGTTTTAAATTTAACCACTAAAATCGTTTTATTTTTATTCTTTGCACAAATGGTAGTTATTGCAGCTAACGAGTTCTATTTTTACAAGGAATTAAATCTCTCTGAGCTACAGGAGTCGTGAATTTTGTTCAAGGAGGACTGCCTTCTTTAGGTACCTATGATGTGAAATCAACAATGTTTTGATGGAAATAGTTTTTTTTTTTTTAATGGCCATATTTGTATCCAAATTACATATCCACGTTTGCGAAGTGATCAACGATTTGCTTAAGAAATGCATTATATTCCGTTAAAACCCCCCATACAGGAAATAAGAGGGTTCCTTAAGACGTTGAAAGGGCATTTTCCTGAGCTTACAGGCAGTCGTGGGTGCTATTGTTTTGCAGTGTCACTTAATAGCGAGCTTAGACTTTTGTCGTTTGGGTGGCTGTGCTTTTAAAAGCCCAGTGTAAAATGGCACACACACTGCATTTTTTTCCGAGCTGCAGGAGGCGGGGGGAGCGGGGGATAGTGCAGACTGTAGGGACACTGCCCTCCTAACCAATCAGAGCACGCCTGCTTGCCATCGCAAAGTTGTTAACCCCAGAGTCTTCTGGCTGCCGCTGCCTCCTCTGCTTTTAATCTTCCGTGGATATTTCTCCGATTTTTTCCAAACGCCCACAGATCCTGGGGGAAGCCACCCTATTCAGCCACTGATCATGGAAAAAAGTATTACTTTTTATTTACCAAATATTTTAAAGATGTTTGAAGATCCATATGCTGCCTGGAGGCTGTTGTTTCTAGGGACACAAGTATCCAGCCTATATTGTTACAATTATTTTTCAAGAACTGGCTTCTTCTTTGCCTACACTAATGGTAAGTTTGTAATTTTTAACATTTATTTCATTAAATCTTTGAATGAGCCACCAGATAAAGAGGATTTTCATTGTGTTTCTTCTAACAAAACCAATCTTTGTATTTTTCTTTAGCTTTGATCTCTGCATATTCCACCTAATCTTGTCTGGTTAATTTTTACTAAAAGAAAGAAAGATAGTTTTTTTGTTTTCATTATTAAAGCTAAATGTTTATAATATAAATTATACTTTAATTACTGTGAACTACAGGAGAACTCAGCTATTTCAAGATGGACTTGTTTTGTGCCAGCAATGTTGGTAATGCCAAATATGTGCATATCCCCTTTATAAAAATTATGTATTACCTAATTTGTCCAGGACTAAATTATCAGCAGGCAAACTATGGATGTAGTTTTTGTTTCTTTCTTTCTTTCTTTCTTTTTTTAACTGGCCTATTGTGGTTTTCTTGATGGATTACTTGGATACAAACTACCGAAAAGCTGCCCTTGGTATAATGAAGGTGGAGATTGACATAACCGGGTTTATATTAAGTTATGGCTGTTACTAAATAGTGGGTCTTTTATTTGCTGATCAGGTCTAAACTTGTATTCCATAATATTAATTCTTTGAGGCTCTTCATTAGATAATCTTTGCAGATCTAGCTTGTTTTTCTCCAAAAAGGTATCTTTGGGAGACATTTTGTAATTTTTGGCATTTTTCTAATTTTTTTTCTTTTTGCACACGGTGGGAGATCTTTTTTGTTTTGCATTGATCTGTGTTGGTGGCGCTGTCGTGCTCCTCAACAATTTATGTCAGTTTCACTAAAAGAAAAAAGGAGGAAAAAAAAAGAGGTGGGGCAAGATTTGATCTATTATCTTATCCCTTTATTTCCTTAAAGAAAGTTCAATTTGGTCAGAGGAATTATTCAGTTGTATGATTGAAATGTTTTTTTTGTGTGTGTGCACTGTGAACTGTGGGTGAGAGCAGACATGTCGTCACAACCAGTCCAGGGAGCATCAGAGACAAGCATGCAGTTTGCAGTTGTGTTTTATCTGATCTGATTATCTCTAGATCAGAATTTTTCAGTAATAAGCTGTTGGTTTACCCTCTCTTCCCTCGGTAACATTTCGCATTTTCTTTATATCACAATACCATACGTATTCATGTCTTTTCAATGTAACAAAACATTTGAGTTTTAGTTCACTCAATGTTGTAAAAGTTTAATTTCGTTTTGAACCTAGGGATTTCTTAAATAACTATTCTAAGTTTCTCCTAGGAATTTTCTACTAGTTTGACATACAATAATGCCTACATTATTATTTTGAAACGATACTTCAATTAGATTTATGTATATTCTTGTTTTGAAAAAAGCAAATATTTTGGAATAACAAAATTTTTTGAGAATATGTACACAACTGCTTCTAACTTTAAAAATACTGGTATTCATGTATCTAAATGTAGGTAAATATTTTTCATCTTTGTTCTTATTGAGAATTATCTGATTAGAGAATATGGGGTTTAGGCCCAAAGCCTCCCAAGAACAAAATGTATACTATGATATGACATAGGTTATACCCGTCTCTGTGGACATTTTAGTTGTTTATGAAGAGTGTAAGTATGTCCTTCATTTACAAAGAAAGTGGGAGGGATCAATAATTGTACCTAAAAACATAATATTTTGCCAAATAAAGTAAAAACAACTGAAATATTACCCTAGACTACCTTACCATATGATTGAATAATTTCTTGAGAGAGTGAAAATTTCTGGACATATTGTCTTTATTCACTTTGAAATATGTAAATGCTCATTTCACTGATCATTAAAATTCTGAAGTAAAAACATGTGTGAAAATGACTAGGAATAGTATTTCTGATTTTTGTGTCCCTATGATTTACCTGTATAGGACTCTTTCCTTGAACTTCACAAATAATTATGTATTATGTCTATATTTTGCTTATACAATGCTACAAAAATTTGAAACTGTCCACTGTAACATTTTATTTCTTCATAAAATGTAAATGCCCCCAGCAAGACTAGTTTTGACATTATAGATTATTTATAGAATGAAATACTGCAGGTGTAAATATATTATCTAACCCTCTGGTTATTCTGGAGAGTTTAGTTCTCTGAAGTTGATCTACTGAATAAAATAGACTTCCCAATATGTTTGTTGCTAAAATATTCTGTTATTCAGCTGGTGATATATTTTATTTTAATTTGTAAAAACTAAAAAGGTTTATATATTGTAGCCCCCCTTTTAAAAACAAACTGATGCTATGAAGTCCATATGTAGCTATGCAATGCTCTTTGTTCTCCTATATCATTGACTATTACATCATTGATTATGAAGTAACCATTATAGTTAAATTTTCACTTTTTAAAATCAACCATATTATATTTATATTAAAGATATTCTTTTATGTATGACTCTTATATCACTATGTAGGTAAGGAGGTTTAAATCTAGGAGGCAAAAGCAATTTATTATTTTATATTATTCTCCATTTTTAAATCCACCTTGTACCTCATTTTAGCTCTGGATTCTATGGACATTAATTCTTTTTTTAATTGACAACATTTTTGTGGGCATTTAGTTCATGAGTTTGGTGTGATTTAGATTAGAATTATTATAAACTATAGTGTTTCTCTCATGAAAAAAAATCTTTATTTATTAAATGAAGTCTAGAGAGAACTCAGTTTTCCATAGTAACAGTTGCCAGATCACGAGCAATGAGAAAACAATTTTTTTTAATCCTGAAATGTCATTTTAGTTAATAATTATACATTTATTTCTTTTTTGCATACCATTTTATCAGAGATAGGAGGAAATAACAAAATTGACTATATTAAAATGGCATATCATATTTTTTACCCTGCTCATCCCTCTCATGGAGGGGAGGGGTCAATGAGTAGTGAAATAGCCAAAAACAGGTTGCAGAAAAAAATGAATAAATGATGCCAAAGACACGGAGAATCTGTGATTCTAAACAATAAACCTCAGAAAAATGAACTTGAAATTATGGAGTTCAGTCAATAACAGAAATAATCTGAAAATTTTATTAAGACTTAATGTAATGAACCAACACAATGTCCTAATTTATTAACTCGTATTCATTAGTATTGCTAAAGTTTGAGGAAATTTTCAGGTTAGCCATACCTATTAGGAAAAGTGAAATAACAAAAGGAAGAGATATTAAGACAACCTAACATAAAATGCTAAAAATATTAGCCAAAACCAATCTAATATTCCTTGAAATGAACTTCTGGAGAAGAAGGAAATATAGCTAAAAATTTAGCTCTTAGAAAACCAAATTCAATACAGGCCTGAAATCGCACATTTCCAGCTCCACCTACTTCTTGTGCATATTGACCTCTGCTGTTTCTTGGACATATTATTACTTTCCATAAGACCATACAGATTCACTACTGTCCTCAGCATTTTTGTGCAAGGAAAGAGAGGGGGAAAGTAACAGACAAAATGGGTATTTGTGGTATAACTTTTTTTTTATCTCTCCAAAAAGATTCTTAAATGGAGAGTCTAAAGAGAAAGTAAAACAAAGAAATTATTTGTTTATGAAAAAGATGAAAGGGTTGTACTTTATACATGATTTGTTCAACATTTTTAAATTTTATTTTATTTTTAATGTTTATTTTTGAGAGAGAGAGAGAGAGAGAGAGAGAGAGAGAGAGAGAGAGCTTGTGGGGGAGGGGCAGAGAGAGAGAAGGAGACACAGAATCCCAAGCAGGCTCCAGGCTCTGAGCTGTCAGCACAGAGCCTGACTCAGGGCTTGAACTCATGAACTGTGCGACCATGACCTGAACTGAAGTCAGACACTTAACTGACTGAGCCACCCAGGCACCCCAATTTGTTCAACATTTATTTTTATTTGGGGACTTATTTGTTCTAGATTTTCCTACATATTATGTGCCAGTGTGCTAAGATGCTGGGTATGATATTAAGAAAAGGCATGCATCCCTGCTCTCATGGAGTTTATAGTCCAAGAAGGTTCAAAGTTCTAATCTAAGGTGTTAGATATTGGTAGGGTGGGAGAGGTCCCATTTGGGAATAAAGGCCAAATAAGATTTCTGGAGTAAAAAAAATTTTTTTTTAATTTAAATATGTTCTTATGGGGATTTAACAAGTATCCTTCTATTGAAGAATCATTATTTGGGCACCAAATATTCACACATTGAGGGGAAAATAGCCCTTAGATTTTAGATACAGCCCAAATAGATGCTATATAAATAGACAGTTAACTAATCCAAATTTCTCTTGCAAAGTTAGAAATAAAACATAAACTTATTTTCTTGAAAAGAAAGATGGAGAAGATCACTCTGGTAGTACGAATTTGGGGTGTGTCCTTGTGAGGTCCATTTAACGAAAACTTTTAAATGTGGTAGAGCCCGATTTTGTACATTTTGTACATTTTATTCACATTGTCATGAAATAAATGTCTGAATTTAATATAAACTGTGAAATGAAGCAGGGAAATACAATTACAGTGTTAAAGGATTATATCAAAATTAAAATATTTATTTTTATTTTAAAATCTGTAATAGTTTTAGTGGTATATATAACAGAAACTTTTTAAATAAAAACAAATATTTTAACCTACAAAAGTAACATAATTACACATTTGGCTAATAGTTAATTAGTTAAGCACATCAGATATGGAGCAGGAAATTAAGACCACTGTTATGGGGCACCTGGGTGGCTCAGTCGGTTAAGCACCTGACTCTTGACTTCGGCTCAGGTCATGATCTTGTGGTTCATGAGACTGAGCCCTACATGGGGCTCTGCAGTGACAGTGTGGAGCCTACTTGGGATTCTCTCCCTCTCTCTCTCTCTGCTCCTCCTCCTCTCTCTCTCTCAAAATAATTAAATAAAATGTAAAAAAAAAAAAAGTTGTTTAGAAAAAGACTGTTGTTATATGCAGATGATATTGAGCAGAAGGCTCTTCATTAAGGATTCTCTATATATGGTTTAAGATGACCTCAAGAATAAAGTAATAAAATTATTTTGCTATAGAGCCAATTAATCCACACTAGCTAGATGTATTATGCCATTTAGTTTGCTTTTGTACTAACATAGAACCTTACTGACAGTGGCATAAAAAATACGGACATTTATTATTTCAACTAAATCATTAACAGGAAGCAAGCCTGTTCTAGGTTTGGTTCAATAGCTTAACAATGTTACCAAGCTCCTTAGCAGTTTACATTTTTTTATATTGCCACAATGTCAGCAATGTCTTTCCTCATAGGCACATTATGACTGCTGCAGCTCCAAGCATCATAGCCTGATATTACAATTTCCAAAGGGAAGAGAGTTTCTCTTAATGCATCTTTTTATAAGGGAAGAAATTCTTTCCCAGAGGCTCACAGCACCATGCTTCTTACAGCTCATTGACTAGGTTTGTAGGATGTGTTCATACCTTACCCAGTCATGATAAAGAGATGAAATTTCTCATGATTGGTTTGGCTAGGCAAGAGCTCTTAGAAGGATGAATACCTTCTCAGTATCCAGTGCTCAATATGGTTAGCTTCTATTTGCTTTGTATCAATTTTAACTGCTTTGTGTGAACTTCTTGAATGATAAAACTTAAATATCTGTTTTCACAGAGACCAGACTGGGCACAAAGGCAGCTAATTAACACACACACACACACACACACACACACACACACACACACACACTGAAAACAAACATTTAATCAGAGCCTACTTTGCTCCAGCTTCTATCTAAATTCTACTTTTTTGTTATATCCTTAAATTCTCACACAAACTTTGGAAATAGGACAATTGTTATACCCATTTTCCAGAAGAAGAACCTGAGGCTTAGAGATTTGGCTCAGGTTACCTAGTAAATGAAAAAGCTGGAGTTTGAACCTGGGAAGTTTGAAATCAGAAGCTGTGTACTTACCTATTCTTCTATACTATCACATTAGACATTTGTAAAATTTATGTTATGTAAATGGACATCTTTTAAAAGCACTATATGATGTCACTGTTTAAATAAATCTAGTAACATTTTCGTTAAAACAGTAATTGGCCACCTAACTTACCAGCTGTGTATATATCTGATTTTTGTACGTTGAGTTTGCTGAAGGCACACTTGTACCACATCTTGTCTCTTCAGGAATATCTCATGAAATTCTGTCAGAAGTTGGGTTTTTATAGGGAAGAAAAAGATCAAAGCCTAGAGATTTCGTGAGGCTTAGTTGAAGTGGATAAATACATCATTCATAGCACTATGTCCCAGTAGAATTTTGGCATCTATTTCACAACTTCCAAGTTCAGTTTTATGTACAGAATGTTTCAGTCTTAGCCACGTTGGGGATGTATGGAAGTTTACCCCCTGGGATATTTTGGGGGGATTCACTGTACTCTAGATCAGTGGATCTCAAACTTTAGTGTGCCTAGAATCACTGAAAACACAGATTGCTAGACCCCACACCTAGGGTTCTTGACTCGATTGGTGGAGGTGGAGCCTGAGAAGCTATATTTTTGGCAACCTCCCAGATGCTGCTGGTGCTGCTGATGCTGTTGGTCCCCAGGGACCACCCTTTGAGACCCTGCTCTAGAGAGTTGGATGGTACCTGCCATGATAAATAGTTTGCCTTTGAAATATGCCAAACTTAAGAGGATGTCATTTAATATTTGGCAAATACATGAATAAACACACATTGAAATATTCAATAGGGTTGTCAAGATAGCCTCACTGAAAGGGTGAGAATTGAGCAATGACCTAAAGGGAGGAGTCTTCTTATGCCTCAGCATGAATATCACATTTCAGATTTATTTGCCAACAAATCATATATGTGTGTATTTTTAACCTTTTTTAAGTAGCAATCTACAGTTTACAAATTATTTTTAAAAGTAGGTAAAAATAGAATTTAGTTGTGCTCAATAGCAACTTACATCTGAGAAAGACTTCTATATCCATGGCATTTTTCTGTTTTTTTCTCAAGATTTTATCCCACCAGCCATTAATGCCCCACATTCATTAATAGGACATGGTTTCGATGAGACTGAGAAAGAGGCTGCCATGCCAATGACCTATATTTAGCTTTGAAACTCAGGCTGCTGCCCCAATCCACTGGAAACTCTCCAACCTCCAAGACAAAGGTCACAACCTCTAGTTGAAAAACACTATCACATGCCAAGGAGCAAAGAGGACCTTTGCAAAGAGTTTAATTGCTCCAGTGTTTTGACACTTAAGAAATTTTTATTTCTGAAGGCCTTTGCTCGTTTTTCATTAAAATAGAAAGTCCAAGAAACAAACTGCCAACATAAATGAGTAAAAGGCAGATTCAGTGTCCTTAACATTCCCAGAAGCCGATGTAAACTTTGAGCTATCCTTTCAAACCACTAGAGGCTTCATCAGGGAGCTAATGTGAAGTACCCTGAAGAGACAAGAGTAGTAAGGGTGGACTGGTGTGGTCCACTATCAAAAAAGAGTCATTCAGCATCCATATGATGATAAACTTAGAGCATTTTAAATGGTCTGAACCTGACAAACTGTGCTGTCCAACACAGTAGTCAAGAGCCTCCTGTAACTATGTAAGTTTAAATTAGAATTAAAATTAAAAATTTGGTAGCTACACCTGGCTGGTGGCTACCATATTGAGCAACAGATTCATGGAACATTTCTATCTTAGTCTGTTCAGGCTGCTATTACAATACCATAGCATGGGTAGGTTATAAACAAGCAAACAAAAACATTCATTGCTCATAGCTACAGAGTCTGGAAGTCCAAGATCAAGGTGCTGGCTGATTCAAGTGTCCAGTGAGGGTCATAATGTCCTGGTCCATAGATGGCTGTCTTTTTGCCTTCTGTGTCCTCACGCAGCAGAAGAGGTAAGGGAGCTCTTTGGGGTTTGTTTTACACTGCACAAATCCAATTCATGACATTTCTACCCTCATGACCGAATCACCTCCCAAAGACCCCACTTCCAAACACCATCACATCAGGATTTAGTATTTCAATATATGAATTTGGGGGGACATAAGCATTCAATCTATAGCAGTTTCCACGATTGCAGAAAATTCCGTTGGACAGCACTGGTTCTTCAGACTATGGCAGGCTCACACTGTTGCACCAGAGCTTCTCAACTCCTCCTGTAGTTAGAATCATCCAGAATCTTAAAAACAAAATGCCTGCACCACATCCCCAGAGATTCTAGTTGGTCTAAGATCAGATCTAGGCATAAGCATTTTCCAAAAGTGACTCACAGGATTCTGATACACAGCTGGGGTTGAGAATTGCTAAGTTACTCACTCTACTGAAGTAAGCCCTAAACCAAAAATTTAAGAGGTTAGTAGATTTAGAACTGCTACATCTCATCTTAATATTTCAAAAGCTACAATCCATCTCCTATAAAGTGAGGAAGGTTCAAACCAAATTAAAGAATAACTGGACAGTCAGGCCAATTCTGTGGGATAAAGCATTGACTGCCTAATGAACACAACATCAGCTGGAAGAAAAACGGCCCAATAGCCACTGTTAGTCTTGCATAATAAAAAACTATTCTGAAATTAATTTGAGTTTTTAAAAAATAATGTGAAGTTTATTAAAGTTAATATCCAAGGAAGCTCTTCCTTATGTTTTAAATTTAATTTACAAATCTTATCATATTTATAAATCTTGCAAGTTTTAGAAATCATGGTCCTTTAAATTTTGGTCTTATTTACAGTATTACTTAAATGCTTTCCAACTCTTTATTCCCCTTTATACTGCACTTATAAACTTACTGCATAAACATTTTCAAGAAGTTAAGAAAGTCTTACATATCTAATAAATTTAACTTCTAAGTATGGTGACTAAGTTCTCTTTAATGTTTCAACACACATATAACTTTGTAGGAATTATACTTAAAAGTCTAATAGGCTGAGCTCTTACAAAACACTTTTGTACTTATTCGACATCTTTCTGGAGTTGAAAGAGTCTTACCTACTAAGAATGTCTTACCTACTAAGAATATTTTAACCCCAGAAAGAATTGGAATGAGTCTAACAAACCAATTATGTCCTACCAAAAAATTTTGGAGTAATGCCTTCCCAAGTGAAAATTTTTATCTGCCTTCTCAGCTTATTGTGGTGTCTAGATGAGAAGAGGTTTTGGCTGCAGCACACTGTATCTGTGTCTGAGACACTAATGTAATATGCTGAGCCTTATTTATATTCATTGTGTCAAAAAAAGTAAAATTATTTGCTCAAGATATTGAGTCATACCTTTCTGGACCTTTTTCCAAGTCAGGTTAGGATCTTTGATACACACACACACAAGTGGCTACAACAATGAACAAATATTTATAGGTTATGCATTTCTTAATCCTTTAGAATATATCCTTTAGATATAAAGGGTTTTATCTAAAGGTTTTATTTATATTTATATCTAAATCTAGACACCTTTGAACTTGGCAGAATCCTTCACATACTGTAGTATAGGACAATCAACTCTTGGATATACTAAGAGTTACTTAATTGACACAATCTCTTGCATGGCTTTGTCTGAATATATGATCACGATTTCCAAGCATATTCTACTGACAAGGTTGTTTTTTTTTTTTTAACCCTCACAAGAGCTGACAAGAGGCTTCTTCATACACATTTCTATTGAAGACATATGAGAACAATTTAAGTGCACAGCTTTTCCTGATCTGTTTGAGTCCTAGCTCTGCCCTTGACTACATGTATAACCTTGGGCCAGTTACTTAATTGTGCAGACCCTCAGTTTCTTCTTCTATGAAACAAGATAATATCACCTACCTCACCTGGTTTTGTGAGACTACAATGAGGGAAAGCACTTAAAGCACCAGGTATAGCACCTGACATGTCTAAGCACTCAGTATATGCTCTAAGTTCATTTTTTCATAGACCCCCCCCCTTGATGTCAGTGATCAAAATAGGCTTTGTGCAGTGTGTTGGGAATTAAAAAGATAACCCCATTCAGGTGTATGGATATCGCAGTATTAGGGAGGCTCTCATTATCCTCCGCAGCTACTCTTAAAAGTCAGTAAATCCCAGTAAAATGTCAGTAAAGTCAGAGATCCTTTTCAATGTAATGATTAAGGTTCCTTTGTTACCTGCGTTTTGTTCACTAAATATATCTCAATAAATTTATTGAGTTTCTACTGTATTAAAAACAACAGCAACAACATTGTGCTGAGCCTTAGAGGATTAGGGAGAAGAGAAAAGCCAATGAGAATTGGGGTAGACTTCACGGAGAAAGATACTTTTGACTAGGGCCTTGAAAGACAGTAGGCTTTAACATGTAGAAACTGAGAAAAGACATTCCAGGTAAAGAAAGCCATGTGAGCACAGGCAAGGAGGAGAGAATACACATGGCATTTGGAGATGCCAGCTAGAAGTCCAGTGTAGGTACAAAGTAAGCTATAATTTGGGGGGGGGGGGTGCAGAAACTGGGAGAAATGGACCTGTGATGGTAGCTTGGAGCCATCACAAGGAGGATTCGGAATCCCAAGCTAGGGAATCTGGATGTCCGTTATTGCTAATAGAATACCAATTCAAGTGTTTGTAATTAGCCAAAAAATGGTGATGGGATAAATAGGAGGAAACTGCTTCTTTCTTACATCACTGTTTGCCTATTAGCCTGAGTAGAAGAAAACTTCAATGGTCTAGATCTCTGGCCAGGTAAGTTTTGATGGGGGGAATGAAGAGGAATAGAAAAGGTTGAAAAATGTGGGACAGTTTTCAGTAAGTGTGGACACTGGGCAGCAGGGGGCAGCATGAGGGCACTGAAAAGTTAAAAGAATGTGTAGGGCATTTGCTTCTGTAATATTTCTTGGCAATTATGAATTTGCATCTATAAGGCTACTTATATTAATAATAACTTAGTGTTCTTTTCCCAGAAATGAATAAATAAAAAGAGAAAAGAAGAAAAGTAACAGGCTGGCTGGTGGCAGAATAACATCACTGTTTATTTAAGAGCATAGAAATAAACAGTTGTCTATATATTATTTCCTTTCAGAGTTCATATAGATTTGAAAATGTCTAAATTTCAATTTGAAAGCAATTGGTTTTCGTTTGAAAAGCCTTTATGACTCTTAACTATTTTGCATTTTTTCAAAGTACCCTTGTTCAGCTACACTGTGTCTAAAGGAACTAGTAAAAAAAAAAAAAAGAGAAAACACCTGAAAATAAAATTTTAGTTAAATAATGAATACGAATTTTAATATACATTCTATTTTACACATAAATATATGGAATTTTAAGTTTTGGCCTTTTATGACTATGATATTTTGGTACTTTCAAATGGAATTTTTCTTTCTATATAAAATTTGAGACTATCCTAAATTTCATATTTTTCTGGTGAAATTCACCTTTTTACTAACCTTTTTAGAAGTTTGGATGGTTCGTGATAGGAAGAATAGAAAATTAGAAGTTTCCCTTTAGATTTTTTTTTTTTTTTTTTAGCTCTGGAATTTACCATTGTGAATGCTCTGTTACACCCACCAGAAAATCTCTCTCTCTTCCGTTGTATGAGGAACATGGTATAATACTGTTCATATACCACACACTTACAGAGAAACTTTCTTTGTTCCTTCAAGATTCTCTCAGTGCCCATCACACATGTTTAGGAGGCTGTGATCTCTGCATGGATTGCCCTTCATGTCCTGCTTTTTATTGCCTCATTTCACCTTTATGTATGCTTCTTTCCTTGTATTAACATAATACATTATACTTGTCACTTGAAGAAAATTAAAAAAAATTTTTTTAATGTCTATTTGTTTTTTTTTGGGGGGGGGGGAGGGACAGACAGAGAGGGAGACACAGAATGTGAAGCAGGCTCCAGGCTCAGCTGTCAGCATAGAGCCTGATGCGGGGCTCAAACTCACGAACCGGGGCTGAAGTCTAATGCCCAACCGACTGAGCCACCAAGGCACAATAAAATTTTTTTTAATGTTTATTTATTTTTGAGAGAAAGAGAGAGAGAGACAGAGCATGAGCGGGGGATGGGAAAAGAGAGGGAGACACAGAATCCAAAGCAGGCTCCAGGCTCTGAGCTGTCAGCACAGAGCAGTGGGATCATGACCTGAGCCGAAGTTGGACGCTTAATCAACTGAGCCACTCTGGCACTCCTATACTTGTCACTTTAAATGGCCACATAAACTGGGGGCTGACTATTCCATAATTGTTGAATATTGATTTCCACCTTCATTAAGGAAAATTTGAAATGATGAATAAATGTTTGGTTCTTAAATAACATGAAAGGAGATAAAAACAAATAGCTCCATAAGTTTATGAACCATTTTCTGTATATTTCATTTCAATCATTTGTAAATTTAAAAATATAAAAATAAAAAATTTTTAACATTACCTTTCAAACTAGGATACACCAGTATGTACACACAGGACATACCTTGTTTGTTTTTACAGGAACTAAGTCCATTAAAGGAAATAACATCTTTTTCTTTTGTATCTCCCATGGTTCATAATACAATATTTGCACGGAGGCAGGGGCCAATAATTAAAACATTAGGAAAATTTATTAAAGTGTATGAAATAATCTAGTTTTTTGATGTAAAGATTTAAATGTACTCTTTATACTTCTTAAATTGTTAAACTGGTTAAATTGTTACTATTATTGTTCTGGTTGTTTCTATTTGGTATTTTTCTTAGTGCCAGGATAATAGCATTGGGTTATTTTCTTGATTTATTACATAGAAATTCCCTGTACTTTTCCAGTTAGAATATCAGACTAATTGCAGCTCTATTACTAGATTTAATTATTTGGATCATTTCTGCTTCAGCTTTTATTTTGAACCTTGTCTCTTTCTTTAGATAATAATTCTCAATCCTTATTTTCCAGTTTTAATGATATCTTTATAAGCTACATGGATTTCTCAGATCACGTTTGACCATAGTTCTGGCAAAGCTACTTCTACTAAGCATCCTTTTGCTTAAGCATTGAGTGTTACTAATTACCAACTAGCAGAGCATTACATCTTTGACTCACTCAGTGAAATCACTCGCCCTCTAGGCATAGCTTTCACTTTATTTGCTCTTACACTCTTCGTAAGGGTTTTCTATACTATGTAAACATATGGCCAAGAAATACGAAAGGCATAATTACTATGAAAATCATATATCTCAATTTTAATTATCTTTTCTTAGACTTTTACATTTAAAAAATTTCACATATCCTCATTTTTTTCCTACCAACTATAGAAAAGGCAAGATGTTCATACAGTTTGACAGTCGGAAAGTTGGGAGGGATCAAGTCTTAGTGCTTTTTTTCAAAGTCCATTTTTTTCAAATGGCCCAAGGACATTAAGATCAAGATTACACAGCTAATTGGTGTTAAGAAGCAGGATTAGAACCTACATCTTGTAATATAAAATGTTCGTGAATAACTATTTAATACAGATGAGATAGCCAAGCATGCGTTATTTTTTAATTCATTGATGACTCAACTATAAAATGTAACATGGCTTAAAAACCTTTTTTTTCTTTCTAAAAATAGTCTTAAAAACCCACATAACAGAGGCACTGCTATTATTATAAAGTTAGATTCTTGGGTGGCTTGGTCGGTTAAGCATCCGACTTTGGCTCAGGTCATGATCTCGCGGTCCGTGAGTTCGAGCCCCGCGTCGGGCTCTGTGCTGACAGCTCAGAGCCTGGAGCCTGTTTCAGATTCTGAGTCTCCCTCTCTCTCTGACCCTCCCCGTTCATGCTCTGTCTCTCTCTGTCTCAAAAATAAATAAACGTTAAAAAAATTTAAAGTTAGATTCTTTTCTCTATACTTAAAATTGTTTTGTTTTTTATTCCCACTGAGAATTGAGAAAACAGAATTTTAAGAAAGACCATTAGACAGAATGTAGTTCAAAATTACTCCTGAAGAACCGTTAATTTTCAAGTAGACCATGAAAGTGTATTTGAAGAAGCACAGATTCTGGAACAACCCAAGAAAATAAAGACAGAGAGTTCTGCTAAGATGGAAGAACAGAACACACACAGTAGTGTCTGCTACAAACCTGATATAAGGGTGTGTGTGTGTGTGTGTGTGTGTGTGTGTGTGTGTGTGTGCGTGCGCTAGCATTTTTGTGACTAGAAGGACAAAAGATAGGGTTTAAAAAATTGGGGGAGAAGGAACGCTTTTTTATTCAGATAACATTTCCTTCTTTTTAAGGTTTGGGCTTTGAGTATTTCTGTTTGAAGAAAATAAGGACCAAACAGCTAGTGTATACCCCGTTTAGTATTTATATTAAAATGAAGGTAATTAGGACCTGGTTCAGCCTACTCCAGGGCAACCAACTTTCCAACCTATACTGGAAACTATTCCTTATCTGTTTTTAAGAAAAATGCTCAGCTTTTTTGGTGAAATAGTATTGTCTAATAATTCTTATTGGAATCTTACTATAATAACAGGCACAGAAACTATATTGTAAAATTTTGTAGGTATTAAATGAGATAGTGCAGGGGAACCTGGGTGGCTCAGTCACTTGGGCATCTGGCTTCAGCTCAGTTCATGATCTCATGGTTTGGAGTTTGAGCTCCACGTCAGGCTCTGTGCTGACATTTTTTTTACAAATTAAAAAAAAAAAATTTTAATAAGAGAATGCATGTAAAGCAGCCAGCCACAGTAAGAACTCAGTAAATTTGATTACGTGGTTTCTATACCAAACAATATTTGGAGGCATGAACTATGTCCATGTTACAGAGGAGAAAATTGCAACTCAAAGAAGTAATAATTTAAGTTTACAGAGCTAGGAAAAAGCAGAGTTGAGAATCAAACCCAAATCACCTCTGATTCTGGCGTTAGTATTTTAACCACTACATATTAGCCATTTGTTTTATTGGTGTATCATCTGCTGGAAACCTTAAATGCTGCTTTTTAAATGGGGGAAATTGGGCTGCCTGGGTGGCTTAGTCAGTTAAGCCTCTGACTTCAGCTCAGGTCATGGTCTCACAGCTCATGAGTTTGAGCCCCACGTTGGACTCTGTGCTGACAGCTCAGAGCCAGGAGACTGCTTTGGATTCTGTGTCTCCCTCTCTCTCTGCCCGTCTCCTGCTTGTGCTCTGTCTCTCTCTTTCTGTCTCTCTCTCTCTCTCTCTCAAAAATAAACAAATATTTAAAAAAATGCTTTTAAATTAAAAATAATAAAATGTGGGAAATTAGTGAGCAGAGAAAATTCAGAGAAAAACATTTTTATTATTTTTCTGTTCTAAATGGAGTGATGATGAGAAAGAGGAATTTTCGAGAAAAATATATTAAAATGATAAAAATTTATAATTGTAAGAATTAGAATACAGGTACATTTCTTAGAATAATTCAAACTTATGATAGGTTTTAAGGGGCAAAAAAAGATTATTGAAAAATAAATGAAATGGGTGAATTTGGTATTGTGTTCAAGATTTTCCATTTAAGGAAATGTCCAAAGCCCCCTCAGTCTGCCAACAATCTTCTGTGATCAACTGCATGATTTGGACAGGTCATGGATTTTCTGTTCCAATATGCTATTTTGGGGCAAGGGTATGTGTATGCCCTTCCTAACCACTACAGTGAAATTGAAATAATAAATTCTTCCTTATATTTGTTTAGTACTTTGTAGCTGTCAAAAATTTTTCACTACATTACCTCATTTGTTCTTCATAATGGCCTAAAAGAGAGGAAAACAAGTATTCTTTAAACTAAGTATATGAGATACTTAAGGCTTAGAAACTAAATCATTTCTATGGGATCATACTGCTGGGAACTGGTAGATACTAGATTAGCATCCAGAGCTTTAAACATGGATGCCAGTATTCCTTTTAGCACATGATGCCTGGACTTACTTACTGTACCATGTTGCTACTCGGAGTCCAAAATGTTACTTATCCTATGACTGTTTTTACACAAAGCACTCAGCCTAAGGGAAACAGTAGCAGCTTGTACAGAGAGGCTCTGACCCCATGGGGAGCTTGCTTGACCAGATTTGGAGATTGAGTAGTCACTGAGTTCAATGAGTCATTTGTCAGTGGGGGGGAAAGGTGCACCAGAGCTCCTTGTAGATTTAAACCTAGGAATGATACAAAGTTACTAAAGGGAAACAAAACAAAAAATCTAATTTTTTTGATGTTTTATTCTTGAGAGAGAGAGAGACAAAGACAGAGACAAAGCACGAGTGGGGGAGGGGCAGAGCAAGAGAGGGACACAGAATCCGAAGCAGGCTCCAGGCTCTGAGCTCTCAGCGCAGAGCCCAACGTGGGGTGGTTGGAAGTCACAAGCGGTGATATCATGACCTGAGCCAAAGTCTGACGCTTTACGGACTGAGCCATCCAGGCACCCCAAAACAAAAAAAAAATCTAGAAGATGAATGTAATGTTTTATCTAAATTAGTTGTGTGTGTGTGTGTGTGTGTGTGTGTGTGTGTGTGTGTGTGTATCTTGGACTTTGGTTTCACGTGAGGACTTTTTTAGCTTGGTTTTGTTTTGTGTCCTTAGGTAAGAATTTTGAAAGTCTTTACAATTCATGTTGTTTTTTACTGTATATATAGAAAAAAAAAGCTCTGAAAAATAAAATGATCTATGGGATAAAATAGAATTAAAATGTCCTTTAAAAATCGCTCATGTTTATTGAGCATTACTTTTGTGTCAGGTTCCTGATAAACTCTTTGCATTAATGATTCTATTGAATCAATGTATCGACCTACATGGTAGATTCTGTTGATTACTATTTCACTGATGGAGAAACTGCAGCTCCAAGAGTTTTAAGTTAGAATAGAAATCTCTGAATCAAAGTGGTTCACCATGTTCTTTTTAATAGAGAAACTTTTAGACAGAAACATAGCTAAATATTTTGGTTTATTTGGTATTAAATACCCAATATATTGTCAAAGTATAGCAATCTGCTAAATTCTGTGTCAGAATTCTGTTCATTTTTATACTTAAATGTCTTATTTTACACTGGTTTTAGCAGGATAAAAATCTTAACTGATAATAAGGATAATACTTTACATTTATAAGATCGTTATGCTTTTTTCAAAGTTCGCATGTCAGACTTCTCAAGTAATTAAAGGAATAACTTGATCAGAAAAAAACTTTTATTTCCTTGAATTACCTAGATTAGAATTTCCCAAAGTGTGTGTTTATAGAACTAAAGGTAATAATTGATAGTACATAGTAAGGGGTTGCATGGTCAGATAAATTTGGAAAATACTGTAATAAGCATTTGTAAAAGATTTCTTTTCTGCAGTTGTCCTGATCCTTTGCCTTATGAGCCTATACATTTTTTAAAAAAATATATAATAGTATTTTTCTAACTTACTGCTTTTTTCTTAATGTTTATTTATTTTGATGGGGGTACACAGAGAGAGAAGGAGAGAGAGAGAATCCCAAGCAGACTGTAGGCTGTCAGTGCAGAGCCCAATGCAGGGCTCAAACTCATGAACCACGAGATCATGACCTGAGCTGAAATCAGGAGTCGGACAGTTAACTGAGCCACCCAGGTGCTACATATGTGCTACCACAGTGTACCTGTGTTTAATTTTTGGCTTATGAGTCTAGTGTTTGGGAAACTTAATTCAGAAGAAATCTTAAGATCTGGATATGACTTATGTCCTTATTAGTAACTCATTTAAGCAAATTGGGTTGGTTTTTTGTTTACTAGTTTCTGCAACTTTAAAGATGGAAGATAAGTTTTACTTCCTCCTGTAACTAGGATTTTGTAAAGACTTGTGAAATAATGGAATGTATTCTCTTTTAATGTCTAATGTGGGAGGTGCCGATGATGTTAGCCACGCTGTGTCCCTGGCTCTGTCCTGAAGCTAGGCTGATTTTTGGCCTTGAGGTGCTCTCACTCCTGTGGGCAAGTAACAAGAAAACTATCACAGAAAAAGTATTGGGAAATCACTTCAAAATTTTACTTGGCTTTGGCTTGCCTGGTAAATGATTAATTAACATGCTTCAGGCACCACTCAGCCTATGACTCCTCCAGTTGACATCTCAACTCACCAGAGTATATTTTCCGCCCACAGTGTCCTATAGAAATCTTGCTGGCTATGATCTCCAGTGACGGCCTCATTCTTTTTGGTCTTCCTCATTAATCTTCTTGGTCCTCCTTGAAACATTTACCTCACCCAGCTTCTCTCTGTGCTTCTCCCAGCCTCTTGTCTCTCCTTCTCTGTTCTTTTCCTGGCTCTTGTCCCTTTGCTGTCTCCTCGATGTTCCTATCTCTCCGGTTCTGTTCTCCATGCCCTTCTCCTCCTCCATGAATCATTCTTCACACCTATAATCTCAGTCCTTGCGGTTGAAATCGTCACTTTCCCTTCCCTACTCCGGAAGAGAGGAGAAACTGGATTTAGAGTATTTATCTAACTAATCGGCACAACAGTTGCTCAACGTATCATAAAGAATACAGTGAAAGTAAAACTTTAATTTCACTAATACTAACTTATTAGATGATAGAGAAGATAATTCTGTGCCCCACGTTTCAAAAGCAAAATGATTTCCTGCCTTGAGTCATAAAAGCAATAATAGCAACTCAAAAAGTCTCTCTCTCTTGAAAGCCCCTCTTCCCAATCTTTTTTGTTTTTTGTCTACCGCCCACTAATAAATTTGATATAAACCTTCCAATATGAATTTCTACTTCATGAACAGTTTTTTTCTCTTTTCTCCAAGTTTCATTTCTTCACCCTATGTACCATTTATACCATACTGATTTGTTTATGTTGCTTAGTAAAACTAAAGCTCAACTATAGGATGTTTTATGTGCTCAGACTGTAAGACACCTAAAAGGTTACTACATTCCCTTTCCCTCCCTCCCTTTTCCTCCTCCTCCCCCGGCCCGCTCCTCTCTTCTCTCCTAACTTGCTCATTTTTATGTCTTTGCTCCTTACAACCTTGGACTAACACCTGGGCTGTACACAGTAGTCTGTCAGTAAGTTCCACTCACTGCATTAAATGAGTTAACACTAATTTAACAAAATTCAGTTTAGATAAATACTACCAAATATGATATATATGTTTTAGTTCTTCAATTTCCTTGTTTTCTAAGGCGGACTTTTATTCTTCTGGCAAATTAATTGTTGGAACGTGTGACATTCCTCTAAAGTACTAAATTGTTATTCAAGTTTCAAATGATTTCCTGTTTATAACTCCCACTTATGCATCCAACTGCATCCAGTAGTCTAGTGTTATCCTCACTAAAATAATGCCACAGAAGTCTCATCAACTGCCTACTAGGACTGGGGAAGAAAAGCTCAGATCATGTGTTGGACCTGGGAATTAAGGAAGCCCAGTCCTCAAAATGGTTAAACTTACCTAATCACCTTTTTTCTTTCCAGAGAAAATTTAGACCATTTTGGCAAAATCCTTGCTGGGTTCATAATAGATTTTCTACAAATTTAGGATTTTATATTTCACAAGATGTATTATTTTTTTAATTTTTAAATTTCAATACTGCTGGCACCATTTTGTGAATTTTTAAAAATATTCTAATTCATTCTCAGGCCCAATTTGTTTGAGTTGTGTTTCTTTTACTTTTCTTTTTTTTTTTTTTTTTTCCAGTTAAAATTTGTATTGGAGATAAAGGTAAACTGAAATAACTTTGAGTCCATCCTGCTACAGTTTGCTAAGATTAATATTTTCCCTTTATTCTTTTAAGGTAGAGATAGATTACTTCTGGATACATTCTGAATATTTTATCTAAAATATAGATCTTAAATATTCCGTACAGAATTCCATGTATAAATCAACTCTGTAGAAGAATCAGTTCAGATATTATTTCTTTGACACCCTATTAAATACATTGCAAAACAATTGCAATATTTACTTTCCAATATTTCCTTGAGGGGAAAAACACATCATGAAAGCATTTCCAGTTTTTATTTTCCTAAATGTTATGTTGGAAGAATTATTTGATGCCATTGCTTTATATAGCTTATCATGAAACTAAGAAGCAGAAAGTTAGGAAAAATAACTTTAAGTGAAAATATAGTGCTTTTGCACAATGCTCCTTTATAGCCCTATATTATTTTCTCATGTTGAGATCATTATTATACATTCACACATTTTAAAGAAATTAATTTCACTTTTTCTCAATTAAATGTAAAAGCAATATCTCACTTTATTATTAACTCTATGAGGCTATAGGGATCATGTCTTGTTTATCATTGTTCTGCAGCACAAACTGCTTTACCTAGTTCTTAATAAACATCCAATCAATATCTGTTGAATGCTTGAAGGAATGAAGAATCTAGACTCCTGCTAGCAAAACTGGCATCATGGTTTTTTAAATCTTATTGTTTAATCAAAGAGAGTGTAACTTCTTTGCATCACCATCCATTCTTGCCCTCTTTCCTTCCTGCCTCAGAAGACAGTTCTAACATTAATCAATTTATACGATTCTTTGTTTTCAGTGTACAAACATGCCCACATCTCTCCCACTTTCAAAAACAACACAATCTGTGACCCAAATAGCTACCCCTTTGTCTCTGCCTCTCCTCCCTTCATTGCCAAGCCTCTTGAAAGGGAAGGCTACATTCAATATCTCTTTTTTCTGACTTGTAGTTCACTCCATGCTTCACTTTATAACCTGGATATGGGGGCTTCACTCTGGAATCAGACACTAAGGATTTCAATCTCAGCGTTGCCCATCACCAGCTTTGTGACCATAGGCAGGTTCTGCAACCTTTATAACAGGACAGATCTCAGAGGACTCTCATGAAAATTAAATGAGATAATACATTTAAAATGTACTTCCGCATTGCCTGGCACATAGTAAATAGTAGGTATTATTCTTACTGATTGGAAGTGTAATGGGAGTTCAGAGATGAGAAAGAATGGTACAGACTTAAGAAGAATTATTTTGAATTCACATAACCACTCACTCATTCTTCATATTAGGAAATTAGAACCCAGAGAGATTAAGTAGTCACAATTTTGTGGAGGACATGATATTTGATTTGGATTTTGAGGGATAATAACAATAGTTTATAATTACTGAATGTTTACTGTGGGCTAGAGACCATACTAAATATTTACATGGAATGTTTTATGGAATCTTCAAAACATTCCTGTGAGGTCGTATTTCGCATTTCGTTAGCTAGAAATATACTGTCCGTCAGGGAGAACTGAGAAAAAGGAATGAATAAAAATCTGGAGGCAGGAAAGACATGCTGATTTCTAAAGATGGTTATGAGACATACCAGCCAGAGTGAAGAGCTTGTCTTAGGCAATAATGAGAAACGATGTTGGACAGAGTTAGATAAAGTTATGAGGCCTTAACAACCATACCAAAAAAAAAATTTTTTTTTGGCTTTATCTAATGGGCAAAATAAAGAGCAGATATAAATAAGTGACTTGAGGAAGGGAGGATACCCACGGAATGGGGATTTAGGCACACTGGTTGGGTGGCATGAACTATGAAGCCCTGAAGGGCAGTTTGTCCTTCATATACCCAGGGAACCTCTACCAGCCACTATTAGTTACCACTAGCCACTAAGAGAGTACCTGCAGCTTCCTGTTAGGTAGGTGGTTAATAACGGTTTCTTGAAGGAATGAATGAATATAATTATGAATTCCCACTTTCCAGTTGGGAAGTGATGAGAGCTGGCACTATGGTTAAGGCAATGGGAATGGAAATAAGGAGACAAATCCTAGATACAGTTTCAAAGAATAAATAATAAGACTTGGGCACATATCGGACATGAACTAAAATTTAGAATCATACTTCAGGTTTATTATATATAGCAAACTGCAGTGTTAGAGCAGTTGCATTTCACACATTCTTGGTTGTGTTTTCAGCAGAATTTCTGTATTTGGTGTAAATTGAAATGAAGCACATGTCAGCATGATGATATGAGTAATTATTATTACCATTAAAACTTCTATCTCTTTACTTTCTACTCCTACTCCCTCAACCCAAGAGCTTACCAGTTTTACCACACACCTGGTTTGTTTTTGGAGTCTTCTACTGAACCCTGGCCAAATAAACCTCACCTTCACACACCTGGCAGTTGCCTTCTCTCACTGTTTTGTTCATACAGTTGCTTTCTCCCATGAATACCTTTCTTCTACTGGTTCATTGCCATTACCAACTGGAATATTAGTCATCTTTCAGAACCAAATCACATGCTATCTTCTCCATGATGTCTGATCAGCCCAGGTGAAACTGACTTTTCCTTCTGAACTCCCATAGCAATGCACTTCACCATACTGCCTAGTACTCGTCATTTGGTTTACTGGGTATCCCCTTATCAGAATCTTACTTGTATTCCCTACATTTAAGCCTGAACCTTTATTTCTGCACTCCTGGCCCTTAGGAGAGAGGGAACTGAATTGAGTATGAAGCTTGAGACTCCAGTCTTTGGGTCCTTGAAAACCCAGTAGGACCTGGGAGTCAGAAATCCAGGTCATTGAGCTGGATGGAGAGTCGCTGCAAAAAGAAAATGTCACTTACAGGCATATTATCTGCGAAAAGGCAAGCTTAATTTGTAAGCATATCTCTGAACCTGCCATGGAGGATGATTCTAGAATTTCTAGAGAACAAGGAACTGATTTGTACAGTATCCATAAGGGATATAGAAAATGTTATCCATAAGCTGTTATTTTCATGAAGTTTAAAAATATATATATTTGTTTCCGTGGTGGTTCATTCATAACTTAAGATCCTATTTTGTTCTATAAAGTCTGTAAAGACTTTGTGCTATGAAGTCTTCTACAAAATCAATGGAATTCTACTTGTGGGATTTTCGGAAATCTAATATTGTAGGCTGCAGAGGACTACTAGACTAATATTGAACCAGAACTCTTAAACTTGGCTAAATAGGTGTCTATTTCACAGTGTGGTTGGCAATTCTTGAGGCTCCCAGAATATGATACGGGCTCTCGTGGCTAATTCTTTGCACATGCTGCTTCTCTTGCCTAATATACCTCTCTTCATTTTTTTTTTTTTTTTTTTTTTTGGCAAGGTTAACTCATACTTATCCTACACAATTTTGACTCAGATATCATCTCCTCCAAAAAAACCTTCCCTGAATGCTTTCATTAGAGCCACTGCCTATGGATTGGGTGCCACTCCTGCCTGTTCCCACAATAGCCTGTGCTTTCATTATAACACTTCAGGTGTGGCAGTTTTCATCTACAGGTCCTTCTGCTCGAGCTCTGAGCTCTGCCAGTGATAAGTCATCAGCAGCATACTTAGAAGGCCACGAGGGCTCATAAATGTTTGCTCATTGAATAAATGCACAGTATTAGTATAGAAAATGTGGATGAAAGTCCCTCTGCCTCACAGAGGTAAGTTGTCAGTATGAGAATTTTAGGGTAATTTTTGAGAACTGGAGTCCGTGTATTCCTTTTCTTCTCCCCACCTGGTAGAGTGTAGCTAAACCAGCCTGGAAGATAGCAGTTTCCTATGTGCCTTAAGCAAGTTAACAGTTCCCGTCCAACCCAGTATTTAAGAATTGTGATTATTTTTACTGTGTAGCCCCAGGGAGAAAAGCAGACTTGTAAAACATTTTTCTATCTCAGTGAACGTTTGAAATTTTGCTGCCAAACCTACTAAACCCACCCTAACAGTCTTTCTGGTTTTTGTTTAACATGCCACCGGAAAAAGAGCTCTCTGGATACCTAGTTTCATGTATAATATAAACCAAAAATTAATATATCAGTTCTTCCCCTTTTTTTTCTGTTTTGATTTGGCAGGAGCACTACAGGCTTTATATGATTCAATCTTATAAAGTTTTTCAGAGAACAAATAAGTGTGAACCCATGACTATGTCATAGAAGCAGCTTTTTCCTTCAGTGCAAACAAAATCATGAGCTACATATAATGAATTGGCTGTGCAATCCTGAAGTAGGTCGTTTAAATTTTTTTTTTCCCTTAAGGTCATAGTGCCCGATAAGAACTCCTTTTGCTTCAATTACAATAAAAGTGTGAATATGGGTACATAAAATGCAAGATTAAAAAAAGACCTATTTTGGAGCGGAGAAGGATGCCTACCGTTTATACTGAGTTCAGTGGATGGGAACTGACCAAAGATTTGCTGCGGAGCCTGTCAAATATTATAATCCAGAATTTCATTAGACGAAAAATAATCGCTGGTAAAAGTTCACCCAAAGTATTATTTTGCCCCTAATTTCGTTTGTATTTTTGTTTTAAAGACCTAAAAAGCCGCGATAACTAAGACATGCATTCACCCACTGAATTTGCCATCGGTGCGCAGCGCCGTCTGGAGCGCCCCTCCTAACCCCCACCGAGGGCGGCTTTGGCCCCCCAGAGTCGCCCCCGCCCCTTGCGCTGGCCGCTGGCGGGGGTGACAGGTGCCGAGCCCGCCCACCCCCGAGTAATAGCACCACCCCGCAATTCTCCCGCCGTTGCCTTTCGCCAAGCCGGCTTGCGGCTGGGTAGTTTGCCTGCACCTTTGCCTGTCAGAAAACGGCGCGGGGAGGGAGCGAGCGTGAGAAAGTGAGCGTGTGCGCTATAGGAAGGAACAGGAGGATCGAGGCGTCGGCTCCCGGCGTCCGAGCGCCCAGTCTGCCCCGTCCCGCCCGTCCGCCTCCGGGCCTGCGGAGGGTGGGGGCCGCGAGCAGCGAGGCCGGCGGGCGCCGGGGGTTGGCGGGACGCGCGCTCCGTGCCGGCGCCCGGCCTCGAGCCCGCGCTCCCCCCCCCCCCCCGCGTGCCCGCGCCGCTGCGCGATGCAGTGTGGGGAATGGCTGGGGTTGGCTGAAGAGCGCACAGTGGAGTTTTAATGTCCGCCATGTTGGCCATGGCGTATTGAAGAGAGCGAGCGAGAGAGGAGCGGAGCGGCACAGCCTCCCACCCTCCCGGCTGGTGTTAGTGCCCGGACGGCGGGCTCTGCGCTCCGCCCCTCAAGTCCCCGGCAGCGGTAGGCGAGTGGGGACCGAACCCCCGGTTCTCCATGATCCCGCTGGCCGGGGCCGTTTCCCCAGAGCGGAGAGGTATCTGCTGCGCCTGAGATGAGTAAACTGTCGTTTCGGGCGCGGGCGCTAGACGCCTCGAAGCCGCTGCCGGTTTTCCGCTGTGAGGATCTGCCCGACCTGCACGAATACGCCTCGATAAACCGGGCCGTGCCGCAGATGCCCACCGGAATGGAGAAGGAAGAGGAGTCGGTACGTGTTAACTCCCCTGTCCGACCCAGCGCCAGGCCCCGCTCCCTCTGCTGCCTGCGGCGGCGGCGGAGCAGCATACCCACACAAAATGGCCGCCATCTTCTCTTCGCCGCCGACCCTCAGTCGCCGGCCGGGCCTTTACCCCGCCTCCCCCGGCCTCGACCCCCGGCCGCCGCGGCCCGGCGGGGCCTCCTCTAAGGCCACCCGCCGACCCCGGCCACTTGTACCCGGGTCCCGCGGAGTTCGGGAGCCCGAAAGGCACAAAGGGGTCACGTGACGAAGCTGCCGGCAGCCATTTTGTGGTCTTAGTTCTTGGGTTGGGCCTTGTGCATCCGGAGAGGGGAACGGGCTTGGGTGGCGGTGGGGGTGCGGCGAGCCGGGAGCCGCGGAGGACCCGCCTGCAGCCCTCCCGGCAGGCCGCTGGGTGGCGTTCTAGGGCCACCTCGGCCTTCGCGCGCTGCGGGCGCTGGGGAGCGCAGGTTCCGTGCACAGTGGGGGAATTTCGCTTCCCGACGGCCTGGAAAGGTGGCTGGGCTCTGTGCGGCCCCCACGGGGAGCCTCACTGGGGCATGTAATGTTGACAGCAGGTCTGTGAGGCTTGTATTCCTTTTACCCCCTGCAACAGAGTGTTGAGAGTACTGCGTGTTTGCTCGGATGACTTTTATAGAAGATAAGATTCATTTTCTGTATCTTTGGGACTTTTGCATTCATTCCTCCCCAATTCTAATTAGTCGGAGGGTAATAAACTACTATCTATCCCTGACTTTTTCTTTGATCTTTGAGACTATGTTGCAGACTTATTTTGGAGTACGTAGCTTTTCTAAAGCCTGTAACTTTATTAATAGCTTTTTTTTTTTTTTTTTTTTTTAAGTGTAAGTCTGCCTTCTGGTTTCTCAACATAGGGGAAGAAACGACCCAATTTAAGAAGATGTTTTATAGATCTAGATTTCGAAAGAGGGTCCTTACTTATCGATAACCGAACTAAAGTTAAGTGAATTCATTTTACAGAAATCTTCACATTCAGATGTTTTATATCGGGTGGGTTTCAGTATTTATTTACAGCAAATAGACATTTTATCATAGCTCTGGCTTTACCTTGTTGTGGAAACTGGGTTGAGACACAAGGATAATAGAATCTTCCTCTCATTTTCCCCAGATTCTTGACAGTATAGCTTGACGACTTCTAATCCTAAGGAATTGCATACTTTGGTTTTCAGGTACAGCCATTTAAACAGGGTGCAGCGTATTGACAGTTCAAGGAAATCAAGGAGTCGCAAGATTTGTGTGCTACAATTTTGTTGTGGAAAACTGTACTGTAATATTTCTATTTGGTACTGTAAGAACTTTAAATGTAGAAATTATGCTCTGTAATGTTGATTTTGAAAATAAAGCTCTTCAAATTGTTTGGGTTATTTAACCTTTTAAAGTAAAATAGTTCTGACAGTTGAATGTTATTTTTGAGAGTAGTGTTTTAAGTCTAACTTTACAGATAAGCTAAGTGATAAGTGCATGTAGTAGTTGAGATTGTCTGGTGTAGCACTGACTTTCAGCACTTATCAGACAGAACCTCTCTATTTTACTTGTGTCAACTTTAGAGTAGATTGGTGCCATTTATTTTTTAATAAGTGATTTGTTTTTAAAAATTAAAGTGCTTGTGACTGCAGAATCTTGTCTTTTGGTTTTATTTTTGTTTCTAAGTTTTACAGATCATACTTTCAAGTTGGGGTGTTGGTGTTATACTGCCTTGGAATTTAATTTGTAGTTCTTGTTTTGCAGCCAGGGAAGGTGGGGAGATGCTTTATAAAAGCAAGGTAGCACTACAGTACATGCTAGACATTTAGTTAAGTCTTGCTTCTGAGTATTTTGGACAGTCTCCAGCTACAACCTGAACTCCGAGCTGAACTCAACTAAAGTATCAATGTTTGTTAAACTTTATAGATAATTTTGTTCACGGAAATAATTTTGACATCTTATAGTGCAATGGATATCATTAGTAACATGTGCAGTCTCTCTGAGGAACGTGAGGGATTTTTATTTTCCTTTAAGCTACCTTTTTCCATCATCTGTTTAGAATTTGTTTCAATTTACATCCAGCCAAAACTATGATCAGTGAAGCATAGACATCAAGAATAGATACTGAATTTAATAAAAGGATGTAAGCACTACCAAGTAAATTGCTGCTGTACAGTCCTGGTTCATGTTGTCAGTAGTAGTAGGCCATATAAGTCACAATATTGAAAATAGCATGCTACACAATATTGAAAATGTAGGCTAAACATAGAAATAATTGAATTCTGAGTTAACTTTAGAAAAACAAAAATATTTTGATAATTTGTTGAAGCATGATGTACTTGTAAAGGTGAATGGTTAAAACAAACTTTTGCCTTGGACATTGAGGGTCTAGCTAAAAAAAGTATAATGGTATGTTGATCATGAAAGATGGGGCAGATTTAAATGACAGTTTTGTATATACCCCCTGATTAAGAAAGCATTTCATGATCAAAATGTATCTGCAGTATTGTCATGTGAACTCTCTGGTAATTGTTACCATATTTTGTTTCTGTGGTGAAGGACAGACAAATTCTAGGTCTTACCACTGAGAAAATAAAACTTATTAATGTACTCCTATTTAACCAATTTTAATAATATAAGCTGAACACAATTGGGCATGCCTCTTAATTTTTAAGAAACAATTTTAAGTAGAAATCCTCTCCCCAACCCCGTGACTTTAATCAATTTTAGAATTTAGTTGTTATTTATTAGTGTAGTTGGATTGAAAAATAACTCCAAATTGTAATAAATTGAAGAACTTGGCTGAGTCTTAGATGTTTAGGGATTAAATGTTTGAATTGGTACACTGTCATACATTGTAGCTTGCTAAGTCAAAAAACAACATTTGATGAAGTCTTGGAGTTGATGAATTACAGAAGTAATTTTCAAATAGGAAGTCAATAGACTGTCAGTTCTAAAATGAGATAAATGAGTCCCTTTGGGTTTAAAAAAGAAAAATTTGGATAAGTTGAGAGGGCAGATGTTTGTGCCATTATAATATTTTAACATTTTTGTTAAGATTATAATCTTAAATTTGAGATCTTAACTTTGAAGTTAGGAATGTTGAAATACTAAGTCTAGGGCCACGGCTTCTCTTTTAATTGAAGGGATAACTTTGCAAGATGTTGGTACTATTGGTGTGTTTTTAATAAAATTGATTTATGTTGGTTAGAATTGGAGCTTTACATTAAAGTGTAATTCTGCTAGGAAAGACATTCTGAAAACATTGGTTTTAAAGTGATAATAAATTGGAACTACCTGGTTCCTATAGTGTAACTTTTTCATTGGGCTGTCCAGGGTGTTGTGGCTCTATTATGAGTGGAGAGTTAACCTTTCTACTCCTATTACCTAGTCTGATTTGGGTAGAACAGGTGATGTAATTGATACTACCCTACACAGCTATCTTTGAGACTGTTAGAAGTAGGGTCTAGCCATTATAATCCAGCACCTTGTTTTAATTGGGTTCTATCTGGACAAAATGGTCTCATACACCTGCCTTTCTCTCCTCTTAGAACTACCATCCATTATTAGGTCCTGTATATAATGTTATTAGATCCAAGTTAAGGACTAGTTATAAAGTGGATGGGTTTTTTGTTTGTTTTTAATTAGGGATAAATTGGAAATATGTATATATCTCTGAAATGAGGAAAAATAAGTGTCACATTTTCAAAAATTGATAAAAGTCTAGTTTTTCTACTTTAAATGATCAATTTAAATGTTTTCTCATTTTTGAAATAAACCAAAAATCTTTTTTTTCCCTTTAAAATTTTATGAACTAAAATTTTTTTAGTCCTTGTATTTGGAGCTGTAAAATTAGATTTCTTCCTTCTTTCTTGGAAGTGAAGAAAAATATGTGAAATCTCAGTTACAGTAGAAGCAAAGTTTAATTTTTACAAATAGTTTGAATTAGAAAGGACTCGAAAAAATTTTTTTTGCATTAAGTAGCCAATAACTAGTCTATTTAAAATCAAAGATAATTGAGAAGCAATAGTAAAATTTAGTGTCCAATTTCTACCTGAAGATATTTTTTTAATTTATTTTTTTAGGTAAGCTATATGGCCAGCATGGGGCTTGAACTCATGACCCTAAGATCAAGACCCACATGCTCTACTGCCTGAGCCAATCAGGCCCCCCCCACCAAGATATTTTTGAGGAATTTCTAAGTTCTAAGGACTGCATGGAAATGATTCTGGAAGTAGTGAATTCCCATGATATGCATATAAAATTTTGTGATGGTATATTTTTCTAGGGTAAAAGTTCATATTTGTCCATCAGTTTCTCAAAGCATTGTTAACAAATTGGAGCAGAAAGCTCAAGATTAAGGGCTACTAACTCTCCTAGAAATTTCAAGTGAAGTCATTTTGGTTTTATTAGTATGACAATTCTATAGACTTATTAGAAGAAGGATAATTCTATCCTTAGCTATAGGCAACTCAGGAAGAGACGACTCTTTTCCACCCCTCCCCCCCTTTCTTTCTTAATTGGCTTAAGGAAGAGACTACTCTTAACTACAAAAGGAACCTCTTGAAAACTATGGTTCCTAGGTGCCTAAAGAGCTCTTGTTTCAGTGTACTACTTGATATTTAAAATTTTGGATTAATACCATTTGAACTTAGAGTTCATTTTCTTATAAAACAATGGTAATGAAAACGGACAGGCTTACGTATCTACCATGTTTTGTAGAGGCTTTGTGATCTGTAATGGAGTTTGTGCTGAACTACCATTTCTTTCTTTTAATCAACAGTACTTAATTAAAAATACTGTCTAAATGTAAGGTAGCTAAATTTTGTAAACGAGGAATAATCTGTACTCACAGGTTCATGAATTTGTGGCTAGATTAAGTATTAAACCAACAGTCCTAAAAACTAGGTTTTAGTTTTATATTTTGCATACTACTACATCATGGTAGTAAAAACAGATGAAAGATAGAAAGATTTGGAATCTAATATATATGATTCAGTTTTCCTAAAAAGTTAAGGGTATTTCTTATCAGCGGTTGGTTAAACAGCAGTTTTAAAGCAAAAGCTAGCATTTAAATGTATATTTATTTGATAGAGAGTACATGTGCATGCTCATGCTCTTGAGCAGGGGAGGGGCAGAGAGAATTTCTAGCAGGCTTGACATTGCCCTGCGCAGAGCCTGATGCAGGGCTCCTATCTACTGACCATGAGATCATGACCTGAGCCAAGATCTCAGTTGGTTTAACCAACTGAGCCACCCAGACACCCCCAAAAGATAGCATTTTAAAAGTAACAGTAATACCATGGGATGAAGACATAGTTTGTAATTCTGCTTCTTAAGATAACCAGCAAGGAAAAGAGAATTTTATATTGTAATTTGGGAGTGAAATGAGTTGTGAGCTTCTAAGTGCAAAGTGGTATGAAAATATGAAATACAAAGACAGGAGTAGAGTATGTCTTTTACTTTTTAAAGTAAATTTTTGAACCCTCAAAGTATGATTTACATTAGTGTTTTGTAAATTTTTTGTAAGAATATATCAATTTATTGGGAAATCGATGAGAAATGATTCAAATATTTTAAATAAGTTGCTAGAACTACTTTCAATGAGTTGCTTGAAGCTTTGTCGTCTGCGACACATTTGTAAATTTTGGCAGGTCTTGATCAAGTTTATGTAACTTAAAGCCTGCGATTATAGGGAACGATTTTGAGTTATTGAGTGTTTCAAACATAGTGGAGACCCAACTTTATACGTTTAAATATATATGAAGTGAATTTCATCCACCAACCCCAGTGTAGTAGGTAGATGAAAAACAAAAACATGTAGTTAAATCTATTATGACCCATTATTTGAGTTGTAGCTTTGATGAATGGGGATATAATCAGTTCTTTGAAAGGTTTGGGTCAGCTTCTGTTAATGCATGGTGACAAGTTTGCTGAATTTTGTTAACAGATTATTAAAGCAGATCATTTTGGTTGAATTCACTTCAGTATAGAGTTCTGGCTGAAATGACATGGCCTTAGAGTGAATCCAGGGGTAAAGATAATGTGAGATTTAAAACATCCCATCAATGATTTAATAGTTTCAATTTTTTTTTATATATTGGGATGAATTATTTTCAGTATTTTAGAACCACAAGTAGCAGTTGTATATTCTCTGAGAAAATGTATTTTGGCTTTTGTGGCTTACTTACATTTACACAATCCCTTGTATTTGGGATTATCCCATATAAATGTGTTAGATATGTTCTTTGTCCTTGTAACGTTGTATGTAGTTGCAAAAAGTGTGTCTTTAAATTTGGGTAATAATTTGAGAAAGACAATTTTATTTTTACATTTTTAAAAATATTTATCTTTGAGAGAGAGAGAGGGAGACACAGAATCTGAAACAGGCTCCAGGCTCTGAGCTGTCAGCACAGAGCCCAACGCAGGGCTCGAACCAACGAACCATGACATCATGACCTGAGCCGAAGTCAGCCACTTAACCAATCTGCCCAGGTGCCCCAGGAAAACCAATTTTAGACTCAAGGCCTTGTGCAGCTTCTGACAGTTGAGTGTATGCACACCTGCTTCCACTCACCCAGGTTTTCTTAACTGCAAAGTGAAGTAAGGCTATAGTAATTTCCTGTTGTAATGAGTATATTATGGTCTGTTTCCAGAAGTATTTTATGTGTTTACAGAATAGTCATTCAATCTTGAATTAGTTAATAATTTCATTTGCATATTATATAAACATAATTTACATGGAAATAAAGGTAGTCTGGGTGCAGGGATAATTGGTTCCAGTTTAGTCCAGAAAGACTCACAAGTTCTAAAGGATTTAAAGAACATAAACAGGTGCTGTAGTCACAAAGCTTTTATTGTTATGAGAATTTGAAATTAGAGCCAGAATTGTGTAGTTGTGGTTGCAAATTTGTGTTTCACCTGTAAGAGTCTAAAGGGAAACAATATAAATATGGCTGTTTTGAAGTCTGAAACAAGAATTTGATCATTATTCTAATAGATAGGTGGAGATATTTGAGATGAGGTATGTTGTACACAGACTGAGAAAATGTAGATTAGCCCATTTTCAATCACTTTTGTGGCAAATACTTGTGCATTTGCTTTGAGGCAAGGATTGTTATAGTTCCCGTGGTTACAACACTGAACAAACAGGGTTCCTTTTTTCATGGATCTTACGTTCTAGAATATAGGCTGTATTAGGGCAGGAATTTTTGTCTTGCTTTATTTCACTGATGTGTTTTCAGCACCCAAAAGAGTGCCTGGCATGTAGTAAGTGTTCAATATTTGCTTCATTGAATGAATTCTGTAATGGGGAAACACAAAAAAGGCAAATGAAAGTAAAAACTGTAACTCTTATGTGGCAGTGGAACAAGTTAATTTCAGATGGAAGGAGGAAGATAGAGTTTTCTTGGCATAGATGGTCAAGGAACATTGGATCTGAACCTGGAATGGTGGGAATGAGCCAACCCTTTGAAAATCTGGGTGAAGAACATTCCAGGCAGAGAGACCCACAGATGCAGAGAATATGAGGTAGGAATAGAAGGCAAATATGACTAGGGCGAAATGAAAAAAGGTCCTCTGAGGACCCAACGATAGTCAAGAGTCTATATCTGGTAAGGTATTATAGGCTACTACAAGGAGTTTGGATTGTTCAGAAATGAAGTAAGCCATTAGAGAATTTCAGGCAAAGGAGTGCCATGATCTGAAGTCATGTTTTTCAAGATTATTCTTGCTATCATATGGGAGAATGAGGCATATTGAGCAAGAATGAGAGTTGGTGACTTTAACTAGGGTGGTGGTAGTGGAGATAAAGAGAAATGGATGGATTTGAGGTATATTTTGAAGGTAGAACCAGCAGAAGTTGCTGGTGGATCTGAATGTATTAGATGGAGAGAAAGAATCAAGGATTAACTCTTGATTTTTACCTTGAGCACCTGGATGGTAGGTGATTAGGCCACTTACTGAAATAGGGACAGAGAAGGGAGGATACAGAAAGAATGGATGTGTTTGAAGTGCCTCTTGTCCATATTTAACTGGATATGTAAGAGTGTAGTGAATTAGAACAGTCTGCACTGGAAGTGTATGTAATATTTTAAAGTCATGGGTTGGTACTATAAATTGGCAAGTCTTTGGGAGATGGCTTTTAAAGCTGTGCCTTGTGGCTCAGCTAAAGGAGGAGCTATTAAAGAAGTAAGAAAATTATCAAAGTGTTTCAAGAAAGGAAATTGGTTAACTGTGTCCACTGAGAAGATGAGTAGGAGAAAGTGATTGTTTAATTTGATTACATGTGTGCCATTGGCCTATTTTGGTGGAGGAAGTAGAAAGGAAAGCCCAGTGAGGATAGAAGAAATAATGAGAGATAAAAGAATCATGGCAATTGTAGACGATGCTTTGCAATAGTTCTGCTATGAAAAGGAACAGAAAAAACAGGACAGTGGCTAAAGTAGGCTGGGAGATCAACAAATGATTTCTTTTAAAAATGAGTTACATTCATTGGGTGTAAATGTAATTAATTTAAAAAATAAAATGAGTTACAAAGTTTCAGCAGACACAAAGGGAAGGTAGGAAATAAATGAGGGAAGCAAAGCTAGTCCTCAGTTTCCCCATCTCTACCACCTAGTTTCCAGGCTTCGAGCATATGTGGAGGAGATCCCAAATAGACCCTGGCTGACAGCCTCCTTGAGTTGGAAGAGAGAAAATTCAGAGTTTGGGGAAGCTGAAGTGGCTTCAGGTCAGGGTATCAGACATGCACAGAGAGCTCCAGAGATTCCCTTGAGGGTGGCTGAAAACTGATCTGAGCCTGTCTGAGGAAACTTCGAAGGCTGAGGCAAAAGCAACTGTAAAGAAGTAGGAGGGACAGTCCTGGGAGCTCACACAGGACTAGGAATGTGTTGTGTTCTCACTAGCCAGAGTGGAAAGACATCCTAATAACATGGGGCATCAGGTAAGATTTCTCAGAAGAGTTACTTCCTTAGTTTTAGGGCCAAATTAGCTCTAAAGACTGTTCAGGATACAGCCTAACAAAGATTAAACACTATTCTCAAAAGGATCAGACTAATTACAGGTAACTTAACTGTGTCCCAGAATAATGCTGAAAAATATTCAAAAGAATACTAGAAGATCCTACAACATAAAACTTAGTGTTTAGCATCCAATAAAAAAATTACCAGGTATGCAAAGAAGCTGGAACATACAACTAACGACTAAGGAAAAAATACGGAAGACACAGAAGTAACCCAGGTAATAGAATTAGTAGACCAAAATGTTAAAAGAGTCATTATAAATAGTACACTTAGTGTAATAGTTGGAATGATGTTGTTAAAAAGGATAAAAATTGGGGCGCCTGGGTGGCGCAGTCGGTTAAGCGTCCGACTTCAGCCAGGTCACGATCTCGCGGTCCGTGAGTTCGAGCCCCGCGTCGGGCTCTGGGCTGATGGCTCGGAGCCTGGAGCCTGTTTCCGATTCTGTGTCTCCCTCTCTCTCTGCCCCTCCCCCGTTCATGCTCTGTCTCTCTCTGTCCCAAAAATAAATAAACGTTGAAAAAAAAAATTAAAAAAAAAAAATAAATAAAAAGGATAAAATAATCCTATCCCCTCTTCCACTGGGGACTTTGTTCCTAAAAACTATTTCCTTAAAACTGTCTCTCCTGGATCAATTTCATAGAGGGGGTTGGTCGCTAATTAGAGGAGAAATACTTCTTCCTCTTTAAAAGTAAGAAAAAAGGCAGATGTGAGAAAAAAAACTCAGTTCAGTTGTTAGAATTGACAGTGGGAGAATGAGGTAATTTATTCTATGATTCTGTTTTCTCTGTGAAGTATGAGGTGAGGTCATCACCTCAGAGGGGGGTGGGACCTTAAGACAGATGAAGGTATGTGTGGGAAAGCTGACTTACTAGAGAAATGTGGTGTGATTGATGGATGAGCTGAGGGCTCAATATTTGTGATCATTTAAAGTGAGACCTGTCAGCTCACTTCAGCAGTTGAATGCAAGCATCAAAATTGAGTTCAAGCACCAAGTAGGTATATGATAGGGGTTTTGGGGCGTTAATGTTTGCCCAACAAGTACAAAGGAAGAAGAGAGGGATGAGAAGATTAGTGAGGTAGATTGTCATGATAGACCATGGAATCTAAACTGGGTGAGCAGGGAAAGGAGATATCAAGAAGCTGATGAATAGTGGAGAAGTGGTAGGAGTCATTGGCATAAAAGGTTTTGTGGGAGGCAACTGCTGGAATAGGTGAAACTAAATCATGAGGGTGGTGGTTAAAAAGTGAGACGCTTGATTTTGGATGTCAGAGTTGGCACAGTTACTAGTGAAGGCAGGAGCTAGAATATAATCACAGGAATGGTGGCTAAGGTGGAACACAGAAGAAGATCAATGTGGGTGAGAAGGTCATGATGGCAGAAGTGTAGTTAGTAGTAGTTGAGAACAAGACTGGAAGCTCTGTGACTCGACCAAGAGAGTGTGTATGACAGCTTTGGGGAGAATGATGTTCTGAATTTCTGAGGGGGTTATGATTTTTGAAAGGAGAACAAAGAAATGGTATGGGATTGGTGGTGGAAAGCAAGGAGAATGAATACTTAACCCACCTCTAAGTAAGTTGGACTTGGGAAAATAAATAGCTTCTTCTTAAAAGGGCTATAGGGAGCACTATTTCAGGAAGACACTGCCAGGCTTCAGTCAGGGCAAGAAGTTGAGGGAACAATGAAAGAAATTTGAGACTTTTATGAAGAGGATATCTCTATTCTAGATAACTGAATGGAAGAGTTTGGGAAAGCAAGGAAGTGTGGAAGATTGGATCACATTAGGTGATGGTGAGGTCAGAGTGATGATAAGAGCCAGGGAAATGCTATTAAGTTTTGGACTCTGTTGGCAAAGAGGTTTATCCAGCCAACTTCAGATGCACAAATGGTTCAGGATACCTTCCTAGTAGATACTCGGATCTATATGAGCCATTCCTGCAGCTACATATGGTGTGATAGCCTGAAGGATGTGCATCCCCACTAGGAAGAAACTCGCTGCTTGAGGAACTCCAAGGAATATCTATCACTCCTGCTGCAGTTATATACAGGCATACCTCAAAGATACTGTGGGTTCAGTTCCAGGTCTTGCATAACGTGAATACTGGAACAAGGTGAATCAAATGAATTTAAAGTTAGGTTTACACTATACCGGAGTCTATTAAGTGTGAATAAGATGTCAAAAAAAAAGTACATACCTTAATTAAAAAATACCTTATTGCTAAAAAACGTTAACTATCATTTGAGCTTTCATTGAGTCATAATCATTGATCACAGATCACCATAACAAATACAATAATGAAAAAGTTTTTGAAATATTGTGAGAATTACCAAACTGACACAAAGATAGTAGTAAGCACATGCAGTTGAAAAAATGAGGCCTATACACTTGGCCCTGTGCAGAGTTGCCACAAACCTTCAATTTATAAAAAACACACTACCTGTGAAGTTCAATAAAATGAGGTATGCCTGTAAATATCTTTACAATAAAGGATTTGGGTACAGTATGCTTGTTTCAGGATCCAGCAAGTGGATATTTGAGGTTGTTATTGAGTATGTGAGAACTCTCCTTTCTCTGCGTGGTTCTCCACCGGGACTATACTATTTTCTCATCTTCAGGATATCCTGGAAAATTGTGGAAATGCTTTTGATTGTCACAATTTTGGAGAGATGGTCTTGGGGTCAGGAACAGTATGAGTTCCATCATGCAAAGAGTAGTCCTGCAACGCAAAGAATTGCCCATGGGACTTTTGACTATCCCACAGAACATCCTAGTAGGTGAAATTTCCACTTGTAAATCTTCTGAGTCTAGGACCTAAATGTAAAGTGTTTTTGTACAGTTTTTATATATACTAACATTTCTAGGATTGCTACTAGTATATAAAATAAGGGAATATTATATTGTGTTTTGTTTAGAACTTTTGTAGTGAGTTGTTACCATTTTGGAAATAACTTCATCAGCATCATTTGTAGTATTTGAATCAACAGACCTAAAGCATAAACTCTTTTTTTTTTAACTGTCACATTCACAGTGATTCTTTGTAGACATGTAGCATCTGTGATTGCTTCATTTTGTCTTCCTAGGTGCATACCCCAAGCATTTACATGTTGAAATACATATTTGATTGTAAATTACTTTCCTTTTATTTCTACTTTGTTTTGCAGTAGGTTCTTGGATTGAATATTTGAAAAATGTGTAAAGCAGAATAGTGAGGGAATTTGAAAAGAAGGAGCATTGGATCTGATAGGATTGAAAATAGCTACTCTACTGGGCTCAAAACATGAGCAGTGGAGTTAGGTTTTATTTCAAGTTCTGGTTGTCCTACTTAACCCCAAGTCTGGTATAATTGAGATCTTGTGTAAAGTTTTTAGCATGGTGCCTTATTATGCAGTAACTGCACAGATCTTTTTAGTTTACTGTTTTAGTTTCATTTTTAATCCTTGAAGGATAGAAATGTGTTTTTTAGGTTGGTTTTAAAATTTTCAGCAAATTTCCATTATATAACAAGTGATTTTTGTTATAGAGTGTTTTGATAGTACTAATTTTGATACACATATAGTTGTATTCATGATAGAATGTGAGATACTAAGCAAGGTGTCAAAGAACATGGCCTTAAGTAGACAAGTATATCGACCAAATGGATTGTTTTCTCTCCTTAAATACAGGCTTGGTTTCCCAGTGGATGCTAAGATGTATACAATATGTTTTGAAGAATTCATCAGCTGACAAAAAAAAGGTTTCTGCACTTTTTTACAGGCTCTGTACACTTTAATGATTTTCAGTTTTTAAGGCTGCTCCTTCACGTAAACCTACGCATTTCAATCTAAGAATTCCTTAAAAAGATTAGTCTGCCTTATTCTGAAAGGTTTATAATTGCTTCTTAATTGGTCTCACTATGGTTTTCAAATTTATAACCCCCTCAAAATTGTCAGCATACTCTTTAAAATTTGAATATGGCTGTTGCTTTGATATCTAAAATCCTTTAAATTGTTCCTTTTTCTGATAGAGTAGAATGCAACAACTCTTCAGTGGAGTTTATTGGGTTCTGATGATCTGACTTATCTCTATTTTCAGTCTCTTCCCTGCTTAAATTCTATATTAGTTAATAATTGCTGCACAATAAATCACTCCCAAACTTAGCAGCATAGAGCAGTAAATACTTAATATCTCACACAGTTCTTGAGGGCTAGGAATCTAGGAGCAGCTTTTCTGAACAATCCTGGCCGAGGGTCTTTCATAAGGTCCCAGTAAAGCTCTTGGTTAGGGCTGCAGTCTTCTAAAGGTTTGACTGACTCTGGAGAATTTCATTTCCACACTCCCTCACATAGTTGTTAGCAAGCTTCAATTCCTTGCTGACTGGAGGCCTCATGAACTTCTCCATTGCTGCCTCATTGTCCTAATGGTATAGCAGCAGGCTTACCCCAAAGATAGTGATCCAAAAGAAAAAGAGCACAAGTAAGAGAGCACAGAAGACCAGAATAGTAGTCTTTTATGACTTACTTTGGAAGTTGCATATATGGTCACACAAACCAAGCCAGGTAAATGTAGGAGGAACTACACAAGGTTGTGAATGCCAGGAGATGGGGACCATTGGAAGCTGACTACCACAGTAGCCACATGCAGAATAAATGCTCTCCCTTTCAAAGCTGCTACAGGTCTCATCCCATTGTAGTATCAGCTCATAATCCAGAATCCCATCCAAATTGGTTTCAGATACCTGTTGTTGCTTCTCAGACGTTCCTTAAGTACAGCTACTCAAATTTCTCTCAGCGTGTTAAGCTAAAGGGGAGTATCCACCCCCTCCCTCACATACCCAGTATACAGTACAGGGTAAGGCTTAGGAAAATCCTTTAAACCATTCCCATTCAGAGCAGGAGGCAGAGGGTAGACAGTAGTAGACACAAGACGGTTGGTTCCTGGTCCAAAGCATATCTGAAATCCAGTCACACAAATTATGATAGTTCCTTGGTTGAATGTCAGTTCATGAGTATAATTCACCCAAGGCTCTCAACTTTGTCTTTTGGGCATTTGGTTCTGCCCTCTGCGCACCCTTTCTTTTTCATGAAAGGTAGAACATGTTTGTTATTGAGTTTTCTTAGCTTTCTTCCTGCCAACATTTTAGGATTCTGAAGACCTTTTTTCATTTTGTATGGTTTCTTGTCTCATTAGTTCAAGCTGGCAGTGTTTCAGAATATGTAATTCTTTAAAAAAAAAAAAAAAACTTGTAGGTCTTCTATGTACTTTATGGGGTCTATTTCATTAGTTAAATGCCACACCGTGAATATATTTAAGAGAAGCCTTTTACTACGAGAGCTGCTGCTGGGATACCACACCCTTAAGCTTCCTAAAAGCCTTATTATTTGAGAGAATCTGAAGAGAGTTGTTCTCTTTACTAGGCCTTTTGTCTGGCACAGTCTTTGATCTTTCTGAGGTTTTAACAAAAGATTTTATACTCCCTCACTCAGCTTAGTTTTAGACCACGTTTTTTCCATTGGTGCCCTGGATTTGATATTGGCTCAGAGACCATTTCTAAATTTTAGTGTTGTTTGCATCCTGGAGAAATTGCACATTTTCAAAACCCTCACTCAAGTCCCGGCTCTTCTTTAACAGTTCTTCATTTAGTTTGTTTTTGTCTTTGTCTTTTTTTTTTTTTTCTTTTACCATATAAAGCCAAAAAACAAGGCAGCACTTTTCAACTCTCTGGTTTAAAAATCTCCTTAGCTAAATCACCCAGGTTATTAGGTAACATTTTCTACTTTTCACTTAACTAAAGGTAACAGTGTTCTTGAACTTTCTGTACCCCTCCTAACAGGGATACCCTTCCTGTAACATCTGCCTCACTTTTCTGCCCTCATTGCAGCCTTATAAAATGCCATGAAGCTTTTATTAACAGTTTCTTCACTAATATTGTCCTTAGAGGCCATGGTCTAGTTCCAAAGCCATTCCAGCATTTTAGGTTTTTGTTACACCATGAGGACTCTCGGTACCAATATATGTGTTAATTATCCCTTGCTGCATCACTACTTATCCAAACCCTAGCAGCTTAAAACAATCTGACCTACCTTTTCTCAGGATCAGGAATCTGGGAGTTGGTTTACTGGGTGATTGTGGCTCCGTATCTGCAGAAAGCTGTTCAGGGTTGCAGTCACCTCAACTGGAAAATGTGCTTCCAGGCTCAGTTATGTTGGCTAGAGGTTTCTGTTCCTCATCACACGGGACTCTTCATTTACTACCTATTTGTCCTCCTCACAACCAGACAGCTGGCTTTCCCCAAGCAAATGATCCAATAGAAAGAGTGTGCTCAACTAAGAGAGTGCCTAAGACAGAAGCTGCAGTCTTTTGTAACTTTATCTTGGAGGTGATTGAGACACCATCATTCCTGCTGTATGCTACCGCAAGCCCTCTGCTCAATAAACTGAACTACTTATTGCACTTAATGTTCTTTTAATTGCTCACCTCTGCCTTTCCTTACACTATCCCCTTTTACCCCAAAAGCCTTTTCTTTCTTTCCACAGGGTCACTCAACAAACTCCGGTTTGCTGTCAACTTTTATGAAGCCTTTATTGACATACCTTCCCAAGCCCTGTCGTATATAACCTGAACTTGTAGAAAATAAACTCGTTTATGTGATTATTTCCTAGTATCTAAAAGCCCTTTGAAAGCAGAAATAGTGTTATATCTTAACCACTTAATATTGTTCTGGCATCAGTGTTTCTTTAATTAATGATTAAATAATTCTGAGAAAATCTAGGTACTTCATGATTTTTTTGTTATCTAAAATGGTAATCAGATACCTGTTTTAAATGCCTGTGAGCTTTTGGAGTGAAACTAATAAAGTAGGATTTAAGCTATAATTTTTATGTGTTTTTGTAAGATTAGGAAGAACATGAGACATTCTAATGATTATGCCAAAATTTTAAGCCAGAAAAAATGTCATGACCTTTCTAAAAATACATTTTGTGAAACACTGTGCTAAAAGTACTTATTTTATATTGTGTAGATTTATCAAATATGAGTAAGCTTATACTTACAAAGTGTAATGATAAATATTATGGGGTCTGTAGACATGTCTTTTCCTTCAAAGGGTTCATAATTCATATGATAAATAAACTGTAATCTGAGGCAGTCTTTTTTAGTCCCTGTTGTAAAGATCAGGAATACCTATTTTTACTTTGGGTAGTTTATCACTCGGAATATAATAAGGGGAGCCTGGGTGGCTCAGTCAGTTAAGCACTGGACTCTTGATCTCAGGGTCATGAATTCAAGCCCTACGCTGGGCTCTCTGGACTGGGTGTGAAGCCTGCTTAAAAAAAAAAGTCTAGTAAAACCTCGCAAACCAACTTCTAACGTCAAGTCCTGAAAAGTCATCTTTTTTGCTCCATTTGAAGTAAATAAAGTAAAAATCATGCAAGATCAAAATCAGTTATTTTACTCTAAAGTGTTTATATTAAAATACCTTTTCTCTGATGTGAAAGAGTTTTTGAAAACCAAGATTTTGGTTGCAAATACCACTTTATTTGCAAATTTCCTTTTCCTCTACCATAGTGACATCTTGACACTGTTTATGAGAATTCTGTATGAATGCTTTTCCCTTGGTTAATTTTTCCTTTGCAGTGCAGTACCAATAAAATAAGAACAGTTTGTTTTGTTTTGTTCATTTTGCATATCAGTAAATGTAGAATCCACTCCACAAAAATACATTATTTTGTTTTTGAGTTTTTCCATGCACTATCTAAAAACATTTATTGAATTCTGTTTATTTTTTTGTCTGAACTTTTGTGTTGTGATTTAGTAAAATACACTTGAGAAATTTCTAACTTTTGTAATAATGAAACATCTTCTTGGTTTTTTTTTTTTTTTTTTTTTTTTGAAGATGGGATAGAGTAAAGAAATGTTTGAGAGGATTAACGTTTCCCCCGGGTCTTTGTATTTTTTAGGATTGGGTATTTTCGTATAAAATTTCTCAGTTGAACCTTAGTTCTTGTTCATATGTAGAACTCTTATTTCTCAAGGATTCCTAATAATTTGTATCACTGGCAAGAAACCAATTAAATTACTGTAATGCCCCTTTATTTCTGCCCAGCTACCTTAAATCCTTCCTGGAATAAATCTTAAGTGTGAATAAAAACCATCTGTAATTTCTAAGATTTGGGTCTGGAAAGCCTTATCAGTTGGGAAATAATGGAATATAATCTAATGTTTACTGTATAAAGTGGCATGAAATAAGATGACCACTCATTCCTAATAGCTGTGTATCTTCTACAAGTATGGGGGTGGGGGGGAGCTGTTGGAAAGGCATCCTTTTGATATAAATATGTTATGCTACCCATAACATCTTGGTGTTATGCTGTCCTTTCAGTTTAATGCATTCAGATTTATTATGAATTACAGTGGAGAAATTAGAGAATCAAGAGGAAAGTTCAGGTAGGGTAGCAAGAACTTAAAATACCCTGAATAAAAATTCCTAAATAATTCAGATGTTGTCTCCATTGCCACTTCCCTAATTCAAAGTACTATCATACTCTTGCCTAGACTTAAGTATTTTCCTAAGAAGTCTTCCCAAGACTGCAATTACTGCCTTCCCCAGTATTAGCAAAACCAGTGGTCCATTGAATACTGTGAAATCTCATTGTGTCGCTTCCTGCTAAAAACCTCTAAAGAGCTCCCATTGCTCTTAAAGTGGCTTATATATTAGGCCTTATGTAACCTGGCCCCTACCTTTGTTTAGTTCCTCCAAATCCTTTGAGGTCCCTCCATCCACAGGAGGATCATTTATTGCCATGTGCTGATACATTATTTCTCTACAGGTTGGTTTAGTAATCTCAGATCTCAGCTCCAGGTCACCTCCTTCGGTATCTATCCGTTAGGATAGGTCTGTTACATTCTCCCATAACATAACTTTTTAGCAATTACTGTTACAAACTTCCATCTCATTTATTTGATTATTTGCTTAGTCTTTACCATGTGTTTCTTGGGTCCAAGTACCTTTGGCATTTGAGCTTAATTTCTTCATTATTTGTTGAATAAATGGGTACATTATTGGCCTGTTAATTTATTCCTATATCTCTAGTTCAGTGTATACCGAGTTGTGTTTAAAGATTAAGAGCATAAATCCCATTATAATTTAGAGTTACAGGACAATAGTGGTATTTCCATCAAATTTTTTTACCATGTGGTTACATGTGATTAGACAGGTCACTTAACTACTAGACCTCACTTTTGTCGTTTGTAGAAGGAACTAGTTGATATGTAAGCTTGCCTCTGACTCAGATGTTCAGTGGTGTTAATGGTTTCCCTTCATCAGATGGGACAAAGATTGATTTCTAGCTTCATTGTCCATTAGGTTGATTTGGAAGTTCTGTTCCACATGACTTCAACTCTGGGATTCAGCTGAAAGAGCAGCCTCCATCCTCAATTTGGCTGGATGCTGTGATAGAGGAAAGAGCTCTGGAAGATCTCTTATCTTGGATCTTAATGCTCTGGCTGGAAATTACATGTCACATAGGCTCACAGCTCATTGGCCAGAAGGAGCCACATGGTTCCACCTAACTATAAAAGGACCAGTACATACAGCCCTACCATATGACCAGAAGGCAAAGAAAAAAATATCCGGCAAACAACACTAATGACAGATCTACCCTTCTCATCAAAGATTTGAATCACTGTCTTTAAAGCAAAATATACTCTTTTCCTCTCCCAGTGAACCCACCCAAAAGTCCTAGCTAAACTGCGTCAAGCTTGAAGTCTTAGGATTTCCAGGTGATGTACATAATTCTCTGCATCCAGTTTGGATGTGTTTTTTTCTTGATCTGGAAACGTGTGAATGAAAATACTATCTCCGTCACTGCCTGCTACCACCCCCCCACCCCCCAACCCCCCCCACCCCCCACCCCCCGCTGTAAATACACCCAGTATACATCAGAATAACAGGGGTATGATAACCACAATAAACACTCCCATTTGGATAATGAGAGGAAAACATAGCACTCCCTAATCCAAAGCAACTCAAAAATCTCACCAGGCTGACTTTTAAAAGGGTCCCTTTCCTCTGGATATGGGGAATATTCTTATTTGGGTACTAAATCTGCTCTTCTGGAAGGTCTCCCCAGTCCATTGTTTGTTGTGGCTCTTGGCATTCTTTAATTCTCCATCATCTTCCCTAGCCTCATCTGAAGTAGGTATTAGAAAATATTAGGGGAGGTAATGCAAGTATACTTCTAAATCAATCAGATTTTAATATGGGCTTTTGATTTTTGTTAATTGGCAGCACAACTTTGTAGTAGGCTTCTAATGTGTTTTCATTTAAGCTCAGTATGCTAGTAGCCTGTATTCATAGTTCTTTATCAGATGCCAGTCTCCTAATTGCTAGTAGCATAAACCTATTAACTTTTGCTGGAAAAGCTACACCCTTAATGTCCTTTCTTTTTCCTCAGAGCTGTTTTGTTCAACTGAAAGCATTAACACAGTTTTAATTGGGTCTCTGCTTTTGAGACTCTAATCAATTCAAGTGTTTTACTCTGATCTGAAACTTACCCTCAAGGTCTGCTGCTCTTCCTTTGTTAGTCAATAGCCTTCTTAATTTTTACTTATGACTCAGATTGAGAAACATTCTTCAAATACTACAAGTCCCTGTCATTCTTGTTTTACAAACTAATCTGTTTTTTAAATTTGTTACTTACAATACTGAACACAGAGCAACCAGCACACCGTTTTGGTGTTGTTTTTTTAACCTCTTCTCCTAAAACTACAGCTTTATTAAGTACATTATTTGCTTTTCAAACTATAACTGCCTTTTATTTCAAATAATTTGTGCTCCCTATTATGGATTATCATCCTTCCATCCTCTGAGAAGTGTCCTTCCTGCTTGGCCCCCAAACTAATGGAATATATTTTAGTCTTTGTGTTACAACAGTATCCCACTTCTGGAACCAATTTATATCAGGATCAACTAGGTTCTGATGTGATAAGAAGAAACTTCAAAAGTTTATTTCTTGTTTTTTGTAACATTTTTTCATGGATCAGGTGGGGAACTAGGCAGATGCAGCAGTCAACATCTCAAGTATGGTGACAGATAGAAGGAGATTTCGAGTGTTTCACCAGCAGCAAAATACTCTGGCCTAGATGCAGTAAGTCACTTTGATTCACAACTCATTGGCCAGAATTAGGCACCTAGTCCCACCAGCCACAGGAGAGCCAGAAAGCACAACATTACTGTGTGCCTGGGAGGCAGCCAGGAATAATTTGATGAACAGAACTAAGGGCTATCCATTACACTTTCCGTATTTCTCTTTGTGTGTTGGGAAAAGAGGATGAAGAAAGGAGGGTATTTGAAGACATTTGTGAAGACATAAAAGGTATGCCTTCAGTAAGCTATGTTCTGAACCTAAGGTTTTTAACCTATCCTCCTTTAGTCCATTTAAATCATAAGTTTTGCATTCTTACCATGGTTTGGTGAGATTATAATATAAATATCTCACTTACTAGAAGGTATACTTTGGTTGGCATCATCAGATTGAGATAAGCGTAAATTTCTAATTAAGTACAGGTGTTTAACATCAGCCCTTTGGTGGCATTTATTACTGGAAAACTTGCCTTTATGGGGTTAAAAAAAATTGGCAGTGTCTGCCATAGTTTCCTTCTTTAAAATGGGATCATGAAAGTATATTACTTTTGTTTAGGTATAGAAGAGTCAGAGTTCTATTCTGACCAAATTTAATGCAGCTTCTAAGATAAAACTTACAAGCATGATTTAATGCTTTTGTAGGAAACTTGTCTTAAATACTATCTCGAAGCTTTATTTAGTTATTTCATCTCTTTCTGCTATGAAATAAGAGAATTCATGTAATGTTTATATAAGCCTAAAGACCTTTGCAAGAAAGAATATAATTTCCCTTCTCTTATGAATATAAATACCAACTAAATAGAGAATAATTCAAATGTGAAGATTAAATCTAAAACTGCTGTAGGTATGTTGTTCAAGTTTTGCAACCATTTGCCCTTCCCAAATAAAAGTTACGCATTTTTCTCTTCATAGGAAAGAGGAAACCAAATTTATTTCAGGTAGCATAAATTAGTTTTAAAATGTTCCAGTGAGTTATCTCATATCCATTGTAGGATAAGATGTGTGGTGAAAATAATCTTTGAAGTGAATTACTGCCATGAATTTAACTTGATCAGGAAAGCTGAGAGAACAGGGCTTCCTTATGACTGCAGTGCAGGTTTTTTTCTTTTTTTCTCTTTTGTACTTGAGAGTGTATAGAGTTCTCGTTCTTTTGTAAAAGCTGAAAAAGTGAGTGGAGTTACTATAGTAATGTGCCTGAGTTTGTCATATAAAGTTCTTGAAGTTTACAGTGAGTGAGATTTGACAGTCTTAGGAGGTTAGGATTGTTTTTAACAATGACAGACTGCCAATAAAAATTAAGAGGTTTAAAATGTCCTTATTTATAGGATTAGTTAGGAGAAAGGACATCATTTAAGAAAACACAGGTAAATTTGAACTTAGTCTTATCAACTTATTGATTCACATATAGCTACAGTAAAACAGTGTCTATTAATAACTTAGCCATTTATTGAAATTTGCTGTTACAATAATACACCAGTTTTATAGACACAATTTCACCTAATCCTCAATGCAGTTTTTATAAATTAGGTAGCATTTTCTGCCCCTTAATGATAAAGAAAAAAAGGTTAAGTTGGTATCATTATTTATATTATTAGAAGCTAGTGAGTATGTGCTAGGTGCTATGCTAAAAGGTTACCTGCATTTCTTACCTCATTTTATCTTTATAATGGCAGTTACCTCATTTTACTAAAAAGAAAATTTAGGGTTAAAGAAGTTAAGTCACAGTTAGTTTAAGTGACACAATTGGAATTCCAATCCAGGTTTCTGACATCAAAGTGTGTGCTTTTAAATAGTATACCTTGTAAATGTCTTCCTATTTGATAAAGGGTATTCTAATAAAAAATTAATATTAAAATCAAATTTTATTTCCATACAATATGTTCTGTAATTTATAAGAAGATAATTTATGACACAAAATAACATTAAATTAGAATAATTTGGGATTAAAAATACTTATTTTCATCCACCACTGTGTTTAAATAAAGGGGGAGTGAGTTTGAGTAAGTAAAGGAAACAGACATATAATTTAAAAAGAAAGTGTTGAGACTATCAGAGCACCTTTTATTTTTTAGCTACTACAAGACACAGCTTTCAGAAATTATCACACTGGGAGTTTAATGGTTTTGGTGAAACCAAGGGACTTGGTATTAGTTAAGAAAAGAAAATTTGTGAGATTAGTTTTAGTGTATGAACTTCCTATACTTTCTTTGTATACTAGCCACGTTATAGTGTTTTCCACAGTTACCTTAAACATGCACAAAACTTATTAGCATTCATACAAACCCTGAAAGTTTATACTTTTGATAGGTAAAACAAAATATTAATAACAATATAACAGCAGCTAAGTCTTGCTACATTGACTTGCAGAAAAATACAAGAGATAAATCTGTTATTTTTGATGGAAGAACAAGTTTCTAACGAGTCTGTTTCATCCTTCTTAGATCCTTATCTCTCTAGGGTGGTAAATCACTTATTATCCTCTTGACTTCTTTTATGGTAGATTATATAATAATACCTAAATAAAATACTTTAAAGCCAAAATGAACTCCTTCCCAATTAGCTGTTAACTCAAAGCTTATTCTCTTTTTGGAGGAAATCTCATATTACTATTTATTTCTGTAAAGAAATTACTTTGTTTCCACATTTGGTAAATGTGGTATCAGAGATATAATAAAGTGTCCAGTATAGTAAAAATTTTAGTGTAAAATAAGTATAAATTTTAATGTATTTCTATTGTCTATTTAGCAAGGTAAAACAATGCTTATTAAAAGAAAACATACTTTATACTTTACTGTGGACCTGTATGTATGTAGGGATGATAGATGATTAAGAGTAGTTACACAGGAAACATACATACCTGGTCTTGGTTCTCCTAGGACTTAATCTTGCTCTGCTCCATCCTTCATATCCATGGTGCCTGGGTACTACCAGCAGTTAAGCTTTTTGAGCATTAATTTAGTAAAACACCTCAAAGAGAATCCTGTAAGAGAAGTTGGGGAATTGCTTTTATTTCCTTATCTGGTTGTAGCTTTCCACTGATCCTTGTAGCCATGATGCTGTTGTTCATCTCTTCATCTGTGTAAAGTCCTTTCTGCTTCTCTCTTAGTATTCTGAGTCCTCCCCTGAGTACCACCCAGAACGCAACCGTACATGGGGAAGGCAAAAGAAGACAAGAAGGAGGAATTAAGGCACAGTAGAAAGACCATGGGGTTCTGGAGTCAGACCTTAATCCAAATCCTTCTTCCACCACTTCGGGCAAGTGACTTAATCTTACTGAGTTTCACTTTCCCTGTAAAATAGGTATAGTACTACATTTTAAGAATGAAGGTTAAGTATCTAATATAGGGTCTAAACATAGAGATAAAATTTTACTTAATAAACTTAACTTCCCCCTTCTTACTGTCATTTTCACCATGTAAATAGGGCGTGCTTTCGTGTCTGTCAGTGATCCACCTTACCACAACCAGACTGCTAAATCTTCAAAAGTAAACAGTGTAAATAACTATACCAATATTAAGAGTCTCCAAATTTTATAAGAGTCAGATAGTAAATATTTTAGGCTTTGCAGTTCTTACAGTCTGTCACAACTACTCAGCTCTGCTATTGTAGGGCACAAGCAGCATGGGCAACATGTAAATGAATGAGTATGGCTATGTTCTACTAAAACTGTTTACAAAAACAGATGGTGAGCCAGATTTGCGCCCCCCCCTCCCCGCCGGCTATAGTTTGCCAACTGCTAGTCTGTACTATCCATAAAAGGGAGTTCTATTGTCAGAGATTTCATTGTCTAAAAACAGCCCCCCCCTTTTTAAAAACAGTGAAAAATACCTCAGTATGAGTTAACAGTGAAGTCATAAGGTTATGTTTCCCGAAATTGATAGACTTTCTTATTGTAGAAGAGAATGGTTTTTATATGCCACAGTTTAACATATAACTTTAATGCTTACCATACTTTTGAAATATGATAATGCTCACCATACTTTTTAATACTGAAAATTAAAGGTTTGGTCCCACCAAACATTTAGATGAATTACACTAAATGGTCAGTAATAATTAGGATATATTGACTTCTGTATTACTCATTTGGAAAATCATAGTGCATTTTAGTATATGTAAAACCTGTGAAGATTCTTCTGTACAGAAACTGTCCAACATTATTTATCCCTGTCCATGTATTTCTCAAAATGAATCACACAACTCTTCACATAACACTTCATGCTGTCTCTAGAACTATTCAGAAGACAGTATTCTGATAATATCTAGTTTAGGTGAGGAAATTAAAGAGCCAGAAAACTTTCACTGACATGTGATCAGAGATAGTGCAGTTACTTGGCAGTAATTCTGGAAGAAGTACTTGTACCTCTTCCTCTGGATTTCGAGGAGTCTTGTTTTTCTCTTTCTTTTTACTCTTTTTTTTTTTTAAGCTATTATTGGGAAATAATTTCAAGTTTACAAAAAAGTTGTAAGAAAGAGTAGTACACCCATACATACCAATTGTTAACATTTTGCCCAATTTGCTTTATTGTTTGCTTTTTCATATGCTATCATGTGTTGTATGTGTTTGTATAACACATGCACATACATAATATATTTTTCCAAACCATGTGAGACTAAATTGTCTACATCATGGTCCTTTATTCCTAAATATTTCAGTGGGTATTTAATCTTTTATGATACAGATAGTTTTTGAAGATTACAGTCTCTTTAACTTTTTTTTATTTTTAACAGAGGATCCCATTTGGGGTTTGATGTTTTCTCAATTAGATACAGGTTTTGCACTCCCAGGTAGAATATTACATAAAGGATGTCATATTCTCATGGTATCACATCTAGAGGCACGTATACCTATCTGCCTCTCATTGATAATGTTAGTTTTGATCACCTAGTCAAGGTGTAGACCAGTCTCTCCACTGTATAGTTACATCTTGCATCTAACAAGCAATCTAATAAGCAACTGCATCTAATAAGCAATCTGAGGGGAATCTACATCTTTTGGGGAATTAATATAATGAAGTTGTTAAGAGTTCATACTAGAGTCACAGCTGGGTTTGAATCCAGCTAATTGAATGAACTTAGGCAAGTTTACTGATACGTGAAATAGGGATGATAGTTGCCACATCTTTTTCTGTGTGTGTATATAACATACATTGTTATGAGCTTTAAATGAGATAAGATACACGAAGGCCTGGCATGTAATAAATGTTCAGTACATGTTGGCTATTACTATTTTAGTTCTGGAAAGATAAATTAATAGACACAGTAATAAATTCTAAGGCTTTATACCCAAAGTTATAAAGGACTTCACGAAGTTGTTTCTTCCGAGTAGATTAATATTTTATCTGGGGCACCTAGGTGGCTCAGTCAGTTGAGTGTCCAGCTGTCAGCTCAGGTCTTAGTCTCAAAGGTCGTGAGTTCAAGCCCCACATTGGGCATCACGCTGGGCGTGAGCCTACTTTAAAAAAAAGATTAATATTTTATCCAAGATGAATGACTTTTTTAAAATATCTTATTATTGAGCTTGTTCTAATTCTTGGTATTCTTCCCTACCTATTGTGCTCTGTCCCTTCCGGTATGTGTGAGGCAGGTGGTTTAAGGGTGAAACCCCTATCAGGAAGTTTTTTTCTGAATTCTTACTTGCTTAGTTTTCAATTTCATGAAGATTTTAATTGAATTTTTATGAAATAGACATTTTAAAAATCACCTGTATCTATTTTCTATTCTACCACTATGAAAGTGTCATGTAATAGCTATAAGAGACTTTCTGAAAGAGGTAGATATCCTAGTAGAATTATAAGGAGTAGAGAGAGGTTTAGATGGACTTAAAGACAGGGAATATCACATATAGGTATCAATGACAAGTTCTTTTAGGTGTTCCCTGTGGTTGGAGTGTGAAAATCGGTAAAAAGTAATAAAGTGTTAGACTGGAAGAATTAGCTAGAGCTAGATCATGAAGGACCCTGTTCGCCATGCCAAGAAGTTTGAATTTCATCATGAAGGCAGTAGACAGCCAAGGGTTAAATGTCAGAGTGATGGGATCTAACTTTTAGAAAGGCCCCTGGCAGTAGCGTTAGAAGGGAATTAGAGGATAGTGATACTAGAAGTAAGAAGGCTAGTTGCTGCCTGAACTGTAACAATAGGATTAAAAAAAAAAAAAAAAGCTGAATAATTTCTAGACATAAAATGAATGATAAATCTATAGGATCTGATGGCCTTATTTGGAAATGGGGAAGTAGGAAGCAAGAGAGAGATGGAAAAATCAAGTCTCCTGACTTGCGTGACTAGATATATGATGGTGCAATTCACTGAATTAGGTATTACGAGAGCAAGAACAGATTTGGAGAGTCAGCAGGTGGGGATGTTCATGTTCGTGTTCTGTGAGGTATGTCTGTGGAACGTATAGTAAGAGGTCTTTATACATGTGCCTAGAGTTTAGCAGAAATCTGGGCTAGAAATTAAGGTTTCGAATCATGTCATCAGCATACAAATGGCAGTTAACGCCATGATCATGGATGAAATTGCAAGAGTGAACATGTACAAGGGCTAAGGACTAAATCTTGGCATAGCTTTTGTTTGTATTAGATTATATAAACACGTTTAGTTTTAGACAAGTTTAAATTTGATTATTCAATACTGTTGATTTAGGGTAGTAACCTCCCAAAATGAGAAACACCGTTTGTATTTTATTTGACTTTGTGAGTTAAAAGGTATTAAATAATGAGAGATGACTAGCTAGCTCTCCAGGATATGTCAGAGGCTTAGAAGTCATCAGCATAAAGATTATAACCAGAAACAAGAGCTTTTTGAGCCTTTTTACATTTAATTTTTAGGGAAGCATTCCAATTAGATTGTCACTTTTGTGGGACGCCTGGGTGGCTCAGTTGGTTGGGCGACTGACTTTGGCTCAGGTCATGATCTCGCAGTTTGAGTTCGAGCCCCGCGTCAGCTCTGTGCTGACAGCTCAGAGCCTGGAGCCTACTTCAGATTCTGTGTCACCCCCTCCCCCCCGCCCCCTCTCATGCTCTGTGTCTCTCTGTCTCTCTATAATAAACATTAAAAAAAAATTTAGATTATCACTTCTGTGAGAGTAGAAAGAAACTAATTTCAGTCCCTTCCCCTTCACATGCCAGTCAGCACATTGGGCATGCAGGCTCTTAGTAAATACAGCACAAGCCAAGTCTAAAGGGATGTAAGGGGTACAAAAAGGAATGAGAAGGCAAGCATCAAAATTGAGCTTAATTTTGTCTGGGGCTACCTTTGACCATGTTACGTAATACTTTATGTCCTGAATATTTTGTAAGAAATGGACTAAGTTGACACTATTTCACACCGCAGAGAAGAAACAACACTGGACTATTTTACATGTACCTTAGCAAAGGTCTTATTTTACTGTTTTATACTCTAGAAATAAAGTAATTTCAGAGTATTGATCTCTAAGTGGGAGAAGGGGTAGAGGGTAATAGTTTTATGTTCTTTTACCATTTATTCCTTGTAGAAAATAGTAAGAATTGAATTGTTCTTTTTCATCCCAAATAATCCATATCTTCAACTATTTTAACTATTCACATGAGTATTTTAAATACAAAAGCCAAATGTGTTTAAGCCTTAATTTGTTTCTTTGCTTTTATGAAATTTAATCTTAGTTTTTTTTTATGACGTCTATTCCAAACCAGAACAGTTTGTTGACCTTAAATAATTGGCGCAATTCACTGGCTCATTTATTCAATAAATATTTCTTCGGTATTTGTGTTAGGCACAGTTCTAGACCTATGGCAGAGCTAAGCAAAAAACAAATTCCTACCTTCATGGATCTTATATTTTAAGGAGAAGGAGATAAGACAACAAATAAAACAATAAGTAAATTCAGTAGTCTGCAAGGAGCTAAGTACTATAGAGGAAAACAAGAGGGTGGGATAAAGTGTTAAAGAGTTAAGAGATGAGAGAGATTTCATATTTTTTTGCAACATTTTATTATGAAAATTTTCAAACATATATAGTGAAGTTTCAAGAATTTACAGTGGTGACCTGTATACCCACTAGCTAGTTTCTACTGTTAACATTTTACTCTACTTTATCTCCTATCCATCCATCTCCCCATCCATTTTTTGATGTATTTCAAAGGAAATTGCAGACATCAGTGCATGTTTTCCTAAATATTTCAACATACACGTCATTAACTACAGTTCAGTATTTACTGTTGTTTTCTTTTGAGGTAAAATTCACATAAAAAGAAATTCACAAATAGTATATGCTAGCTGAATTTTGACAACTCATATACTTTCATAACCCAACCCTCATCAAGATATGGAGCATTGTTACCATCATCCCTGAAAGTGTCTTCATTCCCCTTCCCAATTAATCCTTACCCCCACTCCCCAGAAACAAGTACTGTTTTGATTTTTTTTCACCATAGATTAATTTTGGCTGTTTTAAAATTTCACATAAATGGACCCAAAGAATGTGGACTCTGTTTTATAAAGCTATTTTTACTCACCTCGGTGTTTTGGGGATTTACTCATATTGTTGCATGTATAAGTAGTTCCTTTTTGTTGCTGAGTATTATTCCACTACATTACTATACCGTGGTTTGTTCATCTGTCCTATTGATGGACATCTGGGTTGTGTCCACTTTGGAACTACTATGAATAAAACCATATGAATAGTCTTATTCATGTCTTGTTGTGGGCTTGTGTAAATTTAACCTATGAGTGAGATTACTGGGCATGTGGAATGGGTATGTTCGGTAAGATCTTCCATACCTTTTTCTCAGTGACACCGTGTATGAGAGTTCTAGTTATTCCACATCCTCACCATCATTTGGTATTGTCAGCCTCAAGTTTAGCCATTCTGGTAGATGTATAGTGGGAGGCTGGCAAAGAATGATCTTTGTGCAAAGATGACTTTTGAACAAAGACTTGAAGGTGAGGGGGCAAGCTATTTAAGTTTGAAAAAAAGCAAATAATCTAGTATGGAAAAGCAAAGTGAGTGAAGAGGAAAATAGTGAATGATGCCAGAAAAGGGGGAATACAAATCATTTGGGACCTTGTAAGCAGTTTTAAGAACTTTGGCTTTTATTCTGAATGAGGTAAGAAATAACTGGAATATTTTAAATGGAACAATGGCGTGACTTGCCTTGCATATTAACAGATTGGCTATTCTATGAAGAATGGTAAAAAATGGAAGCAGGGAAACCAGTCAGAAAGTTCTTCTAACGAGCCGATCATGAGTTGGGTGTTTGGATGTAGAAAACTACACAGTCCTTGCTGAAGCCATGTTCCTGAATAGGCACTGATGTTTAGTTCTTAGAAATGTCATCAGAGAATAGAAGAGAAAGTAATGCAGCTCAGCCTTTGTGTTCAAGTAGCAGTGGAGTCTAGCTCTACATGCGTAAATAATCAGGGGTTAAATTTCTCAAGTGGCTTTTTATAAATTAGTAATCACTTATTTCCCCATAAGGAATTTCATATATTGTTGCTTATAATAACGTGTTTTAATTTCTTAACCCAGAGGGTCTAAATGTGGTCCTAATTGTTGTTACGTCAAAGTGTTAAGGTCATTATTTGCTTAAACAAAAACTTAATAAGTGAATATAATTTAATCTTTATTTAGGAATTTGTACAAAATGACCTTAAATAGCTCTTTTCGGTTTGCTAATATTTATTAGATATTATAAAACAAAGTATTGAGTGTCTCCAGTAAAGCAAAATATAGTACTGGATGCTGAACAGGTTACAAAGATAATTGTATTTAGTCTTCATCCTTAAAAAAAATTTAGAGTCCCCAAATAATACAAGAGAATACATCTTTTAAAGGAAAAAAATTGAAGGTTAATTAAACATAGTGTCCACATTTTAGAGATCAGTATATATACAATTACAACACAATTTCTAAATAGAGAATGTAGTATGATAGAAGCACAAACTGGGGAGCATTTGTGCTAAGACGAGGCAGAGGAAAGATAATTTTAAAATAGACCTAGAAGAACAAGTGGGAATTTTCCATGGAGGAGCGGGGGCATGGTGAATGGTAATGTCAGCAGAGGTAGCCATTCATCCATGTGAGCAAAAGCACAGAGCATATGCTTAAGAGACCTTTGCAATACTGTCCCTTCAGATAATTTTTATCTACACATAGCTAATATCACTCTCATTTAATCAATAAAAATGGTATGTTCTGACTTCTCAAATGTAAGTGACATGCCCTGTTTAGAACCAGTTAACCCTTTCACATTAACTACCAATGCATTTAACAAAGAGACCATAAAAAAGCACCCGAAAGGGCAACGTTTTTCTAGGGATAAAATAACAAAGAGGAGAGTAAAAGAAAAAAGCATTAACTGCGTGAGAGACGAGAGGGAAAGTTGGGTAAGGGGAAAAAAAAAACCAAAATAATACAAATAGGTAGCAAAGTGACTTGCTGGACTTGGAGTCTATGAGGAAGCTAGGATTCTTACGTATTCTTATGTATTCTTATTCTGTCTGTAAAACCCATGCTCTTCCTGTGTACTAGGCGGGCTGAAGTAACATGAGTGAATACTTATGGAGCTTAGTGTCATGATAGCAAGTTTCATGGACACATGACAATGTGCCTCTGAACTTTCTAAAGATTATTGTTCAGTCTTTTCAGATCTTTTTTATTGTTCATATTGCTATGTATAGAAAACATAATTACTTGCAGTACAAGAAGCTTTTTAAGTTATTTGCTTAATCATAAGTTATAGTTAACCTAACTCCATTTTATGTGGGATCAAATATTAAAGAATTCTTTAGATCATTTAATTTTATTTACTTTGTTCCTTGTAAAACCAAACTTGAGAATTTATGCCTGTTATTTTATGAAAAATTATAATTGTTCTTGGTATTTTGGTGATTAATTTTTAATTGCAACTGTGCTTAATATAAATACAATATAAATTTTACCTCCCCACTGTGTCAAATGTATAAGTAGTCTTCAAACATAGTTATTCCTTTTTTTTTTAAACAGTCTTTTAAGTAACTCCCATTACTGCATATGTTAGCTTAAATGTCCCATTACTGCAGATGTTAGCTTTGCACTAGTGAAAATGATACTGTCCTTGAAATCCTTTTCCTGTTTATGTTTACAATAACACATTGTACTTTTTCTTCATAGCACTTACCACACTGTACAATTTATTTTTAAGACTATTGTATTAGTATCCGCTCTCTAGTAGAGTGTAAGCTCTACAATGTTAGGAACTGTGTGTATTTTATTTACAACATTGTGTTCCCAGTGCCAGGCACATGGTTGGCACTCAATAAATATGGACTAAGTTAATGAACAAATTTAATCCTAGATGTTCTGCTCTGTATCTCTAGTTTTTGTTCTCTACCAGCGTTTCCCAAACTATTACAAAAGTTCTCCATGAGCTATTAACAGATACTTTCTGAAAAAAAATGATTCTGTGGTCATAAGTTTGGATGGACTGCATCCCCGTTCTTGAACAACCACAATTTCCATTAGTATGTTAAGACCTCTCAGAAGTCCTAAAGTTCAAAAAAAAAAAAATCTAAGGTTAGAATCCAGCATTTTGTCTTTTTTAACTGTCATACTCTTTACTGGACTATTTGAAATTATTGGAACACAGCTGACCTACTTAATGCTGCAAGTAGATGTATTCAAAAATTTCATTGACAGATCTTCAGTGAATATCTAACTTTCTATATAAATTGTAATTGAAAATTGGATTATCTGTCTTAGGTATTTAGTCCAGGCATTCAATAACTTATTGAATTGAATTCAGAACTCATTCTCATTTATTCATTTGTTACTTGGTTTCACGATTCTACATCTTCCTACTCAAATTAAAAATCTCATTTTCACTTATAATGTGATGTTACTGTAATGTAATTTGTTCTGTTTCCTAGAAATAGATGTATATAGTTTTGGGTTTTAAAAATACTTTCTTTACCTAGAAAGCTACAAGTATATTTTACTCTTGAACTAAACTAACTTAAATGGGGAAGGTTTTACTGAACCAAATAAATTATGTCTTTTAGAAATCAACAGTGTTTTATAAAATCATTTAGTGAAATGTACTCAAATATTTTTTTGTCCAAAAGTGTTATAGGTACATTTTAGAAAATATAGGAAACAAAGTAAAAAAGAGCATTTCAAAATTGTACCACTTAGAGATAATCTGTTAACTCTTTGGTGTCTATACTTTGAAACTTTATGTGTGTGTGCGCGTGCATACATGTGTGTGCATATGTGTATATGTGTATATGTGTATACACATACATACATACATACATACATACATATATACATATGTATTCAGCAAATATTTAAGCACTATGCTTTGTGCCCAGCTCTTGTTTTAGGGTGGCTGTTTAACAGTGACCAGAATAGACAAAAATCCCTGTCTTCATGCTGCTTAGATTGGGGTGGCAGAGGAGGTTGGGGAGAAAGGGGTGACAATAGTAAACAGGTATATGAGATGTCAGAGGATGGTAAGTGCTGTGAAAAAATAAAGCAGGGAAAGGAATAAAAGAATATAAAGATTTGTTTTATATATATATGCTCATCTACTTTTAGACTTTTTTCTGAATGTGCTTATGTTCAGTTTTATCTTTTTATTTTAAAAAAGATTAATTACTACAAATATCTTGAACATACAGTTTTTACATCTTTTTAAAAGATGTAAAAAGATTTTACAACTTTTTAATAAGTTTTTTTTCCATATTAAATATTATTCTGACCCATTTAAAGGCTGCACATATTCCATTTTATAGAATATGGTTTATTATCTATGTAGCAACCAAGGTGATCTTTTAAAACCTTTCAGCCACTATTGCCCTTAGTAAAAGGACAGATCCTTAACATGACCAATGACTGTGCATGATTTGGTGCTAATCCCCCGAGCAGACAGCATCTGTTATTCTCCTCGCTCACTCACCATGCTCCAGCCACAGTGGCCTGTGTTTGGTCCCCTTCCTGTCTTAAAGTCCTCATACATACATGGGGAAAGGGAAAATAGGGATATATAAAGTTATAGCTATATCCCAGTTGTTGAGGAATGCTTTGAAAGACTTAGAACTTAACCATAAGTCTTTTATACTCTACACACTTAGGGTCCTTCGTACCCTATTCTTCATCTAACTTTTTATTATAAAAATTTTCAAACTTAGAGAAAAGCTGAACAACCTAGATTCCAAACTTGTTAGTTTTGCAGTATTATTTTTTACTCTATAATAAAATGTATCTATAATTGAACCATTCAAAAGTATTTTGCACACATTATGACACTACCCCTGTAAGCCATGTATTAGGGGGAAAATATTTTCTTGACTGTTAAAGATAGGAGGAAATTGTGGGAAGTATTTTATTTTAAAAAAAAAAAGGTTTTTTAGGGCAGGAAGTATTCACTCTAATATTAATAAATAAAAATTTGGTTTCATAGTTATGGAAAATAGATAAAACCATAAGGAAAAATCTACAGGACACTGTTCAAGCTACAGAGACTATAAATGGTAACTGTTAAGCATATAGAACATTCTTTAGTTTTTCTAATAATGAAAGATACATATTTGCTACCATATGTTGAATAGTTAGTATGTTTCATGCATTTTAATCACAATTCCATAAGGTAAGTGCACAATGTACACTTAGAGATAATAAAACATGCTGGGATAAATATCTTGTCTCAAGTCCTAAAGACCTAGAGCTAGTAAACCATGGAGCCAACATTCAGATCCAGAGCACTCTTGGTTGCCAAAGTCCATGTTCTTAACCAGCATACTATATTGCCTATAAAAGTCAAAACATTTTAAGCGTTCTTTTTCACACCTGGAAAGTAATTTTCTTTATGGTTCATCTAGAAAAATAAGTGAGATAGCCAGGAATATTCTGAAAAAGGAATTATGAGGGAGGAGTTGCCTTACTAGATAATGAAATGTAGTATGAAGCTACACTATTTAAAATCAGTTAAATCTGGCATAAGGGACAATTGGATAGAGTAGGAAAAAAGTTTAGGAATACTCCCCAAGTGCAAGGGAAATTTATTCTAGGATACAGGCACATTTTTTTTAAGTTTATTTATTTATTTTGAGAGAGAGAGAGGTGTGTGTGGAGGGAGTGGCAGAGAGAGGGAGAGGGCGAGAGAATCCCAAACAGGCTCCTACTGTCAGTGTGGTGCTGGATGCTGGCCTTGATCCCACAAACCATGAGATCATGACCTGAGCTGAAACCAAGAGTTGCATGTTGAGCTACCCAGGCATCCCAATACTGGCACATTTTTAATCATTAAAGGGAATAGATGATTTTATGCATGACATTAGGAAAAGTGGCTTGCCATCGTCTGTCCTTATACAAAAAAAGGAAAAGACCATATGTTTCATGTTCACCTCCACAAGTGATAACAGATTAACTGTTCTAAATTAGGAACAGAATGCAATTAAGAGTAATGTGCCTTGCTTCCCCACTCCCTTCTTGAGTTTGGTATAAGTATGCAGGGCAGAGGTCAAAGAAAATTTTTCTCAACATTTAAGGGAATCTGAGAATAGAAAAAGTATACATGTGACTGACTTCCCAGCTGGAGCTTACAGAAGCACCCTGTGTCAATAGATAAGGGCCAGTAGATATGACAACAAACTATACTAAAGTATAAGAAGATACAATTAGCCAGTAGGGAACCTAAATCAAAGATCAAATTGAATTATAAAAAAGAATTTGTGTACACCCTGGTTTGTGACTATACAATTTATACCTCTTATTAAACATGACAAAACCATAAAGGAAAAAGATTAATAAATTTAACAGAACATTCTTGCATGGAAAAAATAAAAACAGAAGTCAAATTTAAGGAAAATACTTGGAAAATTTATTACCTGGGGCCAATTTCCTTAATATTAGAAAAGAAATAATCTATTTAAATGTCGAGAAAGAAAAGCACTTTTGAAAATGAGCAAACAGCAGCAAAATTTAAGAAAAACTTAATCATCCTTATAAAGAAATTAACCTAAAATAACTAGATGGATGATTTTAAAATTTAAAAGAGTCATTAAGATGCTGCAAGCAGTATTTTGTTTGAACCCCATGTGTCCTTTGAGGACTTTATTTGCAGTTTTCCTACAGATGCTTTCACCAAGCCACAAAGCTGTCTTGTATGTAACAGTACAGGAGTGATTTTTGTAGCATTCAGGGGAAAAGGTAGGCACTTAGGTTGTTTCCAGGGTTTTGTTTTGTTTTGTAATGTTTTGTAATGTTTTTTCCCTATCAGTTAGTGTCTGGTTAAATAAGTCAGGTACATCCATATAGTAGGACACAAGGCAGCTGTTGCAAAATTGTAGTAGAAGTGTCTTTGTGGAAAGATCTCCAGGATATATCAAGTGAACCAGCGCCCTAGAAATAAAGCTCTGTGTGTTGCATAGGAGAATCCTATCTGAATTTTAAATCTTACCTGAATATGAGGACTGGAATTCTGTTTTCAGACCATTGGAATATTTTTTTGTCCTTAAACTTGTATTTTATATATTTTTTTTAAAAATCAGTTTAATGAAACATTTACCAAAATTCAGTGATGATACATGGGCTGGGTGAGAACAGGTATTTTTATGGCGCTGGTGGTATCACAAACTGGTAAAATCTTTCTGTGTGGTGACTAAATCAAAGTTTATTTTGAGTACCTGTTATATGCTATATGCCACACATTATACTAAACATTTCAGGCACATTTATGTTACTTAAACCTCCAACCAACTCTATAAAGTAGATTATTTTTCTCTTTCTGTAGGAAACAGATTTAGAAAACTAAAGTATCTTTCCAGGAGTCACAGACTCTGAAGCCTATGCTTTCAACCCCTGTCCTCACTCCACTATGATTCAAAAGGGATCTGGAAATTCATAAGGGGTTATAGAGACAAAAGACCAGGTTTGAATGTGTCCATTTCATAAACTAAAAATGGAGATAATAATCTTTCTTTTAAAAGATATTAGTTGATGTATATGAAGGTATTTTTGCACATTTATGAAGCATTCTATGAAAAACGAGATTAGAATAATTTTTTATCCATATCTTTCTTCATACAAATTTAAATGTTTTAACCCTTTTTCTTTGAATTTCATCTATAAAATGCAAACTTTAACAGTTTAGTCAATTTTTTGGAATCTTTTGTATAATTTAACTCAATTTCAGTGTAATACCTTTCTTAAATTGAGAAAGTATACAGTGTATTTAACAAAACCTTGTTTCTTCTTAATATGTTTTTACCACTAACTGTATTGTCAACATCCTTTCAAGGCTATTAAAATCCTTCTTTTTATTTTTCTTTAATTTTTTTAATGTTTGTTTTTGAGAGAGAGCACGAGTAGGGGAGGGCAGAGAGAGAGGGAGACAGAATCTGAAGCAGGCTCTAGGCTCTGAGCTGTCAGCACAGAGCCCAATGTGGGGCTTGAACCCACAAACCATGAGATCATGACCTGAGCCGAAGTCCGACACTTAACCAGCTGAGCCACCCATATGCCCCTGAAGTCCTTCTATTTTTAAAATAAAAACCTCTTCATAAAGTATACGTTCTGTTGGATGTATAATAAAAATTGTTCTATTTTAAAATACATAGACTTACCTATTTTTTCCTCTTTTAGGAACACCATCTTCAGCGGGCTATTTCAGCACAACAGGTGTATGGCGAGAAGAGGGATAATATGGTCATACCAGTCCCAGAGGCAGAAAGTAATATTGCTTACTATGAGTCTATATATCCTGGGGAATTTAAGATGCCAAAGCAGCTCATTCACATACAGCGTAAGTAATTACTCTTTTAATAATTATATTTCCTATATTATCTGCTTAACTTGACATGTTTTTACTTTTACCTGTTCAGGCCTTCTTAGGTATCCATTTCATTGACTGGCATCAGCTTAGAAAGTTACTAGAGCCCATTTTCAACTTGTTTGTTTGTTTGTTTGTTTGAGAGAGAAGGCACAAGTAAGAGGGGCAGAGAGAGAGAAAATCCCATGGGCAGAGGGAGAGAAGTGGTGTTCACCCAGGGCTCGTGCTCTCCCAATGCAGAGCTTGAACTCACAAACTGTGAGATCATGACCTGAGCCGAAGTCAGATGCTTAACGACTGAGCCACCCAGGAACCCCATTTTCAACTTTTAAAATTGAGATTTCTACCTGACAAAAAAAGATGGCATTTTCATCCTACGTTTTTAGTTTCATCTCAACATATGATCTTATGCTACTTTCAGATAATGAATATACCTAAGATGTGGAAATGGTTTTCTTACTATTGAGAAATAGTAATATGAGTAGCCTTAAAGAACTTCTTAGTGTAAGTCAGGAATCACCAAACTTTTAATGTAAAGGGTCAGATAGTATATATCTTAGCCTTTTAGAGTCATTCAGTCTGTCACAACTGTTCAGCTCTACTGTTGAAAGGCAAAATCAACAATAGACAATACATAAACAAATGGGCATAGCTGTGTTTCAATAAAACTTGATTGACAAAAACAGATGGCAACCCAGTATTGGCCCTTGGACCATAGTTTGCCAACTTCTGATCTGTAATTCTATTTACCTTTTAAAATTCGGTGGATTTTGGGGGGTTGTTGTTTTAATTTGAGACAGCTCCCGAGCTGGGGAGAGGGGCCCAGGGGGAAGGACAGAGACAGAGAGAGGGAATCGTAATCGACCTCAGCGCTGAGCGAGCTCGATCCCACAATCCTGGGATCTACCTGAGCCGAAATCAGGAGTCCCATGCTCAAATGACTGAGCCACCCAGGCATCCCTAAATTTAGTGTTCTGATTGGTAACTTGTTTCACTTGATAGTGATAAGTTCTTCATTAGCAATAATCCTTTGATAGCTATCACATTTGATGATGAACAGCTGAGAGCTTGTAAACTTAAGAGACCTAAATTTCATTTACTCCATCCTCAAGTAGTTGACAACTTAAAAACATAGTTGAAAGTTTACTTAGGTAAAATTTGTACAGCTTTCATTGTTATGTTGTTGACCTTTATGATTAAGAGATTTTTCCAGCAGAATGTCCAAACTTTTTTTTTCTGTCTAAGCCTTTTTTCAGGACCATATAAATCTGTGTTGTTTTTAGAATAATTATTTAAAATTAATTTTATTTTCCTCATTTAACCTTTCCTCTATCTGATCTAGTTTCTGTCCTAAATTCTAAACATTTATTTTACTATTTCTTAAATGTGAAAAAAAAAAACAACACACATAGTGTCTGTATTGGCTCTTATCAGTACTATATTGGCATTTGATATATTTTTTTTTAATTTTTCTTAATGTTTCTTTATTTTTGAGAGAGAGAGACCACATGAGTGGGGAGGGGTAGAGAGAAGGAGACACAGGATCTGAAGCAGGCTCCAGGCTCTGAGCTGCCAGCACAGAGACTGATTAGGGGCTCGAACCCATGAACCGTGAGATCATGACTTGAGCCGAAGTCAAATACTTAATTGATTGAGCCACGCTGGTGCCTTTTAACTTGATGTTAATTCTAACTTGTATGTAACCTTCTTCATTTCCTTTAGGAAAAATAAATATGTATTTTTTCCAATTTACTAAAGGTTACTTTGAACCAAATAAGTGGCATGTGCTTTCTTGCCCACTCACATGTTTAGTTACATTTATGGCACAGACATTTTAAACAAATTTGATCAATATTAGAACCTAAATATTAGTTCTCTGAAAAATCATGGGAGTTTGAAAGTTATAGATCATCATCAGATCTATATATGTTAACTGGGGCCACATTGTATTCCACAGTCACAGGTAATATTCATATGAATGTATGTGTTTGGGTTAAAGCAGGATTAAGTAAAATAAAATTATATTAATCAATTTACATAAACATTACTATCAGAAAAAAATTTGGAATACATGTTTTACAAATAGACAGCTCATTGATGACCAAAACCCACAAAACACATTTTAGTGGTAACTAGTGGATTAAATTACGGTCAGAAGAGTCAAAAGGTGCAATATTTATAAAGGAATTGACCTTGCTGTTGTTGTAATCAAATAATAGTAATAAAATAGCAGCAGAATTGTAGCTTATTTGGGAAGAAACTTTTTTAGTCAGTACAAATTTGAAGTATGTTGTCTCTGGAAAGCTGTATACATTGGAATATTAATCAAGACAGTCTGCTAATTGGTGTTAGCTGCCAACAGAAAGCTGTTGAATTTCTTTCAACATTTTATTTTGGGCAATTGTAAATTCACAGGATAATACATTAGTGTTAGATACTTCAGTCAAGATACTCAACTATATGGGAATGCAAGCTGCTGCAGCCACTCTGGAAAACAGTATGGAGGTTCCTCAAAAAACTAAAAATAGAACTACTACCCTACGACTCAGCAATTTCACTTCTAGGCATTTATCCACGGGATACAGGTGTGCTGTTTCGAAGGGACACATGCTCCCCCAGGTTTATCACAGCACTATCAACAATAGCCAAAGTATGGAAAGAGCCCAAATGTCCATCGATGGATGAAAGGATAAAGAAGATGTGGTATATATATACAAGGGAGTATTACTCAGCAATCAAAAAGAATGCAATCTTGCCATCCAACTACGTGGATGGAACTGGAGTGTATTATGCTAAGTGAAACTAGTCAGAGAAAGACAAAAATCATATGACTTCACTCATATGAGGAATTTAAGAGACAAAACAGATGACCATAAAGGAAGGGAAACAAAAATAATATAAAAACAGGCAGGGGGACAAAACAGAAGAGATTCATAAATGTGGAGAACAAACTGAAGGTTACTGGAGGGGTTGTGGGAGGGGGGATGGGCTAAATGGGTAAGGGGCACTAAGGAATCTACTCCTGAAATCATTGTTGCGCTATATGCTAACTAATTTGGATGTAAATTAAAAAAAATAAAAAAACAAGTTAATTAAAAAAAAAAAAAAAAAAAGATACTCAACTATATCATCCCCACAGGATTCCATGTTGTTACTCCTTTATAGCCAAACCTAGTCCCTGGCAACTGCTAATGTGTTCTCCATCTCTGTAATTATGTTAGTTCATGAATGTAACATAAACAGAATCATGCAGTGTGTGTTCAAACTTTAGAGATTGGCTTTTTTCACTTAGCATATATCCTTGGAGTTCATCCAACTTGTTTCATGTATTATAGTTCTTCCTTCTTATTGGCAAGCAGTAGTCCATAATATGTATGTACCACAATTTGTGTAGCTACTGACCCAATGAAAGACATTTGGGTAGTTTTCTTTTTTTTTTTTTTTTTAATTTTTTTTTTAACGTTTATTTATTTTTGAGACAGAGAAAGACAGAGCATGAAGGGGGGAGGGTCAGAGAGAGGGAGACACAGAATCTGAAACAGGCTCCAGGCTCTGAGCTGTCAGCACAGAGCCTGACGCGGGGCTCAAACTCACGGGCCACGAGATCATGACCTGAGCTGAAGTCGGCCGCTCAACCGACTGAGCCACCCAGGCGCCCCCTTTTTTTTTTTAATTTTTTTTTTTAATGTTTATTTATAGTTTTCAGGTTTTGGCTATTATAAATAAAGCTGCTGTGAACATTCATCTGCAGGTTTTTGTGTGAACTCCTGGGATAAATACCTATGAGTGCAGTTGCTGGGTCCATTTTTAGTTTGATAAGAACTTCCACAGTATTTCCCAGAGTATCTGTACCATGTTACATTATCAGCAGCAGTGTATGTGTGATCCAGTTTCTCCTGTATTATTGTCAGCATTTGGGGTTATCACTTTTTTATTTTAACCATTCTAATAGGTATGCATTGATAGACCTCAGTATACTTTAAATTTGTATTTCACTAAATAGCTAATATGTTAAATACCTTTTCATGTGTTTATTTGCCTTCTATGTATCCTCTTTGATGAAATGATTGTGCTTGTGTTTGCCTGTTTTCTAAGTAGATTGTTTTGACATTGAGTTTGAGGATTGTTTTATTTATATATTCTAGACACAAAGTCTTTGTCATATATGTGATTTAGACATATTTTCTCTCAGTATATAATGTCTTTTCATTCTCTTTTTTTTATTTTTTTTAAAATTTTTTTTTTTCAACGTTTTTTTATTATTTATTTTTGGGACAGAGAGAGACAGAGCATGAACGGGGGAGGGGCAGAGAGAGAGGGAGACACAGAATCGGAAACAGGCTCCAGGCTCTGAGCCATCAGCCCAGAGCCCAACGCGGGGCTCGAACTCACGGACCGCGAGATCGTGACCTGGCTGAAGTCGGACGCTTAACCGACTGCGCCACCCAGGCGCCCCTCTTTTCATTCTCTTAACTGAGTCTTGTCACAGAACAAAAGTTTTTAATTTTGATGAGATCAAATTTATCAGTTACATATAAGTATATGATCAGTTTTAAGTGTGTGAGGTTTAGGTCAAGGGTTTTTTTTTTGTTTGTGCTTTGTTTTGGTTTTATTTCTGGATGTACAATTGCTCCAGCATCATTTATTGAAGAAACCCTCCCTCCTCCATTGAATTGCTTTTGCTTCTTGGCCAAAAATTAAGCATATTGATTTGGATCTGTTTCTGGGTTCTATATTCTATTCCACTGATTTCTGTTTATTTCAAGATGGTACCACTGTTTAGATTACTGCAGCTCTATGATAACCTTTGATATCAGGAAGAGTCATTCCTTCTTTATTTTTCTTTTTCAAAATTATTTTGGGTATTCTAGGGCCTTCAATAAGCTTGTCTGTATCCACAAAAAAACTTGATAAGATTAGATTAAACCTATAGATCACTATAGGGAGAATTGACATCTTTAATATGTTGAGTCTTCAGTCCATGACCACAGTGTGACTCTGCAAGTATTTAGTTCTTCTTTAATTTCTTTCGTTGACACTTCATAATTTTCATTATACAGATCCTGTACACATTTCTTTATTATTTAAAAATAATTAATGTTTATCTACTTATTTTGAGAGAGAGAGCATGAGCTGGGAAGGGGCAGAGAAAGAATCCCAAGCAGGCTCCATGCTACCCGCAGAGACTGACATGGGACTCAAACTCATGAACCGTGAGATCATGACCTGAGCCGAAATCAAGAGTCGATGCTTAACTGAGCCACCCAGGCACCCCAGATCCTGTACACATTTCTTTAGATTTATACCTGAGTGTTTTATTTTCTGTGGAGCAATTGAAAATGGTATAGCATTTTTGATTGGTTTCCACTTGTTCATTGTCAGTATACAGAAATGCAGGTAAAATTGTTTGTCTTGTGTACTGTGGCCTTAATTGAAATTGCTTGTTCTAGGAAATGTTTGCAGATTCTTTGGAATTTTCTACATAGAAAATCACACTATAGTCTGCAAATAGAGACAGTTTTATTTTTCCTTTTCAATCTGTCTTATTTCTCTTTCTTGCATTAGTATAGTGTCTAAAACTTCAATACTGTGTTAAACTATGTGGTGAAAGCAGGCATCCTTGCCTTGTTCCTGATCTTAGAAGGAAATAATTAAGTCTGTCACCATTAAGTATTACGTTACCTGCAAGTGTTTTTGTAGTTGCCTTTTATGAGATTGTCATATATGTGATTTGGAAATATTTTTCCTCAGTATATATAATGTGACTTTTCATCCTCTTAACAGAGTCTTCCAAAGAGCAAAAGTTATTTTTCTGAGATCCAGTTTATTAGTTTTACTCTTATGGATTGTGATTTTTACTCCTAGTGTACTGAGAGTTTTTATCATGAATCAGTGTTGAATTTTGTCAAATACTTTTTCTACACCAATGGATAGCATCATTTGATTTTTCTTCTTTAGCCTGTTGATGTGATAAGTTATTGATTTTCAGATATTGAACCATACCTGGAATAAATCCCACTTGGCTGTAGTGTATTTTTTTTTATACCTTGTTGGGTAGAATTTGCTAAAAATTAATTGGGGAGTTTTACTTCTACGTTCATGAGAGATAATGTTTGTGTATGTGTGTGTGTGCCACGTGCACGTGCTCTGCCTTGTTTCTCTTTTTTTTAATCTTTTTTTTTTTAATGTTTATTCATTTTTGAGAGAGAGAGAGAGAGAGAGAGAGAGAGAGCACGTAAGTGGGAGGAGGGGCAGAGAGTGGACTGGAGACAGGATCCAAAGGGGTCTCTGCCTGACAGCAGTGAGCCTGGTGCCAGGCTCGAACTCACAAACTGTGAGATCATAACTTAAGCTGAAGTCACACACTCAAACAACTGAGCCACCCAGGCACCCCTGCCTTGTTTGGTTTTGGTATCAGAGTAATAGTGGCTTCATAAAACAGGTTGGAAAGTATTCTCTCTGTTTTCTGGAAGAAATTGTGTAAGATTTATGTTAATTCTTTAAAACTTGGTATTGGCTTTTAATATAATACAATAAAAATCATTATGGTGTAAATTTCTGCAAAGTTAAAATTGAATTTTGACTACAAGGTGGTCTAGTAAATTACTTATGAAGGGTACATTACCTTGAACTATATATATGGACTGGGTTCATTGTAGTTCCCCTAATTCCTGTTTTGTAAAGCTCTTAAGCTAATGTTACACAAATTCTTGGTAGTTGTTTTTTTTTTTTTTTTTTTTTTTTTTTTTTTTTTTTTTTTTTTACTTTTTTGTGTTTATTTTTGAGTGAGCGAGCACAAGTGGGGGAGGGGCAGAGAGAGAGAGGGAGACACAGAATTCAGAAGCAGGCTCCAGGCTCTGAGCTCTCAGCACAGAGCCCGACGCAGGGCTCAAATTCACAGACTGCAAGATCATGACCTGAGCCAAAGTTGGACGCTTAACCAACTGAGGCACCCAGGTGCCCCACTTCTTGGGAGTTTTTCAGGTGATAGATAATTAGTATTCCCTAAAAAAAGCAATGGTCAAACATGTTTGAGAATTATTACATATTGTATTCCCCTATCATAATGTATAGTACCATTTTTATAGGCTCTGGGAGTCTTGTGGCTAAAAAAGCTTCTTTTAACGTACCATTTTCCAATTGTGTGTTTGTTACGTGTTCTGTTAACATTTCTTTGAACTTTAGTTTGGAAAAGTTCATCTCTGTCCTTGTCTTTGACTGGCTTAGGGAAGAAATCAGGATTTTCTCCCTTTTTTCCTAGTGGGAGCTCTGAAGGAAAAAAACCCATGCTAAAACCATTGTCCCCTTCAGACTTCAGGTACTCTGTAAGGTATTTCACTGAGTGTTGGCTACTCAGCATCTCTTGATCCAAATATCATGTAATGTTGTTTCTCTTTTGATTAGTGACCTGTAAAGTTTCTGGATTACACAGCTAGGACTTCTTTCCTATTTATACTGGAAGAAAGGACAAAACAGTTCTGACCAGAATCAGTAGACAGGAACAACTCTCTCTCCCCCTTCCTTTTGCACTTGGGTCTTAAGACTCTCCTGTTAATCCTGAAAGGAAACTTTTTTTTTTTTAACCTTATTTTAGAGAGCACAGGTATAAGCAGGGAGAGGGTCAAAGGGGGAGGGGGTTGGGGGAATCTTAAAACAGGCTCCATGCTCAGGGCAGAGCCCTATGCAGGGCTTGATCTTACTATCCTGGGATCATAACCTGAGCCGAAATCAAGAGTTGGCTACTCAACCAACTGAGCCACCCAGGCACCCCAAGGAAACCTCTTTTTAAAGAGCAATCTTAATGTACATTTATATAAGTATATATGTGTATATTTAGGTATATATATTTATAGCTCTGTCCACTGGAAAAAACAAGAAGCAAGATTAAAGCAATGGAAAAATTAAGAATAACATGAATTATAAAAGCATTGAAAAATGTAGGAATTCGTGAATCCATACTGATGATAAAAAATGGTGAAGAGTCGTCTCCTGCTTTTGTAATATAAAGCCAAAAGCTGAATGGTACACTGTGAAGAGAGTGCTAGACTTACAAAGTCATTTTGCAGTTAATCATGATCAAGATTGAATCATGTAAGAATCATCAGTGTGTTCTCAATAGAAGAGGAAATTTTGAAAAGGAGCAGAATATTTGCATGGTCTTAAGCTCTCCCTACAAATTGCTTATTACTTACAAGAGGGGGAAAAAAACAAACAGTAGTTATGCAGTGGAATAATTGGGTAATTTCTTGACTGATGAAAATTATCATCACTTATGAGGAACAGATGAACATTGTGTGCCTCTAGATGTGATACACTGAGAAAGACTGAGACAGTTGAGTATTGCAGTATGCCATCAGAGAGTGCATAATCTAATCACAATGGGAATAATAAGAAGAAAGGTTCTGGGGAGAGGTGTGTATTCTCAAAAATATTAGTGTGTAAAAGACAAAGACTATGGAAATGTTCCAGATTAAAGGAAGCCAAAGAGACAGTAACAAAAATAATACCTGATCCTAGACTGGTCCTGTGCTGGATCAGCTGGCAAAATTGGAATATAGGCAGGAAATTAAATTGTTGTATGAGTGTAAATTTATGAGGTTGATGACTATACTGTGATTATATAAAAGAATCTAAGGAAATACACTCTGAAGTGTTTAGCAGTGAAGAGCAATTGTGAATGTTATTTACCCTCCAATGTCCCCCAAAATAAAGTTATGTATGTATACATCGATATAAAATAGAGAATGCATGCAAATGATAATAAAATTTAACAGGTGAATCTGGGAAAGGATATGCAGGTATTCCTTATAACTCTTTTCATTTTGCAATTTTTATAGGTGTGAATTTCTATATGAAAAGGTTTTTTTTAAATAGATCTTTGTTGAACCTACTTTTTAAAGTACCTCAGCATGGATGTATCCTGCCTTTATGCCCTGATTCTGAAAGATTGCATTTTCTCCTTCCTTTGCCTACCTCCCCATCTCCCTGCAACACTCCATCTTCCCCCATTATTCTTCTGATACTATGTTCTAACATATAAAATCCATAAAATCAACCACAGAACTTTATCAAAAAGGATTTTGTATCTGCGATTTAAATCTTTCAAATCTGGGATTCTCTATTCATTCTCCTCAAGTACATTCTGGAAGTGACTCTAAGCTCTGTTTACTTAGAAATATAAAGAAGTTGAAGACTTTGATGATCTAGCTAGCCAATGATAGCTTTGTCTTCTTAGGTCTAAGGCAAAGATGTCAAATACTACCACACCATAGTAAATATCACTATTAACAATATTTTCTGCTGCTCAGCATTTATTTCAAGAACTTTGCAAGTTGATATTACCAATCATTGAGGGTTAGTGCTTGAGTTGAAACCCATTTACCGTTCCTGGTCTGACAAATGTCTCCTGAACCTTGGATGGTGTGCCTTCTTTTCAATCAGGGATTACATTCTGTTTCTAATCCACAATTTGTGCCATTTGATGGACCCAAATATCCTTTCACTATTTGCCTCTTGTAGTTTTATTTTTTTATTACTATTTTTTTTTAAGTTTATTTCTTTGGAGAGAGAGAAAGAATGGGCGTGCACATGCAAACGGGAGAGGAGCAGAGAGAGAGAGAGGGAGAAAGAGAATCCCAAGCAGGCTGTACACCCATCGTGGAGCCCAACGCAGGGCTCAGTTCCACAACCATGATATCATGACCTGAGCTGAAATTAAGAGTTGGACACTTAAACCAACTGAGCCACCCAGGCGCCCCTGCCTCTTATATTTTTAAAATGCTGTTTAGTGTTATGGTCTGAGCTATATATGCCATTTGTTATATAAACATTTATATACATTTCATCTCTATTACTTGACTCTAAGCGTGAGACTGTGGTTTGTACTACTTTGTATTTCCTTTAAAAATAATCAATTTATATGTACTATTATGTTCTTCTTGCTTAGATTTCTTTACTGCATTTTCTCCTCCATCTGTGTATTTTGTTTAACCATATACATATCTGGGTTTATCCCTATCAAAATATTTCAAAAGGAGTCAGCCTCTACAATATGGCTCCTATTTTTAAGCAATTACTGGCTAGCTAGGTCTCATTTTAATTGACAACTTAATTACAAGATGCAATCCATTTGCCTGTTTCTCTACAGACCCTATTTTCTATTTTGAACAAACTCAGTAACATGGCCCAGCAAGTTTGAAGATACTCCTATTTTTAGGACCATGATAAATACATTATATCTTTATCAGCTGCAGTTGAGCTATCATTTGGAAGGGACAGTTTGGCTGAAGCCAAATTACACGTTAAACATTGGCTTTGGTTTTTTTGGTCAAATGAAATCCTAAAGTGAATTTTTACATGTTAGCATTTTTCTAGTGTATTAATATTTTTATATCTGAACAAGATTTGGTTCTCCTTATATTTTAAGATCTTACATGTGTTTGTACCAACTATAAAAAGAAAGTTTCTTGCAGAGGCAAGAGCAGTCTGACCATCAGATACTTGTTAACTTCTGTAAAAGGCAGGAGCGCTCCTAGGATAGGGATCTTCCTTTCCAGTCTTGATTGCCTTCCTCCATATGTTAGATGAGACTTGTCATTCATGATATAATGTATGTCAAATATATTTTGGTAAGGCAATAATAAGGTGATAGTAGATGGGTTTGTTTAATTTTTGTGAATAAGTTTGGTAAGTGTGATTTGATCTGAAAAATTATTTTATAGCGGAGGATGCCAAAGTAATATATAAATGAGACCCTAAAAATATATAAAAATACCCTTAAGAAGCAGAACATTGCTGGTTGGTCTGTATCAGTTTGGCTCTTTGTATTATCAGGATCACCACTTTTTAATAGAACTTTCAGTGGTGATGGAAATATTTTATAAGCTGTGCTTTCAGGTATAGCACTAGCCACATGTAGCTATTTAATACTTGAAATGTGGTTAATGTGACTAAGGTACTAGATTTTTAATTTAATCTTACTAATTTAAATTGGCTAGTGACTATCCTATTGAACAATACAGTCTATGGATTGTTTTGGTTAGGGACCCAAGAAAACAAGTATTTTTAATCTAACAGTGTTTAATTTAAATCTACTTCAGAATCTCCAAAAGTTCTGTTTACATAGCAATAACAAACAAATAGATCATGGAAAGTCATTGGAGGGCCAAGGGTTATAAGAAACATGAGTGCTGAGATGATAACGTATAGAGTTGTTTTTTTTTTAATTTTTTAGAGAGTACTCTGAGCAAGGGAGGGGCAGAGAGAGAGGGTGTGAGAGAATCCCAAGCAGGCTTCAGGCTCAGTAGGGAGCCCAACGCAAGGCTCAGTCTCAAAAACCATGAGATCATGACCTGAGCCTAAATCAAGAGTCTGACAGTGAATCAACTGAGCCACCCAGGCACCTCAGTATACAGACATATTTAATGAAGGAGTCTAAATATTATAATTAGGAATGTTACAGAAGTGTAATGTAGGTCAAAACGGAAAATGAACAATGCTATGTAATATGCTCAATTCTACAAATATTTATTGGATTCCTATAGGCCAGGTACTATTTTAAACTTGAAGCAAGGATGTAGATTTCAGGTAGCCAAAGGACCCCCTCTTGTACTTATCACGGATATCACTAATGGATGACTGCACACTTTTTCAGGGTTTTTTTCCCCACTTGAATAGAGGCAGTATCAGTATGTTTTTCAGTAGGGTACAGCAAACAGTTGGCATACAAGATGAACATGTTTACTGTCTCTGCACTAGAGGTACAAAGATAAATAAGTCACAATGCCTCCTTTCAAGGAAATCAGTCATATTCTAATACTTATCAAGTAGATTATAAAGTATGTGTAGAAAATAGTACAAAAGAAGGGCATTGATCTAGAACAGGAATTTTTAAGCTTGGTACCACAGCTTTTAGGGATATTTGAATTGCTGGTGGTTTATGCAGAATGTTATATGTTCACACAGTCTTTTTTCTGGGGAAAGGGTTCATAACTTCTAAAAAAGCAAAAAGTGACAACCATTTACTAGTTGGGGGGCAGTCAAGAAGGAATTCCACAGGACTTGATGTCAGGTTGGATTTTGAAAAGATTAGTCGTTTGCAGTCATTTGCTAGGTGGGCAAGCAGAAAATAGCTAATATAAAGACATGAAATAGCATGCTGTATGAAATACATAAAGTTTGAGAGGCACCTGGCTGGCTCACTCAATAGAGCACACAATTCTTGATCTCAGAGTTGTGAGTTCAGGCCCCACATCAGGTGTAGAGATTACTTAAAAAAGAAATACATGATATTTGCTACGGCAAAAAGTACTGATGAGATTGGAGAGACTCGGTCAAAAAGGACCTCAAACAGTCCTAGGGATTTGGATTCTGAGATGATGGGAAGTTAAGGAAGGGAAAGGTGTGAGACATTTTGATATCAAGCTATTTGATATTTTATTTATATTGTCAACCTAGTTTAATATTGGGAAGTATTGAAGGACATTTGATAATATAGTGTAGAGCAGTGGTTCTTGGCCTTTTTTTTCTAATCCTAACAAATATAGAAATACATCACATTTCTATCACCATGACAGTGATTGTCATAAGGAAACAAACCTTAGCAGATGTGCATTCATTGAGTGAAAGCTATTACTGTCATTGGCAGTGGCTGCTAACATGAACTTCAGCTTTAAATACCACTCCCTAAGCATTTGGTAAAGTAGTTAAATAATTTATTAGGTAGGACTTAAATATTCTAGAAACAATCTTACTTAAAGACCTTGTCCTTTTATATTATGTCAAACCATATGAAATTGCCAATATTACATCATTTTTAAGCTATAAGATTTTCATATAGTACAATACATTTGATAATCTCTTTCTGTTCTTAATGGCTTCTAGTTTATTTGCTTTTGAAGTGGGAGGAAGGGTTCACATCCATTGTCTTTTATGACTCATGTCTCTATTAACAGTAAGGATAGTCTCCTTTCTTAAACTTTAAATGTGGGAAACATACATTTCTTATTTTGTTAGAAAATCTAGATCTTGTTTTTATCCAGACATCTGTGAGAGGTTTTTGTCAGTGGATTCACATAGTAAATGATTGCTTATGGTTTCTTTTGTCAGCTTTTAGTTTGGATGCTGAACAGCCTGATTATGATTTGGATTCTGAAGATGAAGTATTTGTGAATAAACTGAAAAAGAAAATGGACATCTGCCCATTGCAGTTTGAGGAGATGATTGACCGTCTAGAAAAAGGCAGTGGTCAGCAGGTACAACTTCATTGTATATATAATAAATGTGTGTTTCCATACCTATATGGAAATAGGATAATGTTGAGGTTAGGATAAGTAAGCAGACTCTGGAGTTAACAAGCATGAATTCATATCCCATATCTGCCCAGTACTAACGTGCATAATCTTGAGTGATATGTTTAAATTTCTCCATGCCTCATTTTCCCCCTCTGTAAAATAGAGATGATAAACATGATAAGATTGTTGTGAAAATTAACTAAAATAAAGCATCAGTGGCTGACATGTATAAGGCACTCCACATTTGCTGTTATTAATTATTGCTGTTTTGGTTGTCATTGTCAAAGTTGGAAGTACTTTTGAACCTTATGTATGTATTCTATGAAAATGACATAATGATTTTACATTTAGCCAGTCAGTCTGCAGGAAGCCAAGCTACTGCTAAAAGAAGATGATGAATTAATTAGAGAAGTTTATGAATACTGGATTAAAAAGAGAAAAAACTGTCGGGGGCCATCTCTTATCCCATCAGTAAAACAAGAGAAGCGAGATGGTTCCAGCACAAATGATCCTTATGTGGCTTTTAGAAGACGTACTGAAAAAATGCAGACTCGAAAAGTAAGTGAATTTGGAAGACTTCTTTCGTAATTTTTTTTTGATGTAAGAAAAATTATTTATACTTACAAATGTCTCAGTATCTGAAGGTGGTATTTTAATTTGTGTTTAAATAGACTTTCTATACAAAATAATGAAAAGTATTAATTTAAAGTGAATCAACCTTAGGATTCATTACATAGCTATTAATGATATATTTTAATGTTAAACTATTTAAAAATCCTATATATAATTGATGCTGGTGATCCATATTCCCTTTTAGTATCTTTAAAATTCTAACTAACCTAGCAAATATATCTATTCTTATATGTTAGTAGTGGTGTTCAGAATGCCACTAGTTAGAAATGTTATTGACATTCAAAAAGCAACTCCATATTTGCAGAATCGCAAAAATGATGAAGCCTCTTATGAAAAAATGCTTAAGCTGCGTCGAGATCTGAGTCGGGCTGTTACTATCCTAGAGATGATAAAAAGAAGAGAAAAGAGTAAAAGGGAGCTATTGCACTTAACACTGGAAATTATGGAAAAGAGGTAAAGTATACTTTAATAGGAATACTTCAATAGGAAGTATGGTACCATTAGCATTTTATATATTGAAGTATGATACCTAAGCAGTTAACCCCAGAAATACCTTCTATTAATAAGTAGAGACTATATAAATGTGTGATATGGTATACTTTGTTTAATTTTACATGTGTTCCTCTATTTTCTTTAAAACTGACTGGGTTCAGTAAAATTAAAATATGCCAAGTATAAGCTTATTCTTTTGTCCTTAGTTGAGTGCAAGGCTGGGAGGGAGAGAACATTTGTCAGTCCTACAGCTTTTAATTTACTCACTAGATGGTACTGATTTTTTTTTTTTTAAACACATACTGGGTTTTCGTTTTTTTTTTTTTACAGACAAGTGTAAAGAAGGGAGGGGAAAAGGCCCATAATCTCAACATTCAATCATTCAGGAAAGTACACAATGAAAACTTTAAGCCTCACTCCCCTATTTCTCAGTCAGTATCTCCAAAGAAAACCACTATTAAATTTCTTATAATTTGTTTCAGGAAAATTAGTTTTATAGTAAAGCACAAAGCAATTCAAATTAGCAGAAAGTTCCTCAACACCATTTTAGGCATTAATTTCAACATCTCCACCAAATCTTTCACCAAAATTGGTAAGTTATAGTTCAAGCCTTTTTTTTTCCAACAGTCATCTACTTATGGTGCCAAGATAAAGCTTTAAGCCAAAAACTAAACAGAAGAAACAAAAGGAATTATGTAATCTTTAATTTTAATAAGCATTCAGCAAATAGTCAAAGTTTAATTGTAATCTTAAGTCTAGTCAGTGTTTATAATTATGTATCAGGTATTAATAGTTATGTACAGAACTAACTTTAACTTTCTAAGCTTTTTTTAATTTTGTTTTATAATTTCAGGTATAATTTGGGTGACTACAATGGAGAGATCATGTCTGAGGTCATGGCACAGAGACAACCAATGAAACCTACCTATGCCATCCCCATCATCCCTATTACTAATAGCACTCAATTTAAACATCAGGAAGCAATGGATGTGAAGGAGTTTAAAGCAAATAAGGTAGGGGCACCTGGGTGGCTCAGTCAGTTAAGCATCCAACTTCGGCTCAGGTCGTGATCTCACAGCTCATGAGTTCAAGCCCTGTGTCAGTCTCTGTGCTGACAGCTCAGAACTTGGAGCCTGCTTTTGATTCTGTGTCTCCTCTCTGCCTTTCCCCCACTCACCCTCTGTCTCTCTGTCCTTCAAAAATAAATAAACATTTTAAAAAATGCAAAAAAAAAAGCAAATAAGGTGATAAAAATTTTTGTGATAACAATAGCTGATAATGGAATGGTATTTTATCATTAGAGTGAAGAAAGAAAACCCATATAAATCTTACTATGAAATATGCCACAAAGTCAGGTTGTGATTCAAGGCTAGCCTGTCGATGCAGCAGTAGGAATTGTAAAGAGAGATACCATATAGATTATAAACTTTTTAACAATTAACTTTTCCCAAAAAAATTGTAATTGAAACTTGATATAAATATTTAGCATATGTACATAACCATGCTACTTGTCATGACTTTTTCTTTCCAACAAGGATTATTTTTTGCCTCTAACCTTTCTTGCCTATTGAATACTTCATACTTCTAGCCTTTGCTGTTACCTGCCATACATATTTCTAAAATCACTCAGTGCATCAGCTCATTCACTCTTGCTTTTGTATTTTATCCTGTGTTTCCTCTGTTTAATGATTTCATCTCTTTATCATCTAAAACTGCTCAAATTCGCCACTCCACATAGCCTTTATTGTTCAGCTCTCAAATCCTTACTACTCTATTTTTGTGACACCTCCACATTATAACTTTATGTTCCAGTATGGTAATAGTTATCTGAGGTTTGCTTTGTGTATCTGTAAAATTATTTTCATTATTATTTTCCCAAAATTGATTTGTTAATTCTTTAAAATAAAGACTAGATCCCCCTTTTTTAATTCTCTTCTGGATTTTTCGTAGAAAATTAAGAAAAAGGTACAGGAGCCAATGGTAAATACTAACTGCAGGATTTCAGAAGCTCAAGAATTTCTATTCTGTTTTAACTGAAACAAAATATTTTATGAGGTTGTGTTTAGGTTGTAGGAACATACCCATGTGTCACAGAGACCAACCTCTAAGATTTTACAGTAAAAGATGACAAAACATAGTCTTCTATCTCTTCTGAGTATGAATGACTTCATTATAGCTATAAATTTCTTTTTAAAACTTACCCAAACTGTACATTTGATGAACATGGTTTCTAGAGTTTGATTAATATATGACTTTATTGCAGCAAGATAAAGCTGATCTTATCCGACCTAAACGTAAATATGAGAAGAAGCCCAAAGTCTTACCATCGTCTGCTGCTGCTACTCCTCAACAGACGAGTCCTGCCGCACTGCCAGTCTTTAATGCTAAAGATTTAAATCAGTATGACTTTCCCAGCTCAGATGAAGAACCTCTCTCCCAGGTAAATATGAGAAACTCTCTATGAATATAGAGGAGGGATGTAAGAAGTCACGTGTTTTGACTCACTTCATTTTATTTAAAGGTTTTGTCTGGCTCTTCAGAAGCTGAAGAAGAAAATGATCCTGATGGTCCTTTTGCTTTCCGTAGGAAAGCAGGCTGTCAGTACTATGCTGTAAGTTTCAGGTTCTCTTTTTCAATAATAAACTGTTCACCTTTAACTGACAAAATGAAATAACTTAGATTTTTTTTTTTAAGCCTCACTTAGACCAAACTGGCAACTGGCCTTGGACTAGTCCTAAAGATGGAGGATTAGGGGATGTACGATATAGATACTGCTTAACTACCCTCACCGTACCCCAAAGGTGTATTGGATTTGCACGAAGACGGGTTGGGCGCGGTGGAAGGTAAGGCATTTCTGTACTCCTAGCATAGGGATATTTTAGACAGTAGGGAGTCAGATCTAGAGCTGAAAGTAAGGTAATCCTTCTCAGTAGTTCATTTGTTCCCATTTGCTGTTCTTAACTGATGTTTTTACTAAAATCCTTATAGAAACTGCAAAAAGTTATTTCAGAAGTTCTGGGAGATATTAGGAGAAAGGATTGAATAGGCTAAGAATGTCATAAAACTTGGGGCACTTGGCTGGCCCAGCCAGTTAAGCATTCGACCCTTGATTTTGGCTAAGGTCATGATCCCAGGGTCATGAGATCAAGCCCACATAGGGCTCCATGCTGAGAGTGGAGCCTGCTTAAAATTCTCTCTCTCCCTCTGCCGTTCTCTCCTGCTCACACTTTCTCTCTCTAAAATAAAATAATTAAAAATCAAACAACAACAACAACAACAAGAAATGTCATATAACTAGTATACTAAGTCGTTTAACTCATCAGTGAAAAGGATCCAGGATCAATGCATAACCTGACCCTGACATCCCAGTTTGTCTGGATCTAATCGCTCTTCTTTTGTTTAAACGTGATGGAACCAACCCATGTATATTCTAGATGCCTTTATGTAAGACTTTGTGTATTTGTGCAGGAGGCAAGAAGGAATTACAGAGCACATAAAAGTGCAGAAAAAGAAAATTATTCCTATGTTGGTGAAAAAAAATACATAAGGCAGAACATAATATTAAGGTGGTTTTGGGAAAAAATCTAATGATGTAATTTATAGTGAATTATTGCTTATATATGTGTTTCTTTCATTTTTGAATCTTAATTTCAGTTTTTAATCACTTAAAACATAAGTTTAGAGTTGTCTGAGCACTGAAATATATTTTATTTAGTGCTTTTCCTCCCATTATTGTGTTGACATCAATAGTAGTCAAAATTCTCTATGTTGGCTATATTTTGTTCTGTACTAGCATTTATCAGTGGTAGCATTTTAAGATAGAATCGTTTTTATAAAGTTTATATAAATAACATTAAAGTATATCCTCTAGAGTAGTGGGTATCAAATACTTTGTCTATAAGAAATTTTAATGAGGGGTGCCTAGGTGGCTCAGTTTGTTGAGCTTCTAACTCTACTTTGGCTCAGATCATGATCCCAAGGTCGTGGGATTGAGCCCCACAGGCTCTGCACTGAGTGTGGAGCCTACTTAAGATTTTCTTCCCCTCTCTCCCTCTCTCCCTCCCTCTCACTCGCTCTCTCTCTCTTCCTCCCTTATTCCCTCTGCCCTTCCCCCCTGCTTACGCGCATGCTCGCTCTCTCAAAAACATAAAGACAAATAATTTTTAAATAAAGAAATCTTAATGATGTAAAATATCCGAAAGATCGCATACTTTTTATTGCACTTCTACCTCTCCCCTACCCCTGTCAAAAAAAAATGAAGTGTTTGCTTAATAGTGAACAGGTATTTTATAACGTATTTTGGTGCTTTGTAATGGAAATAAAAACCTTTGGTTGAAAAGCAATTTGAAAAGAAAAATATTCTCATGTTTTATCAGTAACGTATACTAGTAGACCAACTCCTAGAACTGTTGAAAGACTCTTACTGATGTAAAATGAATAGTATACGTTATTCTTTAAGGTGGAGTATTCTCTTTAATCAGGTAATTATAAAGTAAAAGAACTTTTATCATAGTTGAGAATTTTATAAAAAAAGAAAAGAAATTGGGAGTTTAGCCTATAGGAGCCAAATACTGAAATAATCAAATTCATAGCTTTTAAACATTTAATCTGAGATGGCTTTGGGGGAATTAAGTGGGTCTTTTTAATATAATTTTTGAATAGCTATTTTACATATATGTTCCCTGCCTTATTTTTAATAGGGTCTTACTGGACAGAGCTCACTCAGACTATGACAGTATGTTTCGCCATCTGGATTTGGAAATGCTTTCCTCTCCACAACATTCTCCAGTCAATCAGTTTGCCAATACCTCAGAAACAAATACCTCGGACAAATCTTTCTCTAAAGACCTCAGTCAGATACTAGTCAATATCAAATCATGTAGATGGCGGCATTTTAGGCCTCGGACACCATCCCTACATGACAGTGACAATGATGAACTCTCCTGTAGAAAATTATATAGGAGTATAAATCGAACAGGAACAGCACAACCTGGGACCCAGACATGCAGTACCTCCACGCAAAGTAAAAGTAGCAGTGGTTCAGCACATTTTGGTATGTGTTTTTGTTATGATGTACATTTCTATAGAAATGTCAGGTTCATTAATTTTTTGAGTATGTGGTCTATTTAAGTTTAAAAGTCCTTTTCCCTCAAAATAATGAGAGAAAAAAAGGACTTGGTAAAGTATTCATTTGAATTCTGTTTGTACGTGTTCTCATTTAAATAAACCCACATTACAAAGGTGAATTATTACTATTTAATATATGACATTTGTTTCCTGGGTACACTCTGTGAACCACAATTCCTGATTCAGCAATTATATTTTCAAATAATAAGAAAAGAAAATGGGCTGTTAATTGTTACTATTTTATACTTGGACACTTCTCTAGTCTTTTTTTTAAACTGTAAAAGTAGACCAGCAAGTCAGTAGATATGCAAAAGCCTTACCTAATGATAGTAATGCAGAACAATTTATAAGAGGGAAAATAATTTTTCAGAAAACAATATTTAAATATTTAAAGGATTATTTTAATTTTATAGGATTGTAATTTTGGAAACATTTCTAGATAATATCTGCTTTAGCATTATGGCTATATTGTGAAATGTGTCTAAAATAAATGCTGTCTTAAAATATTCCTAAGATTTTAGTTTTCTATTTTAAAGCATAAATCTGTGTTATACGAAGCATGTAGATTATAGAAATTCACTGTTAAAATTATGTTACCACAGATTTTTGTAAGGATAATTTAAATACACATTTTGAAGGGACTGTAAAGATATTTATTGCATCGCCCCAATTATCTGGTAAGGTACAGCCAAACCTTCTAACAAATACGAGAACGTGCTGCTTATTGTTAAAGATCTCCAGAAAAGGTTCTATAAACCAATTTACTTTGTGTCTAGAAAACAAGTACTTCTGTGAAATGGAAATCCTTAGTTCATAAGAAAAATAATCACATTTCAGAAATCAGCTAGATCATCTAAATTATTCTGAGGCCTAACAGAGTAGTATAGTTGCATTAATTTCAGAGTGTATATATATCATGGAAAGTTAATCTTCTCTGCTATTACAGTCTTAAAAATCAAAATAACTTTTCAATATGAAGGAAACATATAGTGTGGGGTGTAAACATGTAATGTGTTTTCCCTGATAGATTTTTAGGCTCTATAAATTCCTTGAGACTTCTTGTAGAAAATTGGCATGTTCTGTCAATCCCCATCTTCTCAGTCCTTAAATAGAGAAGTTGAGGGAGTGCCTGGTGAGCTCAGTCGGTAGAGCATGAGACTCTTGATCTCTGGGTTGTTTGAGCCCCACATTGGGTGTAGAGATTACTTAGAAAAATAAAATCTTTAATAAAAAAGAATAGAGGAGTTGAATTTTATAACTATCCTAAGGATCTTTTAATGATCTTTTTTTATGTAAATTGTTTTGCTGTACTACGTAAGTAAGCATTGATATTATGAAACTTACCTGATTTGTGTTTGCCAAAGAATATTAAAAGGTGAACTTTGAACAGTAGTAGTATTACCAAAAGTTTAGCTGAAAAAAAATTTTTAGTAACTGTGATTTTCTTTTTAATCATTTCCTTGCCCATATATACAACTTTTAGAAAATGGGTTTATCAGTTTTTTGTCATTGCACTTAATTGTTTTCAATTTTCCCTTAATTTTTACTAGATCTTTTGTATACTTGGAGAATAGTTGCCTACAGATTGCTATAGGGAAATGCTTTATTTTTTGCTATTTGTGAATACTCAAGAAACCTAAAGCTCTTCTCTTTATGCTCTATAAAGTATATTATAGTAGAATCATATCATAAGTACATTTAACTTAAGAAATTCAACTCTAGGCCCCTGGAGAAAAAATAAAATTTTAACAGTTCAAAAAGTATATAGGGTTATAAATACAATTCTACTGAAAGGATATAGTCTCCAGAATTGGCCACTCTGGCAATGGCAGAAGTGAATCTGTTGTTTCTCACAGAGTGTCAGTGCCTCCTGAGGTGCCACCTTCATTCATAGGTGAAGCATCTCACCTCCATCAGTGTAATTATAATTTTAAAGATAAATGTTTTCATACAGCATGGCCCCCAGATACAAGCCAAACTATTTCATCTGGTACTCAACCACAAAAATTGATCTCATCTGATGCAAGAGGAAAAACTGCTGAGCTTATTGAAAGAGATAACATCCATCATTGCACACTCTAAAGGAATTTTCAAGGCTTAATTTTTACCATACTGACTTTGGAACTTAACTATTAGATAAGATAGGAGTCAATTGATATATACTTACTTGCCTACTGCTTAAGCCAAGTATTTTGATTTAGCCATTTTTTTCTGTCATTGTTTTAAATACCAATATTTATTCATATGTTGTGGCATAGTGATATACCCTCTGAATTGATTGTCCTTTTCCTAAATAATCACCTACAAGAGCCTATTTCTTCTCATTTTCAAATAGGAAATTCTAAATGAGGATATCAAGAGTCCATTATTTTTAGTAAAAGGTATGAGCTTTATTTAACACACCAACTTTTATAGTTTCTGGTGCTCAGAATTTTTTTGCTTGCTTCCCAGTCTTGGCCATTTTGCATAGTTGTGTGGCCAGATGGGTAACCTGGTTAGTCTGGCATTAGGTAGTCTGGTTAGTCAGGTACCAGAGTGCTTGGTCCACTGGAAAACACACAGCAGAATGACACAGTGCTGAGGAACTTGGGAAGACTTAACTATATGCCTATTTAGAATTTCTAGGACTAGATCTTAGTATGTATGGCTAAATTGTGTATCTTAATCTTCAGTTAATATGTGACTTGGACAGTTTCCAAGTACAGTATTTTTTTTTTTTTTTTAATCTGTAAAAGTACCTTTGAAAATGTAATGTTTGTTCAGTGACTATTCATTTGCATGCGTTTGAGTTTCGGGGATACGAGATATCAGAACTAACACCTTTTTTTCATAATTAGAAAGGACTATATAATTTTGAAAGACTGTAAGTAGAAAAGTGGTTTGTAAACCACCATTCTATGTTCAGGATTTGAATTCCTAGTTCCCACTGAAATTTCATCAGCATTCTACAGATTAGGCTTATTTTCATAAGTTAATAGGATATATGTAGCTGGAATGATGTTCTAAGTCTCAGGATCTGTAGCTTACTTAAATTAGTGCAATTTACTTCATAAAAATTGTAACAAAATTTTAAAAGGAACTCTAGTTTGAACCTTAAATATTTTTATGGTTAGATTTTATAAAATTGTAGGACCTTAATCCTTATCCAAGTGTGTTTCACAGTTCAGAATTACATCCTCAGCAGGGTCTGGAGTAGCACCCATAGTAAAATTAATAGTTCTCTCTATGCTGAAGTACAAGAATATTCACAATAAGGGGAAGCTTGGGCCACAGATAATCTCATGTTCAAGTAATTTGTGGCCCATTGAATTCAGGTTCAGTCATGTTTGGCCATCTATGGCAATATACCATGTTTTTTTTTTCAGGTTGGATTTCTGGGTGACTGACAAATGCTTAGGAACTGCAAAACTTTCGTTCAAGCTTGCTGACTTAGGGGATCATACTTTAATACTTTCTAAAGTCATTTCATTTTATATTTATTTATTTAAAGTTACCTTTTCCTGTATTGAAATAATTTTCTGACTACTGCTAAAAGAAATTTCTAATTGAGGATTCTCTTTTAAAATAGGTGTTTGGGTTTGTTGTTGGTGGGTTTTTTTGTTTTTTGTTTTTTTGTCTTTGTTTTCACAAACAAAACGACATACATTTTGGTAATCTTAGATCTATCTTCTCAAACTGAATTTTCAAATTATTAACTTTTTTCTAAGTACCTGTCATCCTCACTACTCCCACTTCAGATCATTTCAGTTGATCTGCTCCAGCTGCAGGAATGTGACTTAAAGAGCAACAGCTTGAGCTATAGGCTATTCCAGGTGCTGGGTTACCACATAATAGTTTCTTTGTCCAAGTAGACTGGTAACATTTTAGATTATTTCATCTAAATTCCTACCCCAGAGAATTATTAGCAGCTACCAAAACAACAGTGGTTGTTGTAGACCTTTGCCTAAACACCTCTAGGGAGGGCACATTCAGCAGTTTTCAGGTTAGTCTAGAGTTCGGAATCTTGTTTAGAAAGTTCGTCCATATATTGAACAAAAGCTGCCTCCTTAAATTTAAATCTACAGATTCCTCTTTTACCCTTAGAAGAATGCTGAGTAAGTTTTCTTGCTTTCCAACATCATAGTACCCTTCAAATATTTGAAGTCTTACCATGCTTCTTCCCTCTTCTCAGCTTTTAGTCATGTCTCTCGCGTGACTCCTCTCCCATACCTAGACTCCTGTCAGGTGTTCTATATATGAGGCTGTTTGTTTTTTTAAAGCACTTGAGTCACACTGTTGGGTATATAAAAAGTTTGATTATTTCTTGTAGATAGTATTAAATCTAAAACTTTTATCTATTTCTTTTCATATTTAAAATCTCGTTGGTTTGGGGATGGATTTTCCCCCTTCCACTGTTAACTGTCTTTGTGACCTCAGATGAAAGTTTCTTCATTTTTAGTGTGAAGTGGTAGGAGGAAATCACCAAGGATGCCTCCTAATCTAAAAATTTGGAGTTCTGTGAAACGCTTCTGATTCCAGGTTTGGTCATCTGTTCATGAAACCATCCTGTCCATCCTTAAGTAAATTGCAAACTTGACTACCACACCCTGTCTGGAGGTAGACATACAACCTTAACACCTTCTACCTTGATAGGGATTGTGGTCATTTTTATTTATTTACACTTAGCATTTGGTTAAACTTTGAATTAGAATGCCATCTGAAGTCTTCTCAGTTTTCTGTATAAATAACAATATAAAACCCAATTTATTTTGTATTTGCCCAAATTTACTACCTTACCTTTGTCCAGGCTTTTCCTACTTATTCATATAGCCTTTAGAAGGATTAGAAATTTATTTCTCAGAAGAAATATAAAATCCTTACATCGCATGGCTGAAAAAGGCTTTAGTGATCACCTAACTTAATCTAAGTATTTTGGATGAACATACTGAGCCCTAAAAGTTCGGTTACTTGCCTAGGTATACTCAGATAGTTACGATAGAGCCAAGAGCTGGAAAAAAAAAAAAAAAAAAAAAATCAAGGTTTCTAGGCCCCTACACCTATGGTTTTTATTACCTTCACTTACAGCTTATATGTTGCTCAACATATGCATGTCTTTTAGATCACTTATTTAAAATGTCTGGGGAAAATTTCGTAACTACTCCAGAGGTGTAATAATATCTAAGCAATAGATTGACAATACTGATCTAAAGTCATGATGAGTGTTAGGTGCATTTTTATTCCTAAATCTGTATTAGGAAGAAGTTAACAGTTGTTTAAAAGTGAAATTCAGAGACCAGGATTAAAATGTTAATTTATATTACCGCAAAAATATTTGGAACCTTTATTCAAATGAATTTTCCAATTTATTATTGCTAAATTTTTTATTAAAGTGTACACAAATACAAGCAGAGTTCTGCAAAAGAATATATTCATTCATATAAATGGAGTTTTTTATATACAGGTCTCCAGTGAATGCTAAATTACTGTTTTTCTAGATATGTAATGACCTGACCTTGCAGAAATGATCCTTTCTTAAAATAGTTATTGAGCATCCCCTACTAGGGAATTTAAGACTTAGGCAACTCAATCAAATTTAGGAAGTTAAAACATAAATCTCAAAAACATACTAGCAAAACTAATAAATTAAGTTGCTTTTTACGGATTTTTTTAAACCTAAAGATAAATGTTACAGTAATTATAAACCATCTTTCAGGGCAGCATTAATTTTTATAAATTTTCTTCAAGTTTTGATTCAACACATTTCTATTGTATGGAAATGAACATTTTGACACAAAGTTACTTTATGTCCGTATTTACAGGTTATCCTATTACCAGTAAAAGTCTTCCCTGTAGTATTCAGATCTGAGAAATACAACATAGTAGGAAAAGAAACTTATCAAGGGACAGGTATCAACGAAAGTTTTTACAAGAAATTATGTTTTTGCTCTTGTAGCCTAAGCACTTAGTTTAGTTCAAGTGTAAATAAAGCCTATGTAGACACTAATAACTTCTGAGGTTTTCTTAAATATTATTTCATAATTTCCTGATCCATTGAAAATATGGTAGAATTTCTACCTGAACATTTTGTAGTGGTACTAGGCAGAAAGGCTGTATCCTGGAAGATAAAGTTTCTTTATGAGTTACGAGTGAAAATTATAAAACTTGATAAAGTGAAACTGTCTTCAACTAAATTACTAAAATGCAATTAAAGACAACAGGAAATTTGGTGGACAGTGTTTTGAAAACATTAAACTTTAGATTGAGGAAATTTGCATTGCATGATTTATAGATTCCCTGGTATTCAGGGATGCATGATAACCTTTTTTGTGTTTTGAAATAATTTCTTACCCAAACACCACAGGCTTCTTAAAGAAGCCTTTAAAGTCAGATGTTGTGATTGTATGTACCCTTTTTTTTCCTTTTTTTAATTGGCAAAAAATAAGAAAAAGAAAAAGGTTTCCTTTTTAAAAACTGCACACACTTTTTTGGGGGGTAATAAATGAACATTTTTTTGTTTGTTTTTTTTAGAACTGAGCTCTCCATAGACAAACATAAGTAGCATAACACAGTGTCTTTCCTCAGACATCATTCTGTACAGTAAATCAACATAAACAACTCCGTTCTTATTGACTGGATTTTTTCCAGGTGGGTTAATTGGGTGGGGAAAATTAATTAACCTTAACATTTGGAGCCTCTTGTCTTCCTGCTAAAGGATGAGTTCTTTAAAAAATAAAATAAAAAAAGGTAATAAACCAACAACCTTATATTCCATATAGAGGGAATGTTTGTAATGGCTAAAATTAGAAAATATGTAGAACAATTAGTATTTATACACAGAACTATTAGGGATCATCTGAATGCATTGGGACAGTGATATGAGTAAACTAGAAACCAAATGGTAATTACCAGATTTCTTCTCAAGCTCCATGCCAAGTTGAATTCTAAATATGTAGATTTAAAAAGCTGGATTACCTTTTTACACTGTCTAGCACAAGTGTCACAGCTTATAAAAATAATGGTTCTGAAACTTGAGAAGTGAGCATTTCTCTTTCCTATGTTGTTATAACTCAGGAAGTTTATAATTTTGTTTTTCTTTAAACTCCAGCCACTCCTGATAAATGTGGTTGTAAAAATGCTGAATTTTTCATATGGAAGTGATCTTTAGCAGGATCATCAGCCTTTGTCAAATGCTTTAATTTTACACAAAAATTTTCTTAATGCTGAAATTTGTTTTAGTATTGTAAGATATGTGTGGTATCTGTGTGTTTTTATAAAGTATTTCCTCGTTTTATGTTCAGCATTTACAGCCGAACAATACCAGCAACATCAACAGCAACTGGCACTAATGCAGAAACAGCAGCTTGCACAAATTCAGCAACAGCAAGCAAATAGTAATTCCTCCACCACCACTTCACAGGTGAGGGATTTGTCTGTCTTATGATTATCCCTCATTGTTTCCCACCAGAGTTCATCTCTAATTACCAACTGTTGTCATAGAACCTTGCATCTAACCAGCAGAAAAGTGGCTTTCGCCTGAATCTACATCATAGCCATTCTATACAGGGTTTAGAAAGAACATTACAGGTGAGTATGGAAGCTGTTGCCTCTGCTCCCTATTTTAAAAAGTAAAGCTAAAAAACATAGTTAAATGCGATCAAGACACTGTCTTCCAAGTCTGTCCTATAGTCTGTGAATTTTCCTTGTTAGTATATGATCTCACCCAGCTCATTTTCTTAGTTATTTTAATTATTATTAAAATTTATCTTAAATTACATACTAAACCTCTTTTACTATTAAATGAAATCACTTTTAAACCTCAAGGATGATAAATGTTTGCCATTGAAACACATTTAAAGCTTGAAGGCCGAAATTTGAATCTAAGCATCTTGGAGGAAAATTCATTTAAAAAAATTCAAAGGGCCTCTTAATTTCTAGGCCAAGTTATGATGTGATGTTTTGTTACTTCTGTTCTAAAAGGATAGTTATCCTCCTGTCCCAAAGATACCTTTGGGGGGTGTGTGTGTGTGTGTGTAAGTTAGGTAAAAGAAGCTTACATGCTCATTTTTCATTAAATGTATTTGCAAATCACTGAAATGTTTTACTAGCATATTTCTTGTCTGACACTTTGTGTTGGAGGTTTACTGTTTCCACATTCTAGAAGGTTTATTTTTGTAGTTGATTTGTCCATATTACATACTGTCACATGTGAAGATCAAAATTCATAATCCCTGCGTTCTTATATTGTTTGAACACTCTTCAAATTTATGACTGTCAAAAGAGATGAAGACATTTCAGTGGTTTGCCACTTTGGTTTATATTCAAACTGATTTTGGTATACGTGTGTAACTTTAATGTTGATTTGAGACTAAGTGATGCTGATTAGATTTGTTTTGTATTTTCTTTTTAGGGTTTTGTTTCCAAGACTTTGGATTCTGCTAGTGCTCAATTTGCTGCTTCTGCTTTGGTGACATCAGAACAACTGATGGGATTCAAGATGAAGGATGATGTGGTGCTTGGAATTGGGGTGAATGGCGTCCTTCCAGCCTCAGGTAAGGATAAAGACATTTAAATTGTTCTGATATTTGTAACCTATATCTCTAATAAACAGCAAAGTCGTACATTGTTTAGATGCTTCTTTCTTTTTCTCTAGGAGTATACAAGGGCTTACACCTCAGTAGTACTACACCAACAGCACTTGTACATACGAGTCCATCAACGGCAGGTTCAACTTTGTTACAGCCTTCAAACATGACACAGACTTCAAGTTCCCACAGTGCACTGAGTCATCAAGTAACCGCTGCCAATTCTGCAACAACTCAGGTTCTGATTGGGAACAACATTCGATTAACTGTACCTTCATCAGTTGCCACTGTAAACTCTATTGCCCCCATAAATGCACGACATATACCTAGGACTTTAAGTGCTGTTCCATCGTCTGCCTTAAAGCTGGCTGCCGCAGCAAACTGTCAAGTTTCCAAGGTTCCATCTTCATCTTCTGTAGATTCAGTTCCAAGGTCAGTAGTTATTTTAAGCCTAAAATGTTTGAAAAATATGAGCCCTAACTTAAATCCTCTAGCAGTGCTCTCTACTTATTGGTGTTTTTTGCTCTTTCCTTATATACATTCAAAATGTATAGGGGCATCTGGGTCTCAGTCGGTTTAGCGTCTAAACTCTTGATAGTGGCTCAGGTCATGATCTTGAGGTCGTGGGATCCAGCCCCACATAAGGCTCTGCACTGACAGTACGGAGCCTGCTTGGGATTCTCTGCCCCTCCCCAGCACGCACACACACACATACGCGTGCTCTCTCTCTCTCCCTCTCTCTCTCAAAATAAACTTAAAAAAATGTATAGATGAGAATTCCTTATTTAGTCAAGACTTAAACAGATAATTTTTATAATTCAGTACTGTTAACAATTTGAACTAAATGGTATACTGAGTATTGCATATATGCTTTGGATGTCACTTCCTTAGTATAATAATAGCTTATAATGTTCTTGTTTTTCTACCTTTGCATGGAGGGAGTTCTCTTTAGAATGTTTCTTTTGTTTTCTTCCGCAGCTTCTTGTGTAAAGAATTGATAGAACCCACTGTGGCTTGTATGCTAAGCTGCTGTTAATAATGTAAATAATGTAAAGGCTTACAGTATTAATGCCAGGTCAACTTTTATTCAAACCATTATTTTTTATGCTAATTTGTCATCTTGGGTTTCAGTAGATTGTTTAGAATGTTTGTTCAGGTTCTTTTCTGTTTTAAATATTAATGGTAATTAGAATCTTACTATTTACAAAGTACTCTGGGGGAAACAAGAGAAAGACCAGGGGTTTTCAGTTTAGTTAAAAGACAAGCATAAAAGTGTAAAAATTAAATGCTGTTAATTGTGAGTAATAGGTGGAAGTCATTCTTGTATCACAAAGCATTATAGCCTTGTCAGATTAATTGTGTAAATTATGACTATAATTTCAATATAAGGAGTGATCTTTTCACACCAGGGGTATTCTGGGAGAGTTCTACAAAATAAGATCAGATTTGTTCTTAGCTGGGCAGAGAAGAGGATGAGAGAGTTGGAGAAATACAAATGTGTTCAGAAGCTAACAACTAAACTAATTTGTCTAGAGGTTTGGGAAGGTTAGTAGTTCAGGTTGAAGCGGTAGGAGGTGGGCACACTTTAGAACACCTTGGATGCTAGACTGATAGGTAGACTTCCTCGGCCAAGCATGGCCCAAGAGGGAAGAGCAGGCTTTGTAGCAACAGACTATATAGCCTTAAGTTTCCAAACCCATGCATCCCTGTCTGCTTCTCAATTTAAATAATAGTTATTGTCTGCTCCATTCAGATCCATTCTTATTATTATTCTGGGTCTAGTCATAACTAATCAATCAATTAGAGTTCTTACCTAAATATATAATACATGGTTTTCACTGTTACAGAATCATATAACCATGAAACACTGGCAGTGTATGGTAAACTTTCATATCACTTATTCTAGTCCCTTCATTTTAAAAATGAGGGAAATGAGATCCAGAGAAGCTGATTACTACAAGCACATTCAGGTGTTAGAACAACTGTGACCCTGGTCTAATTACCAGCTCAGTAGCTCTGCTACTCAACTGCACATATAGAGCACTGACAAAAGTCCTGACTTGAATGACTTTTGTTCACATTTGTTCCTTTTTTGAAAGAGGAGGAAAGTGAAATTAGAGACTAAAAGTTAGGAATTCTTTATGTTTTTTAACATCTGGGTTGCTTGGCTGCCACTACGATTTTATTGGTGATATAGTTGACCATGGAATATATGGTGGACAGAAGAAGCCTGACTTTTGGTTGTATATTCCTGATAATAAACTATAAAGGTTCATACTCCTCTACTTGTGTCTTATCCCAAAAGTGTCACATTTCTTCCTATTACTAAAAATACTTCATAATTTTTTTATTGGGGAGATAGTCTTGATTTGTTAAATTTGTTGCAGATAAGTAATTTAATTAAACTTTATTTCAACAGGGAAAATCATGAATCAGAAAAGCCAGCACTAAACAACATAGCAGACAACACAGTAGCGATGGAGGTGACGTAGCTTCCTCAGGAGTGGAACTGCAGCCTGGGGACTTGATTAGGTGCTATGCATCAGTAGCATTTTGAATGCAAGGGATGATGGAATGCAGCACACGCGTTTCGGTGGCAGCTGTGGGGACTTGACAGCAGTGCTCATCTCTCATGCTTCAATTTTTCTTTTTCTTATTGTTAATAGGAAAAAAATCAACATCTGTAAATTAAGAATACAGCAATTATCTGTACAGTACTGCATATTTGTAATACCCTTGTATATATGTTACTTGAATACAGAAATGTTCATTTGTGATGCTTTGCACTTGGGGGTGGGGGGGTGGGAGGGAAATAAATTGCAACAAAGAGTGTGAGATGTGAGATTGTATAGAGATGAAGTGTCATCACATCATGTGCATGGTGCGGAACCTGCTGTTTTATCTATTTATTGTGCCGTGTTTACAGTTTTTTGTACACTGTACCTTCATTGGTTCCTGTGCTGTAGTAAATGTGTTAGGTAGCTGTGGACTCCTTGGTATTTTGTAAATGGTATAACATAACTTGGTTCCCCTCTGGGTCCCTGAGTTTTCTGTGTATCATGTGAAAAAAATGGTGACATACATACAGAATTTTACAAAAAAAAAAAAGGCATCAGTTTTTAAAAAATGGGGAATGTACTGTTAAATGGGGATCTTCCTGGTCTACTATCATTAGGACAAGTAACAAGCTAAAAATGAAGTCTCTTGAATCTTCCCATCCCCACTTGCCCACAAAGCTGTGGGCAATTTCTGGTACTTAAAGCACTAATGTTATGTTGCTGCTCTACAAACAGCCCAGTAGTCCCATTTCCTTCCACACCAAAAAGTGTTAAATCAAGTATGCAAATGGAGTCCTTACAACTGGAGTTTATGTTGTCTTGCCCTTTTTTTAGCACAAAAAAAAAAAAAAAAATTGTACTTTTTTATTGTCGAATTGTTGAAAAGACTTCATTCTTTACTTGTTCTTACAAAAAGGATATAAGGGAGAAGAATGCAGTAATTGCTGTACGTGTATCATCATTCCAGTTTCTAAAAACAGCCAGCCAGCTTTTTTCCTTTTCAGATTCTCCAGAAGGCTGCAAGGCCAGAACCACAAATATCGGGTGCCTTCCTTTGGAAATATTTGACCTCTCTTCTGTGAAGAGAATGGTACTTAACAGACTACTACCAGTGCTTTGTCAGTACCGAAGTCTGAATGCCCAGTCCAATGGCATACATGATCCTTAAGGTTTTTAATCCCACCTGGAAAAATTGTGATAGAATTCTCACAAAATAAACCCAGGGCATTACATGTTGACAAACTAATGTGTAGTGGTCTTTTGCTTTTATTTTCAACCCAAGAACTCCTGTGTACTTTAATTGAAATCAGTCCATAAAGGGGGGACTTGGGAATGGGAGTGATGACTTTAAGTTCATTTTTTTCAACAGTTATTATTGAATGATCACTAAGCTTAGATCCTAGAACAGTGGAAAAATGCCTGCCCTCATGGAGTTTGTAATCTCATTGAGGGGTAAAAACAAAAGAAGTAAAACTTAAGTTGTATCAGGGGATAAGTATTTAGGGGAAAAATTAATGCAAGGAAGGGGGAGAGAGAGAAGCAGTCTAGGGGAGGGTGGAGGGTTCAGTTTCAAGTGAAGTGGGCAAGGAAAGGTTCACAGACCGTGCTTCCATTTGATCAGAGACTTGAAGTTGGGCGGGTAGAGCATTCTAGGCAGAGAGGATAAGTACAAAGAACCTGGGGTGGCAGTGTGCCTGGCTTGCTAAAGGAAGAGCAGTGTGGCTGTGCAACGGAAAGAGGAGAGTAGGGTAAGTCGAGGAGTAATGAGTCTGCTCACAGAGGAGCTCCAGGCAGGGCTTTATAGGGATTTGTGCTGGAGGACAAGGTAGAGAGCACAAAGGAAAGAATCCTCAGGCTGACTCCCCAAGGAGAGATTAGAAAGAGTTTTTTAAAGATAAATTTGGGTGGGAAAAGGGTGACATACAAGCACATAAAGGCAGGGTTTTATTAGCACCTGTGCATTTAAAGATCATGCTTCTTCATGCATCACATGTCTGATATGTTAAATCTCCACTCCTGGGTGTGGTTCTTAGTATTATAATGAGGGGAAGGTTGGTGAACTGTCAGCTCTGGGGTCCATCTTGGCACAGACTGGTTTGGTCCGGTCTTTGCCAGTCTTCGTAGTAAGCATCTTCCTTTCAGTAAGCATCCTCCCTCCACATTCCTGCAAGATAGTCTACCCAAGAGGTATAGAGTTGTAGCTTTTTTTTTTTTTTTTTCCTTATGAAGGCATCCTAGGAATGCTGGATTTAACAGGTTTGAGGGGATCCAAGTCCCTGCTCTGTGTCAGTAGTGAGAAGTAGTTGGATTCTCTTTGCATTTTAAAGGTCAGCCCGGTAAATTTTGTCCATTTTGAATAGATGTGAGGTACATGAGAAAATGAAGATTTAAGGATGACTCCCAAGGTTTTAACCTGAGCAACTGACCACAGTTGGAGAGCACTGAGGAAGAAGTGGGTTTGGGGAAAGCTTGGTTTCTGGGCTGTTAGAGATCCATTAGATATCCAAATAGAGATGTGAAGCAAGGAGTTACATACAAAATCTGGAATTTGGAGGAGAGGTCTGGGCTGGAGATCAAACCTTAAGAATCATCTTCGTAAGATGATGTTTGAAGCCATGAGTCAGTGAGATCTCCAAGAGAATGGGATTAAATCTTGGTATAATAAATACAGCTATCACTGGTGGAGTGTTTTAAGAGTTATTCTTACCTTGAAGAGAATTCCGTGTCTCGAATAGACTTCCAATTTATATAAGTACTACTTGTCTTTATTCGATTCTACAGTCTTTAAGGAAAAAGACAAAAAGTTGCCTTTCAGTGCTAATGGCTGGTAAGTGTGACTAAAATTTAAACTGCTGGTTTAAATGTACTCAAGAATAATTAGGATTAGGACTAAAATTTCAAAATAAAGTCCAGCAGGTAGAGTGAGGCCTGAGCTCCCAGAGTCTCTTAGTAATGCCGACTGTTCACAAGCAAATTTAGAAATGGATTGAGGAACAAGAAAATGAGTCTTCATCAAACATACCCAGTTAGGAATTTGAAATGAGTCTTAGAATGGGGCAGAGACATGGCAGATAGACTAGTAATCATCAACATCCATGTGGTACTTACTCATTCCCTCATTTTAGCATACCAACTCTGAGATTCAGAGAAAATACTAATTTGTATCATTCACATTTTAAAATAAGGGAGTTCATTCAAAATGGAGTCATCAGCCTCTAAATTTCTTGCTGTCTTCCATATACTCCATTACCAAGGTTATAATAGCTGAAAGTGAAGGACAATACAGAAGAACAATTTAAACATGAAGGTCTTAGAGAAATAGGTCATCAAGGGAACTTTGACAGCTAGTGTAGCTAATTATCATTATTTACAATGTAATATCTTATGCATACTAATTATCTCATTTATTCCTTAGAATAATCCTTTTATACAGATACTAGGATTATCACTTTTATAGGTGAGATTACTTCAAAGTTATACAGTGAGTGGCAGTCCAGGATTTGAACTCATCTGCCAAATTCCAAAGCTGTTGCTATTTGCTTCCCCCTACTTCGTGAATAAGCCTGGAAACAAACATTTCTAACATAATTTCTCAGTAACCTCTGTTCTTGTTGTGCTCTTAAAGAAATTGGTACTGCTGATTCTGTTACCCTGGTATTGTTCTACTTTTGTCTTGAAGTTTCAGGAGCAGAAGCCCAAAAAACGCCCCAAACTGACTTTTTGCCCTAGATACAAGTTTTCTTTCTTGAAAAGGACTATGTAAATAGTGTCTTCTGGACTCCAAATTTAGGAGTTTTGTGAATATTGTAACAATGTGTAGTATCCTATAATATTAATGTATCATATGTTACAGACAGGTAAACAGGATTTCACACTTCTCACTAAGAGCAGATCTACTTGTATCTATTTTATATATGGATGTTCTTTATAAAATATAAATTCTTTAAATAAAATGATTCTGCTGTTTTTAAAAAGTTTGAAAAAAGCAGCAATAGAGATATACACAAATAGCACATTGATTCAACAACTATTTATTAACTGTGCCAGGCATTATGGTTGGTGACACAGCAATGACATTCTCATAGGATATACATTGAATAAAAGGCTAGGCAAAATTAAACATGATATTAAAATCAATATTAAATAAAAATGTCTAAGGAGTCATCTTGAGATTTTTAAAAATACAACATTTATCTAGCTTTGGAAGTTACCTGTGGAAAACATCATTGGAAGAACCAAATGACAATTTCTTATTTTTTCACGAGGGTATATTCTGAACAAATTAGGCACACACACACAAGAGTTTCACATAGGCAAATGTATAACCATGCATTTCGAAAGAGAATCCAGTCTTAGAGAATAATCTGCCCTACTTTTGTAGTCCTATGAAACAAAAACGGGTTAGTATGTAGGACTATTAGTACTACAGAGCATTAGTCTCTACTGAAGACTTCATTTCTGACCACCTGTATTAGTTACCTGTGGCTGCAATAATAAATTACCAAGTGATGGCTTTAAAACAACAAAAATTTATTCTCCCATAATTCTGAAGACCAGAAGTCCAGAGTAAGTTTTTGCTGAGCTGAAATCAAGCTGTCAGCAGGGCTCTGCCTTTGGATGCTCTTTGGGGAGAATCCATTTCTTGTGCCATCCAGCTTCTGATGGCTGCCTGGCTGGCATTCCTTGGTGCATGGTGGCAGCAGTCCAAACTCTGTCCATCTCTGTGTTCACATTGCCTTCTCTCAGTATGTCTGAAAACTCTCTCTGTCTTCTTTTATTGTACACATGCAGTTGCTTCTAGAGCCCACCCACATAATCCCGGATAAACCCTTCAAGACCCTCAATCTAATCACATCTTTTGCCATATAAGGTAATATTCACAGGTTCTGGGAATTAGGACTTGGACATACATTTGAGGCCACTATTCAACCCACTATACCATGATACTTCTGTGGCTCCAGATATCCAGCCAAAGGGTAGTAAAAAAGCAAAACAAAGTTTACCCTTGTAACAAGCCATTGTTGTAAGTAGCTAGAATTCATTGTTTTAATTCTGATTTGTCTACCGCAAGAAAAAAATTCTTAAGTTTACAGAAAAAGCAACCAGAATGATCATGGATATAAGAGAATTGTGAATAGACTAAAAACATTTGGTCTCTAGTCTGGAAAGATGAAACAAGCTATGACCAAAGTCTTGTAAGGGATATACAGAGAGTGAACACTGATTTTGTTCACCAAATATTGAAATTCTAAAAACAAGAGAGCCTCCGTACTTCACCCACCCACACACACATCTGATTCTGGGGAAATATTTATGATTAGAGGAAGAACTATTTAAGTTTACAGTGAGTGATTTAAGGTATTGACTGGGCTTAGAAATCAGCTAAAAAGTTCACAACAGGTTTAATGTATGCAATAAAATTGATATGCTGTTATGGTCAAACTAGGAATTCTCTAATATAAATCTTTATTCCAAGATAGCCAGCATAAAACCATCTCTAATTTCCCTTAGACTAATATGATTTTACTCATCAGATTTTATTATTTATCACTTGAGCTCTTGACTCTAAACTAAGCCTCTGCAGTTCAATATGCTAACTACTAACCACGTGACAAATGTAAATTAATTAAAATTAAAATTAAAGGTTCAGCTCCTTAGACTAGCCATTTTAATAATCTTCAAAAGCCATTTGGCATAGTAGCCACCATATTTGATAGAACAAATCTAGGACATTTATATCACTGCAGAAAGTTCTTATTAGACAGTGATGTTCCATATATATGTAGTGTGATCATTTCCACTTGGATGTAAGTAACACATTTCAAACTCAGTTTGTTCCACATTAAGGTCATCTTTCCTCTTCCCCTTCACCCCATAAAGAAGCCACATGTGCAATTTGGTTCTTCTCTAGTGTTCTTTTTTTTTAATCTTGTTTCAAACTTATTCCCAGACTTCTTCAGCTTAATTAGCTGCAAAGAATGAATTCTGTATAAGCAAAAACTGAAAAGAGCTGCAGTGTCCAAGGGGCTGGGGCTTAAAAATATTAGAGATCTAGATTTTATCAGATCCGTGAACAAAATTTTTAAAAAGCAGTCATAATATAAAATAGCAGCTCCCAGTAACTTCTTCAAGCTTTATCTTCTTCAGAAGTTGATTCAATTCTGTTTGCTTCCTTCTTGGAAGCTTCATCAAAATTCTCCACAAAATCTGGAACTTCATCATCATCATCCTCTCCGGTAGCAAGTGGTACCTTTCCATCCACAGATTGTTTGGGCAGAACTTCAGCCAGCCTTCTTAAACTAGTCAGACTGTCTGCACCAAGTTGGTTTAAGATACTGAGTAGCATTTCTGTCAGATGCTTCCTCTCAGCATGGCCTGTAATGGTGAAAGGGTTCCCTGCCAGGGATGCCTGAACTTTACGGTTGTTAAAGTGGATCACTGTTCCTTGGTTTGTGAACATATTCACTTCTTCAATACCAGAGATATTGTTTACCCCTAACTTCTTTAAGGAGAACTGAAGTTTTTTGTCATCTGCTATATAGCTGTTTGATGAACCACCTTTTTTCGGCGAGCAGTTCCTTTCCCACCAATGCGCACTTGTGCTTGCAGTTTGACGAGTTTCTCCTGGTTCATGATAGTTGCTTTCATCTTGTTGGAGAGGAAATGGGGCCGCGCCTGGGACTAGGGTTGGCGCCCAGGGGGTCTCGGGTGGACCATCTGAGATTAGGTGCACACACGGCGGGGACACAAGATGGCAGCTCTAGTGTTCTCTAAATAAAGGACACCACTATTTACCCATCTCACTGAGCAAGAAACCTGAATCATGCTCATTTTTTCCCCTCCTACCTAACCTCCCACATTCATAAGGCAAAAATGATTTTTTTTTTTTAATTCCTCTATGGGGCACCTGGGTGGCTCAGTCGATTAAGCATCCCACTCTTGGTTTCGGCTCAGATCATGATCTCACAGTTCGTGGGTTCAAGCCCCTCATCAGGCTCTGTGCTGACAGCACGGAGCCTGCTCGGGATTCTGTCTCACTCCCTCTCTGCCCCTCCCGTGCTCGCTCTCTCTCTCTCTGTCTCTCTCAAATAAATAAACTTAAAAAATTAAAAATAAAGAAATAAATATTCCTCTATGTATTGAATTGGTATACTTCTCTCCATCTGCATCACTGCCACATGTGTTCAGACCACCATAATCTCTTCTGAACTACTGCTGTGGTTCCCTAACTGCTCTCCCTGCTTCCAGTCTTAATTCTAAACCTTTCCGCATCTCATTCTGTTGCCAGAGCATTCTTTCGAAAACTCAAATCTCACTATATTTAATGTCCTCGGGGTGAATTCCAAACAGTTATTGAACACTTACCAAGTGCCAGCACTGCTCTAAGCACTTCACATTATCTCACGCAATCCTCATAACCAAGGCCACTGGGTATGGCTGTACAGGTTCTGCTACTATTAACCATGTGGTCTTGTGTAAATAGCACACTCTCAAACCCCCACTCCACAATTTACAGATGAGAAAGCAACCTATCTATCTCAAGTGAAATTAACTCCAAATCATTTTAATTCCTGAGTCCACATATGTAATTAAAGGCCAAATCATTTTAATTCCTGAGTCCACATATGTAATTAAAGGCCATGAAATATTTTATATATTTCATAAATATATGAAATTTATTGTCAAATTGGTTTCCATACAACACCCAGTGTTCATCCCAAAAGGTGTCCTCCCCAATACCCATCACCCATCCTCCCCTCCCTCCCACCTCCCATCAACCCTCAGTTTGTTCTCAGTTTTTAAGAGTCTTTTATGCTTTGGCTCTCTCCCACTCTAACCTCTTTTTTTTTTTTCCTTCCCCTCCCCCATGGGTTTCTGTTAAGTTTCTCAGGATCCACATAAGAGTGAAAACATATGGTATCTGTCTTTCTCTGTATGGCTTATTTCACTTAGCATCACACTCTCCAGTTCCATCCACGTTGCTACAAAGTTAAAGGCCATATTTTTAAGTAACAGTCTATCTTTAGTGAGGACAAATGCAAAGTATTACATTTGTGGATAAATAATACTATATGTAGAAGATTGTACTTTCAAAGCTAAAAGTTATAAAAACCAAAGAGGCTTCACTTCTAGGAAGAAATACTCCCTCTTTCTTCATCAGATTAGAACGTGGAAGAAATTCTTAAAATGATCCACCCTTTTCTAAAGTAAAGCAGCAAATCTTTGTGTTACTTGTTGGCCATTCCAAGAAATTTGATGCATAAGGCATAAATGACATCCTAATAGGTTGATTATTATGAATTTTGTGGCTGAATTTGTGAAAGGCAAAAAATAAAGAAGATATAATTATTAAATCTCATTTAGTAAAACCCAATCTTATGTTTGTGTAGTCTTAAAAATTTTGTGGAAATAATAAAGTACTATAAAACCAATGTAGGACATTCAGAGAGTTTAAAATTAGAAGAAAAAAGATCTTAATCGTGTACAAATGAGTATTCTTAGGTCATGGTAATATTAGAGTGAAGGCAAAGCTGGTGGTAAACTGATTAATTTGTATAAAAATTCAATTATTCAGCAGGAACATTATATGAACTTTGTTCCAATACACATTATAAAATCTGTATTTCTAAATAAAACTGTTATATTATTTAAATTGTACTTAAAAACTCTGAATGTGAACTTCTAATTGTGGCCAAGATGGAGTAACAAGGATCACATTCACTCTCTCACCTAAAACACAAAACTGAACAAAGTACATAAAACAGTAATTTTTAGGTATTAGACATAGGCAACAGAAGATAGCCATAAGAGAGAGGAAACAAATGAGGTGAGTTCTGAGGGTGCAGTGCAGGGCGGAGGAACTCAGAGCCTAGCAGTCTCACAAAGTTGAGGAAGTGAAGCTGGGAGTCGCAGAGGTTAAGGGCTGGAGTTCACAGAACAAGTACCACAGAGTTCTGAAAAGAAAGAGAACTCCAGAGATTTGCAGGGGTCCTCTTTGATTATTCAGTTGTAAACTTAATGCATATGTGTGAAGAAACAGCACAAAGATGAGGAAAAGCCACCAGAAAGATTTAGAGGCAATAATTCTCAAAGCTTAGGGTTGCAAGCAGTTTTTATACTTACTGGACAGAGTGGAAGCACTTAGAATTCATGAGGCATCAGGTAGAGTACTCAGAAGCATATTGCCTCAATAGTAGGGCAAAATTAGACTAAGGCTGCTCTGGATCTGCCTAATAAAGCATAATAGCTAACTTCAAAAGAATCAAATAATTTCCAAGTAATTTAAGTACTTCTCAGAACAAAGCTCAAGAAGTTTTTAATACAAAAAGTAAAACTCAGTTTCTGGCATCCAATTCAAAATTATCTGGCATGCAACAAAGCAGGAAAATACAACCCAATCATGAGAAAAATTAACCAAGTGGAAACGTTCTTATTTTTTTTTTTTTACATTTATTTATTTTTGAGAGACAGAGCGCAAATGGGGGAGGGGCAGAAAGAGAATTAAACACACAATCCGAAGCAGACTCCAGGCTCTGAGCTGTCAGCAGAGAGCCCAACACAGGGCTCGAACCCACAAACCATGAGATCATGACCTGAGCCGAAGTTGGACACTTAACTGACTGAGCCACCCAGGCACCCCTCAAGTGGAAGAGTTCTAAATGGCATGGATGAAAGAATTAGTAGGCAAAAATGTAAAATCTATAACTATATTTTATACATTCAAGAAGTTACAGGAAAACTTGTACATAATAAATGCAGACATTGGGAATACTAAAAGACTCAAATAGAACTTCAAGATGTGAAAAATCAATGTCTAGATGAAATTAAGAGATTAGATACTATTGAAGAAAGATTAGTGAAACTGAAATCATGACAATAGAAGCAATCCAAAATAAGACACGGGGAAAGAAAAGATTGAGAAAAACAATCAGTCAACTATGGCACAATTCCTAATATATATGCAATTAAAGTATAAGAAAGACAAGAAAGAGTGGGGGGTGTACTTAAATAATGACCAAAAGTTTTACAAATGTGATTAAAACAATTCACGGACTTAAGAAAATCAACAAGCCACAACGACAAAAAAAAAAAAAAAAAAAAAAAAAAAAAGGAAAGAAAATTCACCAAAGTATATCATTAAAAAATTGCTAAGAATGACAGCAAATATTCACTGGAAGAACATGCAAAAGACAGTGGAGCAATATCTTTATTGAACAACAGCAACAACAAAAAAAACTATCAACCTAGAATTCTATATTTAGCAAAATTATCTTTCAAAAGGGAAGGTGACATTTTTTTTCAGATATACAAAAGCTGACAGACTTCATCACAAGTAGATATTCACTATCAGAAGTATTAAAGGAAGTCCTTGAAGCAGATGAAAATACCAGATAGAAATCTAGACATATACAAAGAACATCAGAAATGGTAAAATGTATATACGTATAAAAATCCCTTTTCCTTATTTTTAAAGTCTTTTTAAAAGATAATTGACTTTTTGAAGCAAAAATAACAAGTGTATTATAGCACTATAACATAAAGGGAAAGAAAACTTATGACAACAGCACAAAGCTCATGAGAAAGACAAGACTGAAGGGTCTTATGCTATATTTGAAGTGGTATAATATCACTTGAAGGTAGCCTATGATAAGTTAAAAATGTACACTAAAAGTCCTAATGTAATCACTAAAATTACAAAACAGAATTATAGCTATCAGCCAGGAAAAAAGATAAAGTAAAATCATAAACAATATTCTATTTATCCAAAAGAAAGTAGAAAAAGGAAATAGGACAGAGTAAATAGAAAGCAAATGATAGTTTTAAACCCAACCCCGTCAATAATATTAACTACTAACAATATAAACAACCCAATTGAAAGGCAAAGATTGTTCAACTGTATAAAAAAGAAAAATCCATCTATACATTGCCTACAACAAACTCACCATAAATCTAAAGACACAAACAGGATATAAGTAAAAAGATGGAGAAAAGTAAACCATAATCAACAAAAAATCTAGAGTAGCTGTATTAATATTAGACAAAGTAAATTTCAGAATAAAGAATATGGCCAGAGATTTTAAAAGGTCATATTGATAAAATAATTGATTTATCAAAGCATAATAATTCCAAACATTTATGCAGTCTAATTAGAGAAATCCAAAATACATGAAACACAAGTAATAGAATTAAAAGGAGAAACAGGCAAATATATAATTACAATTAGAGATTTTGATACCACCTTTCAATAGTTGATAGTATAAGTAGGCAGAGAATCAGTGAGAACTTGGACATTATCAACCAACTTGACCCGACATTTATAGATCACTTTATCCAACAATGGTAATTACACATTTGCTTCAAATGCACATGAAACATTCATCAAGCTATACCATACCATACCATACTATAAAACATACCACACCATAAAACAAGTTGCAATAAATTTAAAAGGAGTTAAATCATGCAAAGTATTTTCACTAAACCACAATGGAATTAAATTAGGATTATTAACAGAGATAGAAAACCTGTAAGTATTTGGAAACTAAAGAAAAAACTTCTAAATATCATATGCATCAAAACAGAAATCAAAAGAAGAATTAGGACATTTTGAACTAAAGGAAAATGGAAGTACAAATATCAAAAGCTGTGAGATATAGTTAAAACAGTGCTGAGAGGAAAATTTATAGCAAAAAAGAAGAAATCAATCAATGACCTAAACTTCTACCTGTATAGGAAACTAGAATAAGAAGTGCAAATTAAATCTAAAGCAGACAGAAGAAAGGAAATAATGAAGACCAGAATAGAAATCAAAGACATTTTTAACTTAATTTTATTTTTTTTATGTTTTTATTTATTTTTGAGAGGGAGGGAGGGGTAGAGAGAGAGGGAGACACAGAATCCGAAGTAGGCTCCAGGCTCTGAGCTGTCAGCACACAGCCTGAGGCAGGGCTCAAACTCACAGACCACAAGATCATGACTGGAGCTGAAGTTGGACGCTTAACCAATTGAGCCACCCAGACACCCCAAGAAATTTTTAAAAAGTAAAACAATACAGAAAATAAATGATACCAAAGCTGATTCTGTGAGTAACTCAATAAGATTGATAAATCTCTAGACAGACTAATTAGGATGAAGAGAAAGAAGTATGCAGTATGAGGAGTATAAGAGGAAACATCACTATAGATTCTACTGAAATTAAAATGATAAGAAAATACTAAAAATTATATGCCAATAAATTTGACAACTTAGGTGAAGTGGAAAAATTTCTTAAAAGACACAAATTACCAAAGCTCCCTCCCGAAGAAATAAATTAAAAAAAAAAACAAACTACAGTACAATACAAAAAACAAAGATCAATACAAAAAAAAAAATCTTTTAATAACATTTTGGCAAATCAATTGCAGTAACGTATTTGAAGAAATCTACATTATGACCAAGTTAGAACCACCCCAAAAGTGACTATGTGGCACATCTAAGTGACTAACGCCTGAGACACTTCCATATTTCCCATGGTCCAGGTGTGGCCTTGTAAAGTGGCTGAAATTTATCTCAGGCTTGTAAGAGGGTGTGGATAGAACTTACATGGAGCCAGAGCTATAAAGACTCTGTATTAGAAGACAAGGAACACATTTATATATCAACAGCCCACGATCCAATGGGGCAATTTATAAACTACCATGTGTCAATGTAGGATCAGATGACAACTGAAACCCAGGCAGTTCTAGTTCAAATCCTGTCTGTACCACTAATTAGTTGTGTGACTTTGTGTGAGTTACTTAATCTATCTAAACTTCAGTGTCTTTATCTCTAAAACGAGGGAAATAATAGTAGCTACTTGTTGGGAGAATTAAATAAGATCATGCAAGTACAGTATTCACTCAGGCCAATATTAAAAAAGACAGAGAGACAGAGAGACAGAGAAATTCTATAGTGCCTTCCTCTGAAAATAATTGAGTGTTATGTTGTCAAGATGACGCAGTCAGATAGGGACTGGGAAAACAATTTATAACTCAATACTTGTTCTGGATTTTTATTTGTTTGCTAAATAAGTTGACATATAGATGTACTCTTTATTTCTTGCTCTTCCTATTATTATGAGAAATTAAGTGAGTCTCTCAATTCACTGTGCCCCAAATTGCAAAAGGAAAAGAAACACAAACGTCTAGCCAGTAACGTGTTAGAACCGGTTTACATTGGCTCATGAGAATCAATTGTTAAATTTTTAGAAATTTTATGACCTGGTTGTTAAACAGTTATTATTAAAAAGTAAATTATATAAGCTTACAGATTATTAAATTATATAATAACAAAGATAATACAAGAAAAGTATAGAGCAATATCCCTGATGAATATTAATACAAAATTTTAAACAACATTCAACAGAATTCAATAGCACATTAAAAGGATTATATACCATGACCAAGTGAGGTTTATTCCTGAAATGCAATGATGGTTCAACATATAAAAATCAATCAATATAATATACCACATTAACAGAATGATGGGGAAAAAAAACACATCATCTTACTTTCTCATGATAAAAACATTCAACGAACCAAGAATAGAAGAAAACTATCTCAGGGTGCCTGGGTGTCTCAGTTCATTAAGTGGCCGACTTTGGCTCAGGTCATAATCTCCCAGTTGGTGGGTTTGAACCCATGTAGGGCTTTGCATTGACAGGGCGGAGCCTGCTTCAAATTCTGTCTCCCTCTCCCTCTGCCCCTCCTCTGCTTGTGTGCTCTCTCTGTCAAAAGTAAACATTAAAAAAAAATTTAATTGAAGAAAAGAAATAAAAGGTATGCAAATTGGAAAATAAATAGGAAAATTATCACTGCTCACAGATGGCATGACTTTTTATGTAGATAACGCTATAGATTCCTCAAAAAAAATTGTGAGAACTAATAAACAAATTCAGCAAAGTTGCAGGATATAAAATCAACACAAAAATATAAGTAGTGTTTCTATATACCAACAATGAACAATCTGAAAAGCAAATTTTTAAAAACACTTCCATTTACAATAGCATCAAAAAGAATTAAAATACTAGGGCACCTGGGTGGCTCAGTTGGTTAAGCGTCTGACTTTGGCTCAGGTCATGATCTCGCAGTTCATGAGTTTGAGCCCATGTCAGTCTCTGTGCTGACAGCTTGGAGCCTGCTTTGGATTCTGTCTCCATCTCTCTCTGCTCTCTCTCAAATATAAATAAATATTAAAAGAAAAAAGTATAAAATACTTAGGAATAAACTTAACCAAGGAGGTGAAAGATAAATACACTGAGAACTACAAACATTGCTGAAAGAAATTAAGAGGACACCAATAAATGGAAGAATAGCCTGTGTTCATGGATTGGAAGACCTAATATTGTTAATACTGTTATTGTTCAATCCAAGGTAATCTACAGAATCAGTGCAATCCTTATCAAACTCCAAATGGCAATTTTTGCAGAAATAGATTAATCCATTCTGAAATTCATATGGAATCTCAAGGAACCCTGAGTAGCCAAAACAATCTTGAAAAAGAACAAAATTGGAAATCTCACACTTCCGGACTTCAAAAGTTACCACAAAGCTACAGTAATCAAAACTGTCATGCTAGCATAAAGATAGACATATAGACCAATGGAATAGAATAGAGTACCCAGAAATAAACCCTCACTTATATGGCCAAATGATCTTTGACAAGAGTGCCAAAACCATTGAATGGGGAACGAATAGTCTTTTCAGTAAGTGGTGTTGGGACCTTACACCATATACAAACATTAACTCAAAAGGATTAAAGACCTACATATAAGACCTAAAACTATAAAACTCTTAAAAGGAAACACAGAGGGAAACCTTGATGACAATGGATTTAGCAGTGATTTCTTGAATATGACACCAAAAGCACAGGCAACAAAAGTTAAAGTATATTGGACTACATCAAAATCAAAATCTTCTATGCACCAAAGGATGCCGTCAACAGAGTGAAAAGGCAATCTATAGAATGGGAAAAATATTTCCAAATCATATATCTGATAAGGGATTAATATCAAGAATATATACAGTACTCCTATATCAACAAAAAACAACTAATTCAATAAAAAAAAAAAAACAGGAAATGAATAGACGTTTCTCCAAAGAAGTTATATAAATAGCCACAAGCATATAAAAAGATGCTCAACATCACTGATCATTAGAGAAATACAAATCAGAACCACAATGAAATACCACTTTATATACATTAGGATAGTGACTGTTAAAAAAAAAAAAAAAAAAAGATGGGCACCCGGTGGCTCAGTCAGTTGAGCGTCTGACTTCGACTCAGGTCATGATCTGCAGGTTTGTGGGTTTGAGCCTCACATAGGGCTGTCTGCTGCCTTTCAGCACAGAGCCCACTTCAGATCCTCTGTCCCCCTCTCAGTGCCCCCCCACTTGCACTCTGCCAAAAATAAATAATTTTTTTTAAACAGAAAATAAATGTTGGTGAGGAAGTGGAGACATTGGCACTTTGCTGGCAGAAATGTAAAATGGTGCAGCTGTTATGGTAAATAGTATGACAGTCCCTGAAAAGATTGAAAATGGAATTACCATATAATCCAGCAATCCCACTTAAAAAAAAAATTCCGATGTAGTTAACATACAGTGTTATATTAGTTTCAGGTGTACAAAATACTGATTCAACAGTTCCATATATTATTTAGTGCTCATCAAGATAAGTGTACTCTTGATCCCCTTCACTTATTTTGCCCATCCTCCCACCCACCTCCCATCTGCTTGTTCTTTATAGTTGAGTCTATTTCTTGATTCGTCTCTTTTATCCCCCTTTGTTCATTTGTTTGCTTCTTAAATTCCACATATGAGTGAAATCATATGGTATTTGTCTTGCTCTGACTGACTTATTCGACTTAACATTATACTCTCTAGATCCATCTCTGTTGTTGCAAATGGCAAGATCTCATTCTTTTTTGTGGCTGAATAATATTCATATATATATATATATTTTTTTAACTTCGCATATATTTCTAGAAATGAGAGTAATCTTTTAAATTTGACCAAGCTCATCTTAAAACAGGTTGAACCATCTTAAAATCTGACCAGGGCTACTTTACGCCAAGACATTGAGTGATGAGCTCTGTGGGCTTTTGTTTACATTGTGGGCTTGCTCTGGCTCCTGAATCAGCAGAATCAGGCCCCTCACGCATGAGGACAAAGCCACAGCTGACTTTTCCCCTTGCAGGCCAGCCCAAGGGACTTCCAGAAGCCTGACCTCAAGGGGCTGGAGATTCACAAGCATTAGGTAAGAGGCGGGATCAAGGTGGGGTCTGGGCACACAGCCAGGTGGGAGACAGCCTGACCCTCAGGGGTTTTGCATGCCTCCCTCCTTTCCTTTCCTCACACTCAACATGTACAAAATCAACCATATGTGCAGGCATGAAGGGAGGGGGCAGGAAAAGAGAGAAGGGGAGGGAGAGACAAGGGATTTGCCCATCCGTCCACATATACCCGGAGGGAGATGGAAAACGGGAATTTACTCTTCCCTTGTTGGTGTTCGTTCCTGCACACGTCCTGGCAATGAAGAGAATTCTAGAGTTTATATCAGTCTCTCCTTTTATGTAATTAAAAAAAAACCTGTAAGCTGTCTTATAGGACACTGGAAATTACTGGATATAGTGTGCACACATTACTGTACTGGGTACAAACACAGATCCCCTGTTCTGTTTACATGGGTGATTTAAGGGCTTTTCAAGGGCTTTTGGGGACTATTTTAATTTGTTCCTCATTCTGAAGCAGCAGCATTTGGACTATGCTATTTGAAACCATGACTGGATTTTGCAATGAAGCCACACATCCATCCCTGGGGTTCTTTTTTGGCTTATCTTCTGAAGCAGCAGTGGCTTGAGCGAGAAGTTCTGTAACTGAACAATCCAATATATAGGATATATACTATATCTTCTTTATCCATTCATCTGTTGATGGACACTGGGAAGCTTCCATAGTTTGGCTATTGCAAATAATGGTGCAATAAACATAGAGGTGCACGTATCCCTTTCAATTAGTGTTTTTGTATTCTTTGAGTAAATACCTAAAAATGCAATTACAGGATTGTAGGGTAGCTCTAGTTTTAGTTGTCTGAGGAACTTCCACACTGTCTTCCACAGTGGCTGCACCAGTTTGCATTCCCACCAATAGTGCAAGAAGGTTCTCTTCACTAACACTTGATTTTTTTTTTGAGTTTTGGGGGTTTTTTGTTTGTTTGCTTTGTTTTGAATTTATTTATCCATTTTTGAGAGAGAGAGAGAGAGAGTACAAGCAGGGGAGGAGAAGAGAAAAGGGGAGACATAGAACCCAAATCAGGCTCCAGGCTCTGAGCTATCAGTGTAGAGCCCAACATGGGGCTTGAACTTATGAACCATGAGATCATGACCTGAGCTGAAGTCGGATGCTTAACCAACTAAGCCACCCAGGTGCCCCTTTTGAGTTTTTGATTTTAGCCATTCTGACAGGTGTGAGGTGATATCTCATTGTGGTTTTGATTTGTATCTCCCTGATGCTTAGGGATGTGCATCTTTTCATGTGTCTTCTTTGTACAAAAGTCTGTTCATGTCCATTTTTAATTGGATTATTTATTTTATAGGTGTTGAGTTGTATAAGTTCTTTATATATTTTGGGTATTAGCCTTTTATCAGATATGTTATTTGCACATATATTCTCCCAATCAGTAGGTTGTCTTTAGTTTTGTTGGTTGCTTCCTTTTCTGTACAGAAGCTTTATATTTTGAGATCGTCCCAATAGTTTATTTTTGCTTTTGTTTTCCTTGCCTCAGGAAATATATCTAAAACATGTTGTTATGGCCAATGTCATAGAAATTACTGCCTATGCTCTCTGTTTCAGGTCTCATATTAAGTCCTTAATCCTTTTTGAATTTATTTTTTGTGTACAGTGTAAGAAAATGGTTCAGTGTCATTCTTTTGCATTAACTGTCCAGTTTTCCCAATACCTTTTGTTGAAGACACTGTCTTTCCCATTGCATATTCTTTCCTCTGTTGAAGATTAATTGGCTATATAATTGATTTATTTCTGGGTTTTTTATTCTGTTCTGTTGATATATGTGTCTATTTTTATGCCAGTACCACACTATCTTATCACAACTTTGTAATATAACTTGAAGTCTAAAATTTTGATACCTCTAGTTTTGTTTTCTTTCTAAGATTGCTTTGGCCACTCAGGGTCTTTGTGATTTCATACACATTTTAGGATTGTTTTTCTAATTCTGTAAAAAATGGTGTTGGTAGTTTGATAGGGACTGCATTAAATCTGTAGATTGCTTTGGGTAGTATAGACATATCAACAATATTTATCCTTCCAATCCATGAGCAAGGAATGTCTTTCCATTTCTTTGTGTCATCTTCAATTTCTTTCATCAATGTTTCATAGCTTTCAGAGTACAGGTCTTTAACCTCCTTGGTTAAATTTATTCCTAGGTATTTCATTTTTTTTTGGTGCAATCATAAATGGGATTATTTTATTAATTTCTCTTTTTGCTGCTTCATTATTAGTGTATAGAAATGCAATGGATTTCTATATATTGCTTTTGTATCCTGTGACTTTACTGGATTTATTTATTAGCTTAGTAGTTTTTTGGTGGAGTCTTTAGGGTTCTCTATGTATAGTATCATGTCATCTGCAAATAGTGAGTTTTACTTCTTCCTTATCAATTTGGATGCCTTTTATTTCTTTATGTTGTCTGATTGCTGTGGTTAGGACTTCCAGTACTATGTTAAATAAAAGTAGTGAGAGTAGACATGCTTGTTCTGTTCTTGACCTTAGGGGAAAAGCTCTCAGATTTTGCCCATTGAGTATGACGTTTACTGTGGGTTTTTCATATAAGGCTTTTATAATGTTGAGGTATGTTCCCTCTACACCTATCTTTTTGAGGGTTTTTTATCATGAATGGATGTTGTACTTTGTCAAATGCCTTTTCTGCATCTATTGGAATGATTATGTGCTTTTTATTCTTTCTCTTATTGATGTGATGTATCATATTGATTGATTTGTGAGTATTAAACCACCCTTGCATCCAAGGAATAAATCCCACTTGATCACGATGAATGATGTTTTTAATGCATTTTTGGATTCAGTTTGTTAGTATTTTTTGTGAGGATATTTGCATCTATGTTCATGAGAGATAATGGCTGTGGTTCTTCTTTTTTTGTAATGACATTATCTGGTTTTGGTATCAGAGTGATACTGGTCTCATAGAGTGAATTTGGGAGTTTTCCTTCCTCTTATATTTTTTTGGAATAGTTTCAGAAGAATAGATATTAACTCTTTTTTCAATGTTTGGTAGACTTCACCTGTGAAACTGTCTGATTTTTGTTTCTTGGGAGTTTTTTTTATTACTGACTCAATTTCTTTGATGGTTATTCAAATTTTCTATTTCTTCCTGTTTCAGTTTTGGTGGTTTATATGTTCCTAGGAATTTATCCATTTCTTCTAGGTTGTCCAATTTGTTGGCACATAACTTTCCATAATATTATCTTTCAATTGTTTGTGTATCTGTGGTGGCAGTTGTTATTTTAAAAGCAAACAAACAAAACAGAAAATAACAAATGTTGGTGAGAAACTGGAACTCTTGTGCACCATTGGCAGAAAAGTAAAATGGCGCAGCTGCTATGGAAAACAGTATGGCAGTTCCTCAAAAAGTTAAAAATAAAATTAACATATAATCCAGCAATCCCACTTCTGGATAGATACATAAACTGAAAGCAGTATCTCAAGGAGTTATTTGTATACCCATATTCATAGCAGCATTATTCACAACAGCCAATGGTGGAAGCAACCCAAGTGTTCATCAACAGATGAATGGATGAAGAAAATGTGTTATATACATACAATGGAGTACAATTCAGTCTTTAAAAAGAAGGAAATTCTGTCACACGATGCAATATGGATGAGTCTTGAGGACATTATGTTAAGTGAAATAAACCAGTCACAAAATGACAAATACTGTGTGATTGCACTTATATAAGGTACTTATATATAAGGTATCTAAAATAGTCAAACTCATAGAAACAGAGAGAAGAATGGTGGTTGTCAGGGGCTAAGGGAGGGAGAAATGACTTGTTTTGGATATAGAGTGAGTTTTGTAAGATGAGAACAGTTCTGGAGATTGGTTGCACAACAATATGAATACTTAACATTACTGAAGTGTATGTCCACTTCATAATTATTGCAGTGGTAAATTTTATGTCATGTGTGATTTACCACAATTTAAAAATGTTAAAAACAAGGATAATAAAGACTCAAAACCCATAACTTCCTAGTTATTTTACTGTATTTACTCTAATATATAATCTTGGGGTTATATCTATTGTATTTATGTGGTAAACATACTCTATACAGGTGGGGTTCTGCATATCCCTTCCCAGCTCAGCATTTAAAAAGATCATATTGATAGCTTGAAATTAGCCACGATGAAAGTATTTGTCCCCAAAGAAATAGATGAACAGTAAAAAGTTAGTTGTTTGTTTGGAGTGCTGGTTGTTAAACATTTACCTGCACACCACTAGGTCTGGCATACATGTAGATTTGGGCCCTTTCTGCCACTGAAAAATACACTAATCACCAGCACTGGGGGACCCTTCTTTCTAAGCCCCTTTGACAGTAATAGGGGATGATCAGGGTGGATATTGAAATCACATATAGAGTGTTATTTTTGTTCACTGGCCTCAGGGAGAAAGAATGTAAAGAAGATCACTAGGATTTGATGGGGAAAGTGTGTCAAACCTGCAATTCTTTATCTGAGCATCTACATTATTCACATCTATCCTTTCTGCCCAACACTGCCTTGACCAAACCCCTCAGGCAGAAGTCCCCAGGCCCAAGCCAACCTTGCACACCCTGCATCTCCAAGCAAATCATCTCTGTTATCAATGGAGCAATGGCCCAAAGTCAGTAGTTCTGGGATCCATCCTAAGGTATTCAGAGGTGAAAAGATCCAGATCTTTGAGGCCATTGGGAGTAAAGTCTGGCTGATGAAACATCCATCTTCCTTCAAAAACTTGTTAATTGCCTGCCAATTTGGCAACTTTGATTAGCACTCTGAGTACTAGGAGGAAGTCACTGGTGCCCCCTCGTGGCAAACTTTGAGGAGGAGAGAAGCCAGAACTGCCCAGAAAATGTGGAAAACCAAAGGACATGTCAGGTGACAAGCAAGTGCAAAACAGGGCACACTGTTGTGCTTCCCTGTCTGTTATGAAAGGAAGTGGGGTTGGAAAAACAGATTTACACTATCTCTAAAAAGGTTATTATATCAGTGTAATGCTTTAAAAAATACTTTAAAGAAATAGAGACAGCTTGTCCTTGTATCAGGAGAGATCACACAGCAAGTGTTAACAGAAGCAGTGCCAGCCACTCCTGAGCAATGGTTTCTCAAAATCTGGTCCTCCGACTGCCTGCATGACAGTCACCTGGCATGCAGATAAAAATGCATCTTCCCAAAGATCAGCCAAACCTGGCAGATTTCGTGTCTCTGGAAGTGAACATGTAAAACAAGCTTACAAACACGAATATTTGAGCCCTAGTTGAATTCAGAGATGAGTAAGAAATTCAGGTGGGTTGTTATTTTGGTGTAGCTGTCTCTCACTGAAAGTCTCTCATGTAATCTCTCCCATATCATAGGAGACAGAAGAGACAGGATGATTAACTATGACATGTGACCCTGAATGGATCCTTGTCCAGAAAAAAGTCATTAATGGGGCAATCGAAGTAATTAGAAAAATGTCTGAAGATTAGTTAATAGTATTGTTTCAATGTCAATTTCCTTGTCTTGATAATTGTACTATGGTAAGGTATTAACATTTAGAGAAGTTGGGTAAAGGGTCTCTGGGAATTTTTGGTACTGTTTTTTTTTTAATTTTTTGCAAGTACAACATTATTTCAAAATTTTAAGTTACAAATTTAAAAAGAAGCTTGGGTCTCCCATTTGATAAGTACTTTATATCCTCCCTACCTGAAAAGTGGCCCATGGACAAGCTGCACCTGGAAACTTGTCAGCAAGGCAGATTCTTCACAACCCCAAAGAAACTCTGAACCAGAATCTGCAGTTTAACAAGATTCCCAGGTAATTCCTATGCTCATTCAAGTTTGAGAGACACCAAAGTTCACACACATTACCCCATTAAATCTTCCAACAACATGACATGACATGAGAGTATTATCCCCATTTGACTGATGTGGGGGCTGCAACTCACAGAATCATCACTTGCCCTATGTCCCATAAGCACATAAGTAGAAAGGTCAGATTTGAACCCAGGTCTCTCTGACACTAAGGCCCATTTTCTTGAAGCGCTAACTGCTGTCTGGTTGCAGATATAAAATTTCCTATTATATGCAAGGCTAGGACTCAACTCTTACAGATCCTACTTTCTGGCTTCTATTGTAAAGGCAGATATATTTGAGAGAGCACTAAACTGTGAGACCAGAGTCACAGTCCTGGTTCCTTTTTGCCCATTCATTGGTTTGCAATGTCAGGAGTTCCCTAGATGAAATCCGAAACTGCCCCCCACACACGGAGGGCAAGAAGAGATGGAGGATGCAGACTGCTCCCGATGGGTGGGTGGCCGTTGTAATGAGCAAAGGAACCTGCACGTGGGGCTTGTGTCGAGTAGCTGCAAGATGAGTAGATTTTTGCACGCACTCATCAGACTCCTAAAGGTTCATACAGAAGCCTTGACTGATTTCCAGCATGCATTCAGTCCAGATGGTCTCAACACCTTACTCTCTCAAGGCTATGTCCTTGAAGCAGCTGCTAGTATGGGAATAGCAGGCTGAACATATGTTCCAAGGACAAAGGAGGGAGTGAGGAGCCTCTGGTTGCCCGCATCCAGCTCTCAGGTGCACTGGAGGTCATGTCCTCCCGATGACCTCCTCCAGCACACCTCCACTGAGGCTGCCTGGCCTCTCAGGGTGGCAGGATGCTCACATGTGGAGTGAATGTGAGAGACAGATACTGTGCATGGTCCCTTCCAGTTCCAGCATCCAGTTGGCTTTCTGTCACCTTTACCCAGGCTCCACAGCTAGTTGGAGTGGTTGGTGACAAACACATTGTCATTGTATCCCTTCATCTAAGCCTGCCAACGCTGGTCTTCAGAACCCAAGAAGCAAGTGACCTCTCTCACTGGTGTCCTTCCCCCTCTTAACCACGTGTCCCCAGTGTATCCAAATTCTTCAAGCCCCTCTCTTCCCAGGCTCCTGGTCTTTATCTCAGGCTGATAGGATTATGCCTGGCTCTGAAAGACCTGCACCAAGAAATCCACTTTGCTGTGTTAGCTGACACAGCCTGTGGAGTACTGCTCCGAGGATGCATGTCTGTGCCCCATGTGAAGCACGAAGTGACCCTCAAATGGTGACACAGACAAAACTGCAACCTGGTGAGAGACGCTGCCCAGGCTCCTTAGGTCTCTTCACACACGTGGGTCTACTCAGAACTAGCCCTTTGAGGAAGAAGCTGCCAGGTCATGAACATTCTTGCACAGAGTGGGGAGGGGGAAAGCAGTCAGGGCCACCTGAGTCCTGATGACACATAAAGCTGCTACACAGAGACAGATGCGCTGAAGGGTCTGAGCCTCATGTCAGTTTAGAGTTTATCCCTGAGAAGATTCATGTGCCAATGTTGTCTTCCTCTGACTCTCTTTCCTATCTTAAGCCCATTGTGTGTGTGTGTGTGTGTGTGTGTGTGTGTGTGTGTGTGAGAGAGAGAGAGAGAGAGAGAGAGAGAGAGAAGGCAGAGAGGAGAGAAATTGAGATTGAGAAAATGGAATATGCCAAAGAAACATCCTTAAAAATTCATTCGAACTTGTGTGGTATCAAAGCCTCCTCAAACCCCACTAGCACAGAGAGTCCCCCTCCCACTGCATGTTTATTGAGAAACCTCACATTCTTAGAACTATGACTACCAAAAGGAGGGAGTTTTTTGGGGGGGGGAGGTGGAGAGTACCTGAATTATCTGAGTAGCTTTTTAAATTCATTTTTTCCCCAGAACTATAGCAATGGTTCTCAAGCCAGTATGCCTAAGAATCATAATTTTCATGGGTCTTGGGCAGGACCCAGGAATATGCCTTTTTAATAAGTATTCCCAGACAGTTTTGCCAAGGGAGTTCAAAAGACCACCTCTGAGAAACAGTGCTCTATAGCAATGCTTCTCAAACTTTAATGAGCATTCCTAGAAATTGTGTTAAAATGAAGGTAGGTGGTCTCGGGCACTTCTAACAAGCTCAGAGAATACGTGAATGTTGCTGGTCTGAGAACCCTCTCAGAGTAGCAGGGCTCCCTAGTTTGAAGGTTTTTTAAATCACTTGTAAACTCTGATTCGGGTGTTCTTCAATAATCTGTGCTTTGCTCTGTTATAAGCTTCCTGAGTTATCAAAGTTACAACTTGATCTAGGAAAGATAGGTTAGTAATTTTGCATATTCTCCTGCTAAAAAAGTATTGTGTGATGCTTGAGCTCAGATAAAATTGTGTTAGACAACCTCACATAACTAAATCTTGCCAGTCAGCTAAGAATTAGTCTATTTTTGAAAACGGTATAAAATTCAATAGAAAGTCTGCTGGGACCAGGTGTTTTCCGGTCTTTGGAGACAAAACTGCTAATTCAAGCTCCAGCTGCAAACATTTTTTTCTTCTCAATGTTTCTTTCCCTCTCGGGAACAAGACTTTTAAATTCAGTGACAGCAGAGCTCTCAAGCTCATTTAGGACGAACTTAAAATGTTCTCCAGTTTGTCATCTGCTGAGCTATGTGATTCCAGAGGCCCTGGTAAAAGCACATCTTCACTGTGCCTATGGCGAGGTGATGGGAAATGATCATGCAGAATTGGGGTTTCAGAAAGGTCGTAAGATGCCTCTTCCATTCTTTGTTGTTGTTGGGATTTTTCCTCCTATTAAAAAAAAACAACTTACTTTTTAAACTGTGGTAAAATATGCCTAACGAAGTTTACTATTTTGGCCATTTTTAAGTTTTTATTTACTGATTTATTTGGAGAGAGACAGAGACAGCGTGAGTGGGGAGAGGCAGAGTGAGAGAGAGAGAGACAGAACCCCAACCAGGCTTCACACTGCCAGCGCAGACCCCCTCGTGGGGCTCAAACTAACTGTGAGATCATGACATGAGCCAAAATCAAGAGTCCTATGCTTAAGCGACTGAGCCATACAGGCACCCCGATTTTAGCCATTTTAAGCGTATAGTTCAGTGGTATTGAGTACATTTGAATTGTTGTGGAACCATCACCACCATCCAGAACTTTCTCATCATTCTACACTAAACCTCTGCACCAAACCCATTCCCCACCCTGCCCTGTGTTAGAGGGTGGAGGAGCGTCAGTAAAGTATCCTTCAGACCGAGAAGGCACATTAATACCGAAAAAGGAAGCAAGCCGCGCTACACTGAGTTTTGTTGTAACTTACTGACAGGGGCAATCGGGCAGGTAGATGGATGGACAATCCAGGTGGTACTACGCTGACATTCTCCGCCCGGTTCAGACCTCAGCCCACAGCTATTATGAAGGGACACAGAGGTAAGGTCACTGGGTCATTATCTATAATGGCACCATCTGTGCACCAGAGAGGAGACCAAGATGGAGGGCTGAAGATGGAGTCAGCGCAGGCAGCACTCCTACACCTCCCCGACATCTTTGGGGCCCGTACAATCTTTGCACACAATTCTTCCACAATGACCCCAGAGCCAGGTATCTGGGGATAGGGACTTGCATCCCCTATCCCTTTGCTATCGCAACAATATAAACATCAACATGAGATTCCTCACTTGTAAAGAGATCTTTTCCTCAGACCCAACAATCAGAGCAATTGTGAACCTCAGCGTAAGCTATGGCCCCTGACAAGAAGACGTTTCACGATGAGACAGGAAGGAACGTCAGCAATGCAAGGCCAGAGAGGATAAGGCAAATGGTTTATAGGCAATATATATGTCAAATCTTCGTTTAGGAACAACACAGTAGAGGTTTGGTCCCCGTGAGCCAATGCCACCTCTGGCTTAGGTATTTTCCCTGGGGGATGTTACCATGTAGTTTGTTCCTTAATATCACCAGGGGATGTGTCTATATTGTACATAGCATTTCGGTTGGCACCCATCCTAACAACCCTATCTCGGTGCCTGTGTTGGGCCCTGATCATTGTAGAACAAGGGGTTAATACCAGATATAAACAAGAGTTTAGGATACCAAGCCACCAAACTAAATTGCAACGAATTAAAGTTTTACCATGTGTGAGATCTCATGGCAATTGCAAAATAAGCCCCTCCTCCATCAGACATATCCTGACAGTACCTGCCCACGGAGAGTAAGCTGAGGGCCTGTGGTTGGTTAGATGTTCATATGCTGATGTCTGTCCTGCTCTGACAGTGGTAGGGAGTTGAATGGTCTCTGTTAGTCTTAGAGACCATCCTTTGAGACAGGTGTCTGGTGGATCTTTAAGGTGTTTTTTATCAGTCAATTCATCCTTTCCATTAGGCCTGCAACAGTGGGATTGTATGGCAGGTGGAAAATCCGTAATATATCCCAGGACTCCACCTATTTTTGGAAGTCATGGCTAGGAAACTGTGTCCTTTGATCACTATCTGAGTTGGCATTACGGCCCTCTAGTTTTATTAACCCCTTTGTAGTTGCAGCCTGATTGGCTCTTTCACAGGCAAAGTCTTGTGCAAGTCCTGTAGACATGGTCACACAGGTCAGTGTATATTTGTGTCCTTTCAGTACCAGCAAAGGGCCTATATAGTCTATTTACAGTGAGAAACAGGGCACATAGTCTGCCCACTATGCCCCAGGTGTAACACATCAGCCATTGCCTGAGGTTGCATCGAGGGCACTCTTTGTCAGCAGCTTGCAGATTTTAGAGGCAAATGTAATCTTTTTATTACTTCCCAAGTAGTGTTGGGATCTCAGTGTCCCGATTTATGGTGGGCCCATTCTGCTACATCAGATGGGATCAGCTTTTCCTCCAGCAGAAGGGCTCAGGCTAACTCACCTGCCTTGTGATTGCCTGGCAGCGTGGATGGGGAAAGAGCGGACAAGTGCCATATTTGGACAGCTGCATCAGGTTTAGTGCTTACTTCCCAAATACCTTTCCATAGTTCTGCTCCCTGCAGGGGTCTATTTAATATAGCCCAGTCTTCTTTCTGCCACTGCAGGCATCCATGTTGTTAACCCTTTTCACACTGCCCGGCTGTCAGTGGCCAAATCTATGGGCACAGGTCAATGCGTCAACACAATCCATACTGCTTTCAATTCTTCTCACTACTTTTAGTTCCTTCTTCCAAGCAAAGTACTCTGTCAGTGACAGAGGAATGTCACATAGGCAGGTTTTCTGGCAGCTACCATCAGTGCACCATGTGTTCCTGGAGGCAAGCCTACTCCTTCCCTTACTTGGGGCAGGGAGCCATACTGTTGGCAATTTCTGGAAGTTGGGCTGGGTTGACGTAAGTGACTGGCTCTAGTAACCAGTGCAGTTCATGGGACAGCAGGCTGGTCCTGGAAGTGCTCCTCTGCCATTTCTGTAAGGTGGGTATCTGAGCACAGGCACTAAGGCTTGCTGAACATAAATACACCCTGCTATTGGCAGAGAGATTTGTATCATCATAGGCAGGTCAGTAGTCAGCCTTTCCATTGTTGTGGTGCAAGACATGCAGCTAATAGTTGCTTCTCGAGAGGAGTATACCTGGTCTCTGTTCCTTTCCATAATTGAGACCAGAATCTTAATCGGCTTTGTTTTCCATTTTGTCGGTGCCACAAGCCCCAGCCAAGCCCTTCTGGATATGAACTCACATCTAATTCACAACTCACATCTGGCATCAATACCCCCAAGGCCCATGCTTTTTTTTTTTAATTTTTTTTTATTTTTTAAAATGTATACCCAAATTAGTTAGCATATAGTGCAACAATGATTTCAGGAGTAGATTCTTTAGTGCCCCTTACCCATTTAGCCCATCCCCCCTCCCACAACCCCTCCAGTAACCCTCAGTTTGTTCTCCATATTTATGAGTCTCTTCTGTTTTGTCCCCCTCCCTGTTTTTATATTATTTTTGTTTCCCTTCCCTTATGGTCATCTGTTTTGTCTCTTAAAGTCCTCATATGAGTGAAGTCATATGATCTTCATCTTTCTCTGACTGACTAATTTCACTTAGCATAATACCCTCCAGTTCCATCCACGTAGTTGCAAACGGCAAGATTTCATTCTTTTTGATTGCCGAGTAATACTCCATTGTGTGTGTGTGTGTGTGTGTGTGTGTGTGTGTGTGTGTGTGTGTGTATACACCACATTTTCTTCATCCATTCATCCATCGATGGGCATTTGGGCTCTTTCCATACTTTGGCTATTGTTGATAGTGCTGCTATAAACATGGGGGTGCATGTGTCCCTTAGAAACAGCACACCTGTATCCCGTGGATAAATGCCTAGTAGTGCAATTGCTGGGTTGTAGTTCTATTTTTAGTTTTTTGAGGAACCTACATACTATTTCCCAGAGTGGCTGCACCAGCATGCGTTCCCAAGGCCCATACTCGTTTACTACTATCTTTGTCTTTAAGAAAGCCTCTTGTTGATTAACATCCCAATCCCACCCGCTTCTCTTCTTAACCAAGGTGTATAAAGGTCTTAATGTCTGCTCTAGATGGGGAATAAAAGGTCTCCAGTAACCCAATGAGCCAGCAAAAACCTGTAATTCTTTTACCATTTTAGGGATTGGGAAAGCTTGTATCTCGTCATTGACTGCCCTTGCCATCACTTTGTCTTACCCAACTCTGTGACACCAAGGATCTTAACTGATTGGCCCAGCCCATGGATCTTGTCCATATTTATTCCCATCTTCTTGACTTTAAGTATGCCTGTAATGACACAGTTACTCAAGACAAGGAGAATAAATCAGCACAAGTTAACATGACATTGTCTGTATGATGATAAAGTATCATCTCCTTGGGCAATATCCATTTAAATCTCTGGCTACCATCCTGTGACCAGTTGTGGCACTATGTAGATACCCTTGAGGGCAACACCTGGCAGGTCCACTGTCTCCTGTTTCACATGAAGACAAATCGGTCTTGGGATTCAAGTTCTAATGGAATGTTAACAGAGGCTAGATAGGTCCAGTACATGATGATATGTCTTAATGGATGCCATGATTTTCTTCTAACAAGGCTATATTAGGCACCTCTGCATGGCTGGACAGAGTAACTTTATTGACTTCCTTAAAATCTATTGTCATTCACCAGGTCCCATTAGATTCATTTATAGGCCAAACTAGACTAATGAATGGGCTTTAAGCAGGCCTGATTACCCCTGCCTTTTCTAATTCTTTAATGATGGCTGTAATCTTGTCATGCCCCCCACCACCCCATAGCTTATATTGTTTTACCTTTATTACTCTCTGGGAATCAGCAACTGAATAGGTTCCTATGAAGATGTGTTTCACTCCTCGGATACACCACCTGAATTCACCTGTCATTTTAGTTACATTCAGACCTTGTAGAACATCTACTCCCAAAATATACTCAGGAATGGGTAAAATATGCACTAGAAAACAGCAGGAACAAAGCTTGCTGATCTGTAGGGACAGACTAATTTGTATAACCTTGATCATTTGTCTCCCATAAGCATCAGTAGCCTTTATTTATCCCTGAAATTTTCAGGGGTTTCAATAGATAAGTGTTCTTTCAGCTACAGTGTCCGTTAGAACTAGTATAGTCTGTTTGTACTAACAAACAAGAAATGACCAAGAAATGGTTAATTGAATGTGGGGCACCCAGCCACCTCCCACTGCAGGCACTAGAGGGCAACAATGCTGGCCTAACCCCATCTCTAGGAGTAGGGGATATCCAACGCTGAAATTGCTCCATTAGTGGAAAGGTGGTGGTGACACACCTGGATTTTTTGAGCCTTCCTTCAAAGGAGAAACTGCTTTCTCTTAGGCAATGCTTTCCATAAGGCTTAGAGGACCCAATCCATTTGTTTGTCTACATTTTCTCTGGGAGTTCCAGATATTAGATCCTGCCATAATTGTTTATGAGAGACCTTGATGGGGCCCCTTTCCACTATTTTACTGTTGGTTGGATCTTTTGTTTTTCCCTGTTTTTCAATCTGTCTATTTCCCTTATGACAGATTCTTTCTGTTCCACTGAAGTCGGCCACCATAGCAGCTGTTCTAGCAATGGGCACATTGACCACAGCAGTAAGGACAGATCTTAAAGTCCTGTATGTGCCCCCAAGGCTGAATGTATGATACCATCTTTCATACCAAAGGAAACTAATTCTTCATCTGGGCCTCTAAAATGCTAGGCTTAAGTGGAATGCTTCATTGCCAGTCCAGGTGTAATTTCCTGTAGTTCTTCCATAGAGGTTCAGGGTAATGGAGGGGAAGGAGCACTCCCTTTCGTTAAGCCAGGTTGTCTGAATGCTAAAATTTATCCATTCAATCAAATTAGCTAAGCATCTGTGATTCTCATCCATGCCTGTGGCACACGATCTCTGTCCAAGGCAGATCAAGCAGCAACTGAGGCCATCTCTAACATCTCAAGCCCATTTAACATAATACCAACTCCCCCAGAATCCCATTGTTGTAACGCCCAAGCTGCCATCCCTTCTTGGCCCCTTTGCTTCAAGCGAATCATTAGCTCCACCAGTTCCATGCACAATGGGCTCTCTCCCAGCAAGAACAACAGGCATTCTCCAGACACTGCCCCTTTACCCACTCGTGTTTTGTTTTCCTGTAGCTTGCTGACTACGCCAACTGTTAGAAGGTGAAGGAGAGGGGTGGCACTTGGGTGGCTCAGTTGGTTAAGCATCCAACTTCAGCTCAGGTCATGATCTCATGGTTCATGGGTTCAAGCCCCTCATCAGGTTTTGTGCCGACAGCTGACAGCTGGGAGCCTAGAGCCTGCTTTGGATTCTGTGTCTCCCCCTCTTTCTGCCCCTCTCCTGTTCATGCTCTGTCTCTCTCTGTCTCAAAAATAAACGTTAAAAAAAATTTTTTTTTAAAATAAAATAAAAAAAAAGGTCTTTAAGCAACAACATTACAGGACATTGAACATATCTAATGTCTATTTCTTGGTTTCTAAATACCACTTCCTATTAAAAAGAACCAGAGATTCTTGGAGAAATTAGGAATCCTCTGACTTACTCCAGACCCTGAGGCAGGGAAAGTCCAAGGTAAGCATAAAACATCAACATCTTGTTCACAAAAGAAGAAAGGGCTGAAAGACTAATGAGGTAATATCAAAAGGGCAAAGAAGTCAGTTTGAAGGAGATCCTACAAGCTAAATCTGAGACAGTTTGAAAGGAAAGAAGGAAGGGAGGAAGGAAGGAAAGAAGGAAGGAAGAAAGGAAGGAGGGAAGGAAGGAAGGAAAGGAAGGAAAGAAGGAAGAAAGGAAAGAAGAATTAAAGCTATGGATTATAATTTATTGAACTTTAAAAATCCATGAATCCATAGTGAGAGTCACAAAAATAAATACAGAAAAGGGGGGAAAGAAAGATTTTTTCTTTACTGAATGCCAGCTAATAAATGCAGGAGGAATGATAAAATACAAAATCATCATTTTTAATTCCCAATGTAATATCAATGGATGCTAAAACCATCAGGTAGAAAGTTGAAAAACAAGATTCACATGGCTTCAAAGAATAATCCCACAGGTTATGTACTAAAACAAAGGGGAAATGTGTCTTACAGTGGATTATTTAGACATGGGGCCACTAAATTTAGGGCCACTAAAATTCCCTTCCCTGTATTCAAATCTATCAACCATGTGACTTGTTTTGGCTAATGGACAATTGCTCATGTTATGGAGCAGAAACATGAAGAGTTTGTGAATTGGGAATTACTTTCTTGCTGCTGGTAATATTTCTACTACCATAGCATCAAGCTTGTGCTAACTTGATGGAAGATGAGAGACTGTGAATGAGGGCTCCAGAAATCCCAGTTTCCCAGTTATCCAAGCCATGCCAGACACACAAATAAGCCCAGCTGAGAACAGCCAAGTCTGGCCCAAACCAACTTAGCTACAGTTGCTGACCTACAGAACTGTGAGCTAAGTAAAATGATTATTGCTTGATGGCACTAAGTTTTGTGGTGTTTGTTATGCAGCAATGAATGGCTGCTGCATAAACTGGTACCAGGGGTGGTATGCTGTTATAACAAAAATTTTAAGTGTATGGCCTTGAGACTGAGCAGAGGACAGAGGCTAGAAATGTAGTGAAGAAACTCCTAGTGGAGTTTAAAATGGCAAGCAAACTGTTCATGGAAGCTGGAGAAGCAATGAGAAACTGCTATATAGCAGCAAGAAAAATGGTGACCTATGTTAGGCAGCTGCTCAGCAATCAGCCATAGTGTCTCCTACACTAACTTGAAAGGTACAGAAAGCAAGAAATCATCTAAATTGTGTTTAAAAGCACAATATAGTATAGAGGAAATACAGAGGAGCCAGGACTTGCTGGGTTGGAAAGTAAAAACATTACATCTGGCAAAGATTTTCAAGAAAGAAATAATGCCTTGAGTGTAAAGAACAAATAAAACATATGGCTTTAAGACCCTTTGCTGGGGCACCTGGGTGGCTCAGTCGGTTAAGCGTCCGACTTCAGCTCAGGTCATGATCTCACGGTCCATGAGTTCGAGCCCTGCGTCGGGTTCTGTGCTGACAGCTCAGAGCCTGGAGCCTGCTTCGGATTCTGTGTCTCTCTCTCTCTGACCCTCCCCTGTTCATGCTCTGTTTCTCTCTGTCTCAAAACTAAATAAACATTAAAAAAAAAAAAAAAGACCCTTTGCTAAGACCTCAAGAAAATTTAAAGTGATGTCTAGTAGATCCTCTTAGCTTGATAATTGGATTTTCAGGCTTTTTATGAATATAAAGTTGTGTCTTATTGTGACCTTAATCTGTATAGCCTGATTCAGTATATTTCCATCTATGCCTTGAGTATTCATAACTCCTTTTCATCTCTTATCACTTTAGAGAGGGGAATGTCCTCCCGGGAACATGATGAGCTGATGGGTTTTCTGGTCCTGCATGATGGATTCATTCTGGCATGACCAATTTTCTACACCTTCTGAACTCTTCCTAGTATACTGTCGGGGAAGTTTTGGCAGCTCCACTTTATTGTGGGCCATCATGATCTCCAAGTTTCAAGAAGCCATTCTCACAGTATGTTAGGCATCCTTGCCAGGATGTCAAATCATCAGTCATGGGAGACTCATACTGATGTAAACTCTTACATCAATAAATCCCCATATCAATAATCTCTCCATCAAGATTTGTATCTCATTCCCTGCCCTATCAAACAATACCTTTCATATCAGGTCCCATATTTGCTCTCCTGGTTCCTGCCAAGACCTGCAGGTTTGGGGATGGTGGAAATAATCCATTTTCTCTCACTACAAGGACAGTACTTCTCTCACTACAGGGACAGTTCAGGTCATTCTGAGACTGAAACCTAGTTCTTTGTCTAGCTGCAATGAAGATAAACAAAGGGACATTTGAGAAGGGCGTGCATCATCTTGTAGTGCATTCGCTTCAGGTGAGAACTTCGCATGATCTACAGGCAGTGGGGGTCTTCTCTAGCAAAAGAAAGGGTCTGCTTCTGTTGGCCAGAATGTTGAAGAAACTCAGATGTTTTAATATTTTAGACTGCAGATGTACACATCCCACATCTCTGGATCCTCATTTTAGCCAAGGAGACTTTCTAGGGCTATGAATTTAGTTACCCAAGTAACTATGCCACACTTAAAAATTTTGAACCTGATTTTTAATATAACCTTTAGCCACCAGAGGGGGAAATGAACAATACTATTGCCAGAACAACAAAAATAAAAAGGACAACAGAATTCTCATCAAAACCTATGCAGATAAGAAAATGATAGAGCAACATTGAAAAATATTTTTAAAAATACAGACTTATAAAGAATGACAAATACCATATGATGCCACTCATAAGTGGATTTTAAGAAACAAAATAGATGAATATAGGGAGAAAAAAAAGAGGGGCAAGCCAGAAAACAGACTCTTAACTATAGAGAACAAACTGAAGATTGCTGGAGGGGAGGTGGGTTGGGGGAGTGGGTTAAATGGGTGACGGTTATTAATAATAAGGGCACTTGTTGTGATGAGCACTGGGTGTTGCATATAAGTGATGAATCACTAAATTCTACACCCGAAACTAATATTACATTGTATGTTAATTAACTGGAATTTAAATAAAAACTTGACAAAAGAAAAAAGAAAAATATAAAAATAAAAAATACAGACCTTGAATTCTATAACTAGAGAAAACACCTTTCAAATTTGAAGGGTGAAATAAAGAATTCTCAAATAAGTAAAAGATGTAGTAATTGATCACCAGAAGATCTTCACTACAGGAAATGTTTAAAACAAGTCTTTGGACAGAAGGAAAATAATTCCATAGGGAAATCTGAATATAAACAAAGGAATGAAGACCATAAGATATGGCAGATATATGAGTAAATATAAAAAGATTTTTTTCTCATTTTTAATCTCTTCAAAAGATCACTGAATATTTAAAGAGAAACAATAACAATGTATTTTTGGATTGTAACATGTAGAGAGAGGTAAATGACATGAGAGCAATAGCACAATAGATAAAGAAGAGATAAAATATGCTGTTGGAATATTCTTTCACTATATGTGAAGTGATACAATATTAGCTGAAGATAGACTGTGATTAAGTTAAGGATGTATATTATGAGCCTTAAAAAATAAAGAGGGATATAACTTCATAAGCCAATAATGGAGATAAAATTATATTATAAAAATAAATGATCCTTTCCTTTTTCCTGAAGAAAAAAGGAAAAGAAACAATAGAAAGATGGTAGATTTATTTTTTTTATTTTTTAATTTTTTTTCAACGTTTTATTTATTTTTGGGACAGAGAGAGACAGAGCATGAACGGGAGAGGGGCAGAGAGAGAGGGAGACACAGAATCGGAAACAGGCTCCAGGCTCTGAGCCATCAGCCCAGAGCCTGACGCGGGGCTCGAACTCACGGACCGCGAGATCGTGACCTGGCTGAAGTCGGATGCTTAACCGACTGCGCCACCCAGGCACCCCAAAAGATGGTAGATTTAAATCCAACTATATGAATAATTATGTTAAATATAAATTGTCTAAACATTCCAATTAAAAGGCAGAGATTATCACATTGGATAAAAAAAAATCAAGACCCAACAATATGCTGTCCGCAAGAAACTGACATTAAATATAAAGGCACAGACAGATAGGTTAAACATAAAAGGGTAGACAAAAATCTACCAAACAAAAACTAATTGAAAGAAAGATGAATGGCTATATTACTATCACACAAAATAGAAGAGAGAAAAAGAAATTTTACTATGGGTAAAGTGACACATTTTATAAGGATAAAAGTCTTGATTCATCAATAAAAGTCAACAATCCTAAATTTATATGCATTTAATAATAGAGTTTCAAAATACATGCAGCAAAACCTGATAGAAGTGAAAGAATAAGTGGACAAATTCTCCAGGACGGTTGAGATTTCAACACTTCTCTCTAAGCAGTTGTAAACAAATAAATAAAAAATCAATAAGGACAGGGGCACCTGGGTGGCATATTTGGTTAAGTGTCCAACTCCTGAGCTTGTCTCAGGTCATGATCTCACAGTTTGTGAGTTCAAGCCCTGCATCAGCCTCTATGCAATAGTTCATGTTTGCCTTTGTTTCCCTTGCCTCCAACGATACATCTAGTAAGAAGTTGCTCTGCAAGGTCAAAGAAACTGCTGCCTCTGTTCTCTAGGATCTTGATAGTTTCCTAGTTCACATTTAGGTCTTTCATCCATTTTGAATTTATTTTTGTGCATTGTGGAAGAAAGTGGCCCAGTTTCATTCTTCTGCATGTTGCTGTCTAGTTTTCCCAACATCATTTGTTGAAGAGAATTTTCCCACTAAATATTCTTTTCTGCTTTGTTGAAACTTAGTTGACCATACAGTTGTGGGTCCATTTCTGGGTTTTCTATTCTGCTATTGATCTGTGTGTCTGTTTTGTGTCAGTACCATACTGTCTTGATGGCTACAGCTTTGTAATGTAGCTTGAGATCCGGAATTGTGATGTCTCCAGCTTTGCTTTTCTTTTTCAAGATTGCTTCAAGATTGTTTTCAAGATTCAGGGTCTTTTTCAGTTCAGTAAAAATTTTAAGATTGTTTATTCTAGCTCTATGGAAAATGCTGGTGGTATTTTGATAGGGATTGCATTAAATGTGTAGATAGTTTTGGGTAGTACAGATATTTTAACGATATTTGTGCTTCCAATCCATGAGCATGGAATGTTTTTTATTTATTTGCATCATCTTCAATTTCTTTCATCAGTGTTTTATAGTTTTCAGAGTACAGATCTTTTACCTTTTGGTTTGGTTTATTCCTAGGTATCTTATGGCTTTTGGTGCAATTGTAAATGGGGTTGATTCCTTGATTTCTCCTTCTGCTGCTTCGCTCTTGGTGTATAGAAGTGCAACAGATTTCTGTACATTGATTTTATATCCTGCAACTTTGCTGAATTCATGTATCAGTTCTAGTAATTTTCTGGTGGAGTCTTTAGGGTTTTCTACATAGAGTATCATGTTATCTGCAAATAGGGAAAGTTTGACCTCTTCCTCACTGATTTGGATGCCTTTTCTTTTTGTTTTCTGATTGCTGAGGTTAGGACTTCTAGTACTATGTTAAATAACAAAGGTGAGAGTGGACATCCCCATCTTGTTCCTGACTGTAGGTAGAGGAAAAGCTCTCAGTTTTTCACCACTGAGGATGATGTTAGCTCTGGGCCTTTTGTATATGTAGGCTCCAATTCCTGACAGAGGGTCAGAGAGGCAGGAAATTTCAAGAGACACATGGCCCTAAGGATACTGCACAGCAGTTGGGAGCAAAGTCTGCTTGGGCCAAGTCCTGATTACAAGTGAGACACAAAATCTTCAGAGACACCAAGGCTGTGTGGAAGGGGACAATGGACCTCTCAGGGTACCTTGCGTGAACCGATGAGACCCCACCCAAAGCCTTTACATTTTGTAACAAGCCCCAGGAACTTTAATACAAACTAAAAATGGCTGTGACTTATTTCCCACCAGTCCAGCAGGAATGGGTTTCAAACAAAAAAGAATTGTTAAAAAATATCTATCTATCTATCTATCATCTATCTATCTATCTATCTATCTGTATTTCTTATACACTTGAGGTTATGAGCTGAAAGATATATCCACCACAAACATAGGAAATGACATAAAACAATATTAAGAGGAAAGCATCAGGATGAAGAAAAATGCATACAGTGTATCTTGTAACCTTTGAGACTCTATCTCAAAGATAGGAAAAAATGATCTGGCACAGATCTTACCAGAGAGGCAGGAAAAAGAAGAGAGGAACTGGTTATGTACATAGATGGAAATAGAAATAAACTACCAAGTGGAAAATGTACTGCTTTTGTTGAGTAACCCGGAGGCCAGCTGAGGACACCCACTCTGTTTTAGGGTTGTGCATAAGCTATAACTCTGGATCACAGATTTGCTTAATATCAAAGACTTCCCTAAGACATCTGCAAATTCTGGGTAGCATGTATTTTATAGCCACTGAAGCCAAATGAACAAGTCAACTCACCAGCATCTAGTTACCTAGAAGATAGCTTCTAGGACTGTCCTCTTCTCAAACCATATACTATATCATTAAAGTTTTGACTTAGCAAAAAGCTACTTAGTACAGGGAGAAATTATGATACTTCTTTAGAGGCAAACGGGAAGAGTTAAGTAGCATTCTTTTCTCTCTGACTCACTAACAAAAAATATTTATTCTCAAAAATATATATATTTATTCTCGTCTTCCTTTCCTCATATCAAGGACCCACACCATCTGACTATACTGCACCATCTTACTTTCCTCATTCTAGACTCCTGGTCACTTCCACCCCAACTCTAGACATTATCCTCGATGTTTTCATGTAAATGTCCCTTCTAACACTCTAGCTAGCCTCTTTGTTCTTCAACCTCTTTTTTGTAGCTGTGGCCCAGTTTTATATTGTCAGAGTACTAAATAAATCAGCAGCAATTTCAAGGCCAACATGACTACTGTATACCAAAGTCTCATAATTTCCATAAAACATCCACAGTTGTCACACTCCTCAGTGTGAGGCTGTTTGAGTGGAACAGTTTCTTGCCCTGACCAATGTGCACACACCTCACATCCATGGTTTCTGACCTCAGCTGTATCCTCAGCACAACTCAGCAATCCTACTTCCTGTTCCTACTCAGTGGCTTCCCCTCTGCCTCATGACTCTTCACCAGTTTAACCAGAACTTAGCTCTCATTCCCAGAGAAGATGGAGTCTCTCTGGAATGAATTCTAGTTCTCTACCCCCCACCCACAGAACAGCTTGTATCTGGACCCAACATTCCTTCCCTCCCTAAAGTGCCCCACCTCCATCAAAGGGTATTTTTGTCTCTTGTGCTCTGGATCCATTTCCCCATCTCAGACAAGTTGCTTTTCACATATTCTCTCCTTTTCCTATATCTTTAATCTCTCTCTTGCTGTTGGCTTCTTCTTTTAAATAAACAAACCTGCTCATATTTCTTAGATTCTAAGGGAAAAAACCCTAAATCTTTCCTTTTATAGCAAACTTTTTTGTTTTTCATCCCCATTTACTCTGTTTTTCCATTGAAAACAATTACTGCTTTTTCTGACTACTAAAAATATATTTTTTTACTGCAGAACAGCTTTTAAATTAGCCAGAATTATACACAGCCTACTTTGATTTTCCCTAACTTGGCTACATGTACCAAATGTATCAGACTCAAGCCCTTATAAAAGGAAAGAGGCCAATTTGTTAGGAACTGTGAACAAAATATTGACAGATTCAACTACCAGTCCTTTCCTTGCCCCTTTCTACCCCTGCTCTCCTTCCCCTAGTCCCAAAGCCTAGCACTGTCATAATCTGGTAGGTGTAGCTGAGGACAGCTGAGAATTTCGGTGGCTCCTCTGGTCCATGTCTTGACTGTTCTGCACTCCTCACCTCCTGGGGGGTGGGGGGGGGGTGGGCAACCAGATCACAAAGGTGGAAGTAAGATGGATGGTTGACAATATTTCTTTAAAAAATACTTCCATCCCCTCAACTTCAGTTCATCCCTTCTAAAGCTATTACTTCAGGTTTAGCTGGCTTATTTTCCTCATAAACTAAGAGGAACAGGGAGTGGTAACTACTATTGATTTAATTATTTTACTTGGTAATAATTTGGTAATAATTGGAAATAATTAGGAATCAAAGCATTCTTTTGGCCAAGTCTCATAGATCTACACAAGTCATACCTCTGTGATCCTTCATCATTGTCACATCTCTGGCCACAGCCAGGAAAGTTTCTCAACTTTTAAGGACTCATGGGATTAGATTGGGCCCACTCAAGTAATCCAGGGTAATTTCCCATTTTATAGCCCTTAAACTTAATCCCATCTGCAAAATCCCTTTATCCAGATAAGGTAACACAGTCAAAGGATCCAGGGATCAGAACGTGGACATTTTTGGAAGTTCATGCTTCTGCCTATGGCACATGATACATTTTAAACCTACAATAACTGAAACTCTTGCCATAATTCTTTACAAGGATTACAATTCTTGCCACGATTCTTTACAAGGAGAGTGTTAACACAGTGGGTCCAGCTCACTAGTGTGTCAGTGATCACATGTTGAATGCACATAGGTCTAAAGCCAAGAGGACTCATTTCATCTATTCAAGCTACTATTCCAGACGTTAAATCTAAAATCTATGCACTGTTAGAAACATAGAGAAGCTCTCAAATGTGTGAAGATAAAGGGAAGTACTTAGGTATATTAAAAAGTTGTTTTCGTTCATTTAACTGAATTCTCAACTTTTCTTCAGTTTTGTGTGAAGAAAGGCAGTAACTTCAAAGACCTACTGTTTGACATTGAAGCTTTTTGGTTTCCCCAATGTCCATTCAAACCATGAGGACAAAGTCATTCTGAAAGAAGCTTTTATTCTCAAAGTTAATATCCATGATTGGATAACTTTGCAATTAGAATAATCTCAGTTACATTTGGTCATCTGAACAACTTGAATTTATTTCTACAAAGCAGGCATTCCACAGGAGAGGCAAAATGTACACAATGGCCATAAAATTAGATGCAGGGAGGGACACTCTTTGATTATGACATACTTGGTCCCTTTTGTTAGTTGAACAAATTGGTTTTGAACTCAGCCAAAGATCTTGTCAAGAAATTTTTGAAAAAGATTCTCACACAACTTAACACTAATAAAATAAGATTCTCATAAGTGTTTTTCCAATCTCACTGCCAGCCTCGAGTGAATAAGGAATGTTGTTTTTTTCCCCCATCATTTTGGGCATCATTACCAAATAACTCAAAACAAGTACAAATTCTGGCAATCTCTTCAGATGGCTTCTTTTAACTAAAATTTGTCAAACAAAAATCGCTTACATCACTTTTGTTAGAAACTATCAAAAGAATAAATTATATGTAATCACCTCTCAAGCTATGAATGCACGTGAATTAGAAATCTTGGCTCAAGTTTACATCAAAACTAAAACATTCTCATTAATGTAGATCTTCATAAATTTTTCTTAAGCTATGTGAAATTGAGCTGAATATCCTTATTTCCTGACTGATCTTAAACACTTTTCTTCTTCTCACTGGAGCACATTTTGGTGAATTGATTAAATATACTACTGCTTGTATTACATAGTTTACTTCTTTATTTCCATTTATGACAGTAATATTAGTTTTCCACATGTGGCAGCAATATCAACTTTTCTTTTAAAATACATTTATCTTAGTAAAAAATGAGTCAAACTAAGTAAGATAGTATGCACTGGAATTTAGGAAACATGTAACAAAATTAAAAATATTTGCCTAAGCATCTGATAAAATAGTAAATACATGATGAAAGATAGCTACTATTTTAAAAATATTTTTCTTATTTTTTAGTTAAATTATTGTGAAAATTCACATTTATATTATTTAATTTACAATCTAAATTTTATTCAACAGATAGATATTGCTCATGTCATGCCAGGCCCTGGGAATTCAAAGATGAAAAGGAAGGGTATGACCCCTGCTTTCAAGGAGCTATCATTGTAGTGGAGAGAGATACTAAACAACCAGCAACAACATAATGTTTTATTTCTTATTATGAAGCTATGCTACAAAGTGCTGTGTGAGCACAGGGGAAGACCCTCTGGGTCTGCTGGCAGCTTCAGGGAATTCTTTACAGAGGAAAGCAATTGAGCAGAAGTGTGAACAGCAAGTAAAGGGAACCTCCAGAGGATGGAGCTTATGGAACAGAGGGAGATGAGGCTTAACAGGAAGGCAGGGACAACCCTGATAGTCTTTGCCAAGGACAAAAGTTTTGGTTCTATCATGTGGCTAGCAAGCAGGGAGCTGCTGAACAACTTTGATCAAGGAAGTAAAATAATCATATTTATATGTTAGAGAAATCACTCAGGCAGCAAAAATGTGGACAAACCATTGGAGGGGACAAGGCTAGAGGCAGGAGGGTGGCAGGTAGCTCTGCAATACTCCATGTGAGAACTGATGCAGGCCAAACCCAGCAGAAGCCACAGAGAAGACAGGCAGGAAGCACTGATGGCCAATGGCTGGATGGAAGTGGCAGCCGGACTTGGTGAAGGATGGGACTTGGAGGGGAAGGGAAGGCTCTCTCCAGCTTTCCCCTCAATCTACCAGATTTTTAAATGATCCTGCAGCCAGTTTCATTTTCTTAGTCGAACCAGAACAGCATTCTTTGCAGCCACACTCTGATACTGTCATGCAAAATAACAGGAACCATTTTGTTTCCAAATCAAGCAACTGTTGATTGCCTTGTCTTTGGAAATCAGTATTCCATTCACAATACTGCAAATGACTGCTAATGAATGTGACTTGAACAGATGTTAAAATAATGTTTTGAGTAACTAGGGTGCTCTATGAACAAGGTTAGAATCTTCCCATTATAATTTTCCAACACCACACACCTGGCATCTTTGCTAATTGAAACTGTTAGATATCATTCACCATAAATCTTGCTTATATGGCTAATGTAGCATGAAATTATGCCAACTGAAGCAAAACATAATGCATGATAAACATTGGCAAAACCAGTGACTATGTTAGCAGCTTTGCATACAGAGTACAAAATCAGGTTTTCTTCTTGGAACATGTGGCCAATTCTTTTTTTTTTTTTTTTTAATGGAATGTACAAAACAAAATAAGGAATGTTTATTAAATTTGCATTGTAAAGCAAAAATTCACTGGTGATGAAAAAGGCAATCAATGAGGATCACAAAAAGGATCCTATTCAAGGGTTTTTGCGGTTTGTTGTTGTTGTTGCTGCTGTTGTTTTTTGATTTCTGAAAGGTGGTTTTGACAACTTGGTTTCTTGAGAGTGCATGTAGATCTTCATCAAATACTCAAGACAAACCTGGCTATTCAGGGCCAATCACTAAAAATATCAAATTATCCCATCCTCTGCAATGCCTCTCTATTTCTTTGCCCTCACTTAACCTAAGGATTAGGGAATCCTTAATAATAATAATAATAAGTAACATTTATTGAGTGCTTGCTAGGAGCCAGATACGTTCTAAAATCTTTACATATATTGCCTTAATTAATCCTCTTGACAGTCCTGTGAAGTAAGTACTATTACTCACATTTTTTATCTGAGGAAACCAAGGCACAGAGAGGTTCACTAATTTGCTGAAAGTCAGACAGCTAGGAAGTGGCAGAGACAGGATTCAGACCTCAGGACTCCTAACGGCTTTGGGCTACTGTCTCTAATTGAGGGGAGATGCTTGGTGACCTCAGGGCCTGGAGTCATATCTTGGGTTTATACCTCAAGTAGAATCTCCTGCATGAGAAACCAGAAAATCTACCACGCTCATTTTATCAATGAAATACAGCTAGATAATTTAATTTAAAAGTAAGATTTTATTTACAATGTATGACCCCCACCACCATCAAAACAAGACTCAAAATACTTGGGCATTAATTTAACTTGGGGACCAAGAGAGCTAATCAATGAAAACTACAAAACCAAGGTGGGGACTTAAATGGAGTCCCTCAGCATTAAAATATACAGAAATATTTTATATTCTCTCTGGGTTTTTTTTCTTTCTGGATATACCTCATCACAAATTTATAAAGTCTCAGAAAATATTTTTTGAGAATTTTAATTTAAGGGGATATTACAGACAGGAAATTAAGATCATGATAAGAACCAAACAAGACTCTTCAGAAATTAACTTCACCAATTATATGAACTTAATGAATTATAAACAAGCAGTAGTACAGCAGAGGGGAAAAATTAAATGCTGTTGGAATAAGTCTACAGCTGGATTCCAGATGAGCAAAACAGAGTAAACTTCCCGAACTGCAAACTATTACAAGTGGGTTAAAAAATGAAAATGTAACCAATCTCTCAAGCACCAGCTTATCCAGCTGGGAAAGAGAAATAAACTTGGGAATGAAGAAATGAAAGATATTGTCCATTCTAAGATGTTGGGATATTTTTAAACTTTATGATTGCATAATGAACATATTTTGTACATGTCAAGAAAAACAACAGTCAAGAAATTACATTTGTGTGGGGGTGCCTGCGTGGCTCAGTCTGTTAAGTGTCTGACTTTGGCTCAGGTCATGATCTCACAGTTCATGAGTTTGAGCCCCACACCAGGTTCTGCACTGACATTGTGAAGCCTGCCTCTTTCCCTCTTTCTTTGCCCCTTTCCCATTGGTGCTCTCTCTCTCTCTCTCAAAATAAATAAATAAACTTAAAAAAAAATTACATTTGTGTGAATACAAGTGACAAATGCTCTGTTAAGAACATACAAATAACAGAACCAAAAGTGTTTATTAAATGTCCAGATTTCATTCTGGGAGTGATTCAGAGTAGAAGAATTAAGAGTTTACGTGCAGGGAAACAGAAAGACAACACCCATGTAAGCACTTAGTTTCAATAAAAATTAAAAGAAAGTTGTTTAAAATAAATGAAGGTACTATTACCACACACAATAATTAAGAACTTCTTTTTTTTTTTTTTTTTTTTTTTTTTTTTTTTTTTTTATAAAATTTTTTTTTTTTTCAACGTTTATTTATTTTTGGGACAGAGAGAGACAGAGCATGAACGGGGGAGGGGCAGAGAGAGAGGGAGACACAGAATCGGAAACAGGCTCCAGGCTCCGAGCCACCAGCCCAGAGCCCGACGCGGGGCTCGAACTCACGGACCGCGAGATCGTGACCTGGCTGAAGTCGGAGCTTAACCGACTGCGCCACCCAGGCGCCCCAATAATTGAGAACTTCTTAATTTTCTTTGTATTTTTTTAATGTTTATTTATTTATTTTGAGAGAGAGAGCAAGAGGGAGGGGCAGAGAGAGAGGGAGGGAGAGAATCCCAAGCAGGCTCTGTGATGTCAGCACAGAGCCCGATGAGGGGAACCGCGAGATCATGACCTGAACCGAAATCAAAAGTCGGATGCTCAACCAACTGAGCTACCCAGGTGCCCCCAAAACTCTTAATTGTCTTTGTAACTCTAGTCCTCCCACAAGGAAGAAAGTGATAGGTAAGACACGAAAACATAGAAATATGCAAAGATTTCTAAGTGTTTTTTCAGAGTAGTGCTGGGTTTGCATCTTTGATTGACTTTGTATTGACTGGGCTATTTTCAATTCCACAGGGGCAGATTCACTGTGAATTTTTGTCTGGTAAGGATGCAAATAATTTCTGTCCAGTGTCAGAAGCAATACCACAGATTAGTTGATGGCCTTGCAGGATACTAAGCTGCTTATAAATCGGCAGCTCCTCCAAATGCTCCTTGAGACTATTTTAAAATCTTATCCATTCTCTCATCAATTTATTGGTTTAGTGTTTAGTTTATATTTGCATGACAGTCAAGATTTTACCTTCTTGAAAATTTACTTTAGCACTTTCAGAGGTCATCATCTCGAGACATCCAGATGGACTTACCTGACTGACCCAATTTAACTGCCTTGCTTGAGATGTGCACCCATGTGTTGCTTATGCCCAGATACGTCTTTTCTTGGCTTCCAGAGTGATTCTCAAGCAGTGATAAAACTAGTGATTTTGGTGGATTTTTTTTCTTCCTGATTTTCTGATTTTGTTTTTGTTTCTGGTTCGTATAAGGCCAATCAATTACTCCCTACTAATGGCAGCAATGGCTAGAAATTTGCTAACACAGCCTAATGATTTCAGTTGTCTATAGAATGGATAATGAACATTTATTCTCTATTGGATGACAGATGAGAGAGAATCTGGCTTGTTTTTTTGTTTGTTTGTCTGTTTGTATCTCAGTGAGCTCAAGTCAATCAACCAAGTATTTGATGTCTACTGGAGGGAGCTCTTTAAGATTACAACAATTGAGTTATTGAATTTCTGTGTTTACTTTGATTCGTCACTGTGGTCATAAAACTGAAGCTATAAACTATGTGTTTATACACCTATGTATCTACAATTTAGAACAGACTTTACATCTAATTGTGCAAGTGTGAAATATTTCCCTACATCCAAAGGTTCTTAATAATTACCTCTGTTAAGTTAAAGGAGCTCTGTCTAATTGTTTATAGGGATAAGTAAGTGTCCAAAGAAATAAAATACTCTCAAATTTTACAGAAAATAAACTGTAACTTTAATAATTTAAGCATGCTAAACTTTTATTTATTTTTTATTTTTTTTAAATATATTTTTGCAAGGTTTAGAATTGTGGTTTACAGTTTCAACATTTCTTTTTAATTTTTAATTTTAGAAAGGGAGAGAATGTGCAAGTGCTTGTGTGCAAGCACAAGTGGGAGAGGGGCAGAGGGAGAAAGAAAAAGAGAGAGAATATCTTAAGCAGTCTTGAATCTATGACCCCGGGATCATGACCCTAGCCAAAATCAAGAGTCAGACACCAAGCTGACAGAGCCACCAAGGTGCCCCATAAATGTGCTAAACTTTTAGGGAAAAAAATCATTCTTACAGAAACTGCTAACTCAGAAATGTTTTAAAAATCTAAGCTTAAATAATTAAGGTGGATCTTTGCACAAATCAGACTGGTTTGACAATTTTGGTTTAAGAAAGAAAATAAATAGTTTTATGTTTTTTTTCTTGTTTATCAGTAATAAGTAATCTAAAACATACAGTTTTCTCTTTCATAAGATTTAGATTTATTTTCACAGCAAGATATTAGTTAACATAAACTCCATAAATTCATTATATAGGTTATCTATCAAATAAGCTAACATGACTCCTCTGTGATATTTAAATGTATATTTGTATTCAACTAAATTGAGTCATAATTTCAACTAGTGTTTTATAACAGTAATTATGTTTTATAGTGGTTTAGTTTAAATAAATTTCCAAAATCCTTAGGTAACTTAAAAACTTGGATTAATAACACATCAATTTAATTAATAAATAATCTTTTGATACCTGAGTAACTTCCAAGACTGAATATTGAACACTGATTACTAAGCATGATTTTAACTTTGTGTTTTTCCTTTTTTTTTTTTTTTTAATACACAAGTGATTATATCTTTAGGTCATGTTAAGAAATGCGTTCATTTTTTTCACTCTTGTGTGGAATTTAAGAGACAAAACAAATGATCATAGGTAAAAGAGAGAGAGAGAAAAGCAAACAAAGACTCTTTTTTCTTTAATTAATTTATTTCTTTTTGAGAGAGAGACAGAGAGCAAGCAGGGGAGAGGCAGAGAGAGAGAGGGAGAGAGAATCCCAAGGAGGGTCCATGCTCACAGCGCAGAGCCCAAACCCATGAACTGTGAGATCATGACCTGAAGCGAAACCAAGAGTCAGACGCTTAACTTACTGAGCCACCCAAGAAACAAACTCTTATCTATAGACAACAAACTGACAGTTACCAGAAGGGAACGGGTGGGGAGGGGAGGGGTGAAATAACTGATGGGAATTAAGGTGTGCACTTGTGATGAGCACCAGATGATGTATGGAAGTGTTGGATCACTAAATTGTACACCTGAAACTAATATTACACTGTATGTTAACCAACCGGAATTTAAATAAAAACTTAGAAAAAAAGAAAAAGAAACGTGTTCATCTTGCCCCTTAAGGTATGAAAGAAGGTGTAAGTGTGTGGCTGTTGAGGGGAGCTTTGTTAGTCTGTTGAAATGCCTGTATGTAACAGACAGTTCTCAATTACCTGCCTCCCAGTTTTCTCTTTGAAATATAATTTAGTTACTTTGGCTAAAAGTTAAAATGAATACACATGGTTAAAACTATACTTGCAGCAAAAATGATAGAAAATTACAACTGTATATGACAAGTCGTATACAGTGGACTGAGTTTTTGTTTTCAAGGAAAAAAGAAAGTAGTTTTGTCCTAACATAAAATACAAGTTTGTTTCAGAATGTACAAGAGTAAAATGAAAGATAAAATTCAAGTAGATAGCAAGTTGCTGAGGGTGTGAGGGAAGCAGATTTTATTTGCCTTAGTTTATACTTGGCTGAGTCAGAGATGCAACCATTATGTATGATCAATTCTTTTTCTTTTTCTTTTTCTTTTTCTTTTTCTTTTGTTAACATTTAAGAGAAACAGAGATAGAGCACTAGCAGGGGAGGGGCAGAGAGAGAGGGAGACACAGAATCCAAAGTGGGCTCCAGGCTCTGAGTTGTCAGTACAGAAACCAACACAGGGCTCGAAGTCACGAACCAAATCATGAGATCATGACCTGAGCCCAAGTCAGACGCCCAACCGACTGAGCCATCCAGGCGCCCCTATATAGATCAATTCTAACCAAGTTTGCCAGCTTTGATAGGCTTATTCACTACGTAATTGTTTACAAAAGGGAGAGGGGCATTGTGAAACATTTATTTCCATGTACTCTACTAGTGCAAAACTAGAATGTAGCTTTCTCACTGATATATGACAGATTGGTCCTAGAGCTCTTAACAAGCAGTGGTTAAAAGTTATCCTTTACCAGGGTGCCTGGGTGGCTCAGTCAGTTGAGCATCTGACTTTGGCTTGGGTCATGATCTCACCATTAGCAGGTTTGAACCCTGCATCGGGCTCTGTGCTGATAGCTCAGAGCCTGGAGATTGCTTCAGATTCTGTGTCTCCCTCTCTCTCTCTGCCCCTCCCCTGCTGGCACTCTGTCTTTCTCTGTCTTTCAAAAATAAATAAAAAATGTTAAAAAAAAAAAAAAGGTTATCATTTACATTCTTTGAAATCTGCACAGATATCAGAGATCCCATAGTTTACCAGAATAATGTCCTTGATTATTCAAAACAAAACACATAATGTTCCTCACTTGTGAAAGAGCTAAGTTTCCTTACAATCCTGCTGCTTTCTCCCATTTATCTTAAAATATTTTTACATTGGTTAAATAAGTAACCAAGTATTGATTCCCAGACCCCCTATTATCCTATTTTAATCAAGTATCCAAATATCTCCTGATTATTCTTTTGATTTTGTCTCTCCAAAACCAAGCTTTCAAATTTAGGAAAAAAGGGAGGGCCTGTCTTTTAAACTTAAAGTGTCTTTGGGAGCACCTGAGTGGCTCAGTCAGCTAACTGTCCAACTTCGGCTCAGGTCATGATCTCATTGCTCATGAGTTTGAACCCCACATTGGGCTCTCTGCTGTCAGCACAGAGCCTCCTTCAGAACCTCTGTCTCCCTCTCTCTCTGTCTCTCCCCCACTCATGTTTTCTTTTTCTCTCTCTCTCAAAATAAATAAATACTTATAAAAAAAATATGGGGCACCTGGGTGGCTCAGTCGGTTAAGCAGCCGACTTCGGCTCAGGTCATGATCTCGTGGTCCGTGAGTTCGAGCCCCGCGTCGGGCTCTGTGCTGACAGCTCAGAGCCTGGAGCCTGTTTCAGATTCTGTGTCTCCCTCTCTCTGACCCTCCCCCATTCATGCTCTGTCTCTCTCTGTCTCAAAAATAAATAAAACGTTAAAAAAAATTTTTTTTAAATAAATAAAGTATCTTTGAAATTTCCCAGAGGGCCCTTGAAAATTGCAAAGATGTATCCTTTTCACCTTTTAAAAGGAAGATGTTGGAAATAATTGGGTTTGTTTGGTATGCTATGTGTTTCTTTTTTTGCTCAACACTATTGTAAAAACTGCATGTAAAAAAACTGTCAAATCAGAAGAGATGCTCAGCCTTCCCTAGGTTGTCTGTAATTGGTAAAATGTTATAAATATCAATATTCTAAAATGTGTATATGTTACGAAACGATCTTAGAGATTATAAATGTTCTCACTATTTGTAATATATTCTTACTTTCAAGTAAAACATTGATTAAACCCTAATGAAACAGTTATGTACTGATCCCAATAGAGAATTCTACTTTCTTCCATTCTGATACTATTGTCTACTATAATAAATAAACCACAACTATTCAGTCTCATGATCATACAGGTGTATGGTTGTCTGAAGGTTGTGGACTAAACTAGAACCTGACTAAACAGAACCCTGTACAAAAAACTGGGACAGGTCCTTTAAACTGTTGATACTTCAAAGAATAGACTCCTGTGTACGGGTAGTTGACATTGCTTAGATAACATTCAGACTATTCCAGTGAACTAAGTGGGGATTTCCAGGACTCTTTTTAGACCAGATGCAGACATGCCTCATGAAAGCTGATTGCTGACCCAAGATCCAGCCACACGACAATCAATTCCATAGGACTGAATTGAGGGAAATTTCACTGTGGCATTTCATTTGAAATATTGTTGAGACTATTTCAAGTACTCTAGTTTTCATGGAAATAGGAAGCCCTTTCTCTGTCTCTTCAAGCTACTTATAGCTCACTTTCAGTTTAGTGGCCTACGTGTTGTAAACTGATATAGAAAACACTTAAAATTGTATCTGAGGCACCTGGGTGGCTCAGTCGGTTAAGCAACTGACTCTTGATTTCAGCTGAGGTCATGATTTCACGTGGGTTCGAGCCCCGCATCAGGCTCCATGCTGACAGTGCAGAGCCTGCTTGGGATTCTCTCTCATCCTCTCTCTCTGCCCCTTCCCCACCCATATGTGCATGCTCTCACTCTCAAAATAAATAAATAAACCTTAAAATGAATTAATAAGTAAAATGGTCTCTGATTCTCACTGATCCCTCAGAATCCCAAAAACAAACATTTTTACTGAATCTCCTTACTTTTAATAATGATGGAACTATTTGTAGAGATTTAATAATAATTTGTCCCCCTTTTACCTAAAAATAATGGGAAAATAAACTGTGCAAGACTACATCTGGAGTGTTTGAAAATGATTCCTATTTAGGTCTGAATAAGTAATTCAAGTAAAATCGGATAAACACAGCATCTTGGGCTTGATAGTGGCCCAATAATGTATGGTTCTAGGTTTGCAGAGCAAACTCAAGTTGTCCCAGTGGCTAATTAATTAATCTTCTTGCTATACCTATGTAAACAATCAAACTAACCAAATCGTATGAGACCCGTCTTCTTGTATTGAGAATAGTCTTTGGAGGTTATTTCTGATTTCTGAGCAAATGAGGGAAACTGTCAGAATAGTTATGCAAAATGTGGAAAAAGGCAAAATAAATTTCTGGGTGTTCATTCAGGGAAGTGTGAGGTTTGCCTTTTGATTTACTTCCTATCGACAAAGCTATTTTACAACTTTGTAAAGGTTAACCTAAAGAGGTCTGGTAGAGATGCAAATAAGCTGTCTGGTGTAAAATGTAACCACAAAAGTTACAGTTTATTGCCCTGTGAGATATTAGACAGTTTTTATCTAACCGCGCAATCTTATCCTGACAATCCTTGATTAAATTTCCTGTAAGTGCTCAGCTCTGCAAATGCTCTTCGAGCCAGTATTAACATCTTCCTGGATCCCTCATTAATTAATGGGTTGGATAAAATCTTTCAAATGTGCTCATTATGTATTTGTATGAAAGTTATGATCTAATCTATTTTAGCAGAGGTTCAAAATGTTTGTTAAATAAATACAGAGCCCATGGGTGAAGATCCTGAGTGTGCACTTTAAAGATGAGAGAAGGTGGCTGAAATCTAGCTCACACTCCACCCACAAAGCCTCTGCCCTGTCATGGACCCATGTCCATCCAGAGGAAGGGAAACTTCTTCCTTTATATGAAGGTGCCTGTGCACAAAGATATGCCTATGTGACTGCTTTCTTCCCACTTGCACCAAGGCACTGACAGGCTAGTTGTGGCCCTAAATGTATCTGTCCAAGTACAAAAATATTTTTAAATTATGAAATCCAGTGAGATAGGTACTGCATGAAAACTAGTATAAATATTTTGTGTACTATTTTGGGTAACCAGAAAATATTTTCAGTCTCTGAAAGGAAATCTTTCAATATATAATGAGCTATGAAATTCACTATAATTTGAATTCAATGATTCTATTTTGGGGTATATAGCCCCAAAAGATAGATTCTCCTTCCCACCTCCTCTAAAAATAGATCTGTATACAAAGCAATACATGAATAACATCAAAAAATTTCAAACCCTGTACATGGTTACACAATGAACTATATCAATGCCTTGGAGTGTTTCTATAAACTACTAGTACGTAAAAAATAGCAGATTAAAAAAACGCAACCTGCTTGACGTCAAGATAATATATTCCCAGACCCACAGCACCTGGCACATGGCAGGTATGGTGCTCCCTAAAAGTGTGATGGCAGAATACATCCATCTAGAACACGTACACCTAACAGGGTATTGTAATATTATAATGCATGTACAGCAATCCAGTTCCAACGAGGCTGGAAAAATTAGAGTCATGTTGTAGAGGCTATTGAGTGCCAGACTGTGAAGTCTGAACTACGCTGTGGCTAAGGAGAGCTGAATAATGGTTTTCAAGAAGTAATGGGGGCACCTGGGTGGCTTAGTCAGTTAAGCATCCGACTTCAGCTCAGGTCATGATCTCGTGGTTCGAGAGTTTGAGCTCCACATGGGGCTCTGTGCTGACAGCTCAGAGCCTGGAGCCTGCTTCAGATTCTGTGTCTCCCCCACGTGCGCTCTCTCTGTCTCAAAATTAAACATTAAAAAAAAAAAAGAAGAAGTAAAATGACGAGGGCGCCTGGGTGGTTCAGTCGGTGGAGCGTCTGACTTCAGCTCACTTCAGGATCTCACAGTTCATGGGTTCAAGCCCCACATCGGGCTCTCTGCTGTCAGCACATAACCCACTTTGGATCCTTGGTCCTCCTCTCTCTTTGCCCCTCCCCCACTCTCTCTCTCAAAATAAATAAATAAACTTTAAAAAAAAGCAACAGGATGAAAACAGTATTGTTGGGAGTAGTTGTGACTATCTGGATAAAGGTTAATGTGGGGTAAAGATGGGTCTGGCATTCCCAGCCTGAAGGATGGCAGAAGGTTAGAAGCAAAAGATTCTCCATTTGTACATGGTAAAAGCAGGTTTTAAGTAATATAAATAATAAAGAGCTTAATATTATTTTTCTGTAAAGTTGTATAAATTTCTAGTTGATTTAGTATTAGTAATTTTATCACAATTTCTTTTAAAAAATCTTAGTTGACCTGGTTCTGTTAAAGAAACACCTTGGATTTCCATGGGATTATCACTAGAGGGCAACCTAATCACATCCACCTGACTGCTTTGGAGCCTGACTGCTCAACTGTAGCCCTTGGACCTGCATCATCAGTGCCAACCGAGTGCTTATTACAAACGCAGATGGTGGGGTCCCCTGAGACCCAGTGGAATCAGAATCTGTACTTTCACAAGCTCCCCAGTGACTGGTATGCACATTTAAGTTTGAGGAGTGCTGCCTGGAGCACACAGATCTCTCCTACTTTTTTGTTAATGATGGCGTGGCATTTCTTATCAGGTGCCCAGTCTCAATCACTCCTGTGCAGTCTTAGTCATCTCCATTCTGTTCCTCCATGTTTTCCTGTGGTCATTGTCCATTTTCACTTTTACCCTACAACCGGTAGAATATACACGTGGAAAAGCAGGACAGAAGTAGATTTCAAAGCCTACCCAGCAAACCCCACAGCTGCTCAGCTCCTTCCTAGTGCTAGCACTTTTTAAGGCCAACACAGAACAGCTGTTTCAACTTTCTTGCATTTCTGCAGGATGAGGAGACAAATTCTGTTTTTGATTTACCAAAACAGAAATAGAGGACAGCTGCTTTTTAAAGTGTGTTTACCACTGAGGTCACATTTTAAAGTAAGATTTAGCTCTTGAAATCAACCTCCCCGGAAAACCAAACAGCATAAACAGCCTGCCCCTGACTCTGCCAGCCAGGAGGAAAGGGGAGAAAGGAAGTTGGTCTATGGAAGGGGCTGGATTGGATCTTGGTGGGCAGTAGCCTCCCATGGGAGTGGCTCGGACCATCTCTGCAATTATTCCTCCCCACAAGTGCGTGGGCAGGTTTAGGGCAACAAGGTAACTCTTGGCTTCATTTTTGCCTTTTATGCTGATGGAATTCTATCAGCCCACGTCTATATTTTCCACCATCTTACTGCTCTCAAAGAGTTAAGCCTTGGCTTGCCATCAACGCAGGAGACAGGATTGCAGAGAAGATGTCTTCCAGGAAGTAGAAACGGCACATTCTTAGGGGGGACAACTATAGCCTTGACCCATATCCTCAATTACAGTTCAACCATGTTCTTTTTAAAAAAATTTGTTTTCTTTACATTTATTTATTTTTGATAGAGAGGGAGCACAAGTGGGGGGAGGGGCAGAGAGAGAGGGAGACACAGAATCCAAAGCAGGCTCCAGGCTCTGAGCTGTAAGCACACAGCCCGACCCAGGGTTTGGACTCGTGAATGGGGAGACCATGACCTGAGCTGAAGTTGGACGCTCAACTGACTGAGCCACCCAGGCACCCCTGTTGTGTTAGACTTTTAGAACATAGTTGAACTGTGGGGCACCTGGGTGGCTCAGTCGGTTAAGCCTCGACTTCACCTCAGGTCATGATCTCACGTTTGTGAGTTCAAGCCCCGCGTTGGGCTCTGTGCTGACAGCTCAGAGCCTGGAGTCTGCTTTGAATTCTGTGTCTCCTTCTCTCTCTGCCCCTCCCCCACTCACACTCTCTCTCTGCCTCTGAAAAATGAATAAATGTTTAAAAAAATGTTTTTAAGTCTAACACAACAGTCCTCAAATTTTCCAATGCATCAGAATCCCCTAGAGGGATTGTTAAAACACAATTCCTGGGCCCCACCTATGAAATACCTGATTCAGCAGGTCTGAGGTTGAACCTGAGGTTTGAACTTCTACATTCCCAGTGATGTTGATATTGATTCTGATTCGTGATCACACTTTGAACGTAATTAAGATGTCCTAGGCATTTTAGAGCGTGGCTATATATTCCTGTAATGAGTTGAAAATTGTTGTGGCAGGCTTGCGGAATTTTGTAGACGTTAGTCAGTGCTTTTGGTTTTTGTTCCCCATTGAAAAGTCCATTTTAAACTGCCTACAGAACTGAGCACAGATTGAAATATGACCTGATTTAACCCAACCGCACCAAGGGGCAGATTTATTCTCTGGCTTTCAGTATTGTTTCCTAGGCAAACAGGCCTCCTGCTAAAGAACTACCTCTTGCCTCTATATAACGTGCAGGGTAGGACTGCTGGACCGCACAAAGAAGGCTGGGAAGATCCCATGATACAAGGGCATCAGTAATGTTTCTAAGCGTACCAAGAGCATCTTAACTTCAGATTAAAGACTGTAAATGTTTTAGGTTACTTAAACCAACCAAGAACTCCTGATGGTCCTCCTTCCTTTCCCCACAAACTCATTAATTTCTTCCCACCTCTTCATATCAAAGTTTGCAATTAATTTTTTAAAGGTAAGGTGTTGTGTTCTGTTAAAATGTAAATAATCTCAAGGGAGATAAACATTATCAGTTATAAAAGTTTGAATTAGGAGCACCTGGGTGGCTCAGTTGGTTAAGCGTCTTTTGGTTTCAGCTGAGGTCATGATCTTATGGTTCTTGGGTTTGTGCTCCAAGCTGTGAGCACAGAACCTGCTTGGGATTCTCTCTCCACCCGCCCCCCCCCCTCTCTCTGCCCCTCCCCCACTTGAGCTGTCTCTGTCCTTCTCAAAATAAATAAATAAACTTTAAAACAAAGTTTGAATTAGGACACTAAAGTATTTCATAGTTTGGTTATAAGAGAGGGAAGACAGGTGGATTCAAACATAGAAATCTCAGCTGAAGATGGACCTGATCACTGGTAGTCCTACACACCCTTCCCTTGGCACTCTGAGGAGCTGAAGGGGTTTTCTACGATCATCCCCCCCAAGAATATCACTTTTAACAGCCACTCACAGATGAGAGTAACTTTGTGGGAGTCTGGGAGTTTAGCAGAGCAGTTTCAACACACCACTGGAGCAAAATATGGATGTATTGAAGCAGATAGGAAGAATGGTTTCACTTTATCCATGTCACCCCTTCTCTAAGACAGCAAATGCCAAGAGAAACCCCCTCAGCTCGCACTTTTTCTCACAGGGGAGAGTGAGAGCATAGTGAATGATTGTCTAACTTTCCTAGCTGTGCAAGACACTGCCCAGGAGGCTCAATTCTTCCTTGCCCCACCCAGAGTACAGAAGCAAGCAGCAAAGCTAGGAGGTTTAGAGAGGTGAGAACACAGAAACAAGGGCTCAGAACTCATCAAAGGGCCATGGAAGCCTTATAGATTCCATCAAGAAACAGCCTGAGCTGCTTGGGACACCTCATCTATGGACCCCTCTCACTGGTGCACAGGCACCCCCAATGCTCCTTATGCTTCACCTACCCCTTGTGTGCCCCCACAGCCTGCAAGAGAAGCCTTTGCAGATGGCTCTCAAGCACTGCAGAAAGCCAGCCCAGCTCTGCAAGTGTGGGAAAAGGAATACAAACTTGAACATTTCATGGCATTGCTGTGGGGTAAACAAACAGAAGACTCTCAGCATTGGCCTGACTTTGTGGGGTTGAGACAAGGTATAAAATCTTAAGAATTCCCCTCAAGAAGAGGTATGAAGCAAGCATATCCATAGGTAAGGTCTCAGGGAGACTCAGAATCCCAAACCAGGCTGAGGGTGAAGGTCTTTCTCTCCTGAAGCAAAGCAGTAAAGACTGGACACAATGGCTGTTCTTTAAATGTAAAAAAAAAAAAAAAAAAAAAAAAGGCAATGTGAGATGCCAAAGAATGTGGAAAGTCAAGGGAGTAAGACACCACCAAAGGAATACAATAATTTTCCAGCAATCAATACCAAAGAAATGGAGATCTGTGAATTGTCTCAAAAAGAATTCAAAATAATTGTTCTCAGAAAGCTCAAGAAGCTACAAAAGAACATAGACAACTCACTGAAATCTGGAAAATAATGCATGAACAAAACAATAAGTTCACCAGAGATATAAATAATAAAAAGAACCAACAGAAATCCTGGTGCTGAAGAATACAATGAATAAAAATTTTTAAATGCTATAGAAAGCATCAGTGAAAGATTCGATTAGTTAGAAGAAAGAATCTGTGTACTTCAAGACAGGCCATTTGAAACTATCCAGTCAGAGAAGAAAAAACAATGAGAAAGAGCAAAGAAAGCCTACAGAGTTTATGTGGTATTAACACAAGAACCAATATTCTTTTTATGGGTGTCCCAGAAGGAGAAGAGATAGAGAAAGGGGCAGAAAGTTCATTTAAAGAAATAATGGCTAAAAACTTTCCAAATCTGCAGAGAGATTTGGACATCCAGGTACATGAATCTCAAAAGTCCCAAAACAGATTTAACCCAAATTTGTATTTGTATCTCTTCACAGAGATGCATTGTAATCAAGCTACAATAAATCAAATTTGAAAAAAATTTTGAAGCAGCAAAAGAAAAGACACACATCACATAAAAAGGAACTCCCATAAGGCTATGAGTGAATTTCTCACCAGAAAATCTCCTCTCCTTTCAGTTCAGTAGAGGGTGGGATGATACATTAAAAGTGCTGAAAGAAAAAAAACTACCAATCAAGAACACTTTACCCAGCAAAGCTGTCCTTCAGAAATGAAGTAGAGGGGGCACCTGGGTAGCTCAGTTGGTTGAGCTTCCAACTTCGGTTCAGGTCATGGTCTCATAGTTCATGAGTTCAAGCCCTGTGTTGGGCTCTGTGCTGAAAGCTCAGAGCCTGGATCCTACTTCGGATTTTGTGTCTCCCTTCTTCTGCCCCTCCATGCTCATGCTGTCTCTCTCTCTCTCTCAATCTCTCAAAATAAATAAACAGTAAAAAAATTTTTTTAAAGAAATGAAGTAAAGATAAAGAATATCTCAGACACAAAAAAGACAAGACAGTTCATTACCAATAGATCTACCTTATAAGAAATGCTCATGGGGCTTCTTCAAGCTAAAATGAAAGGACACTAATTAGTAACACAAAAACATATGCAAGTATAAAATTCACTGGTAAAGGTAAATATATAGTCAAATTCAGAATATTTAATACTGTAATGGTTGTGTATGATATAAATCAGATTTAAGTCTAGCATAATGGTTAAAGGAGAAAGCATTAAAAATAACTATGATCATTTGTTAATGGATGCACAATATAACAAGATACAAATTGTGACATCAAAAACGTAAAACATGGGGGAGAAGTAAAAGGGTAGAGTTTTTGTATGTGATCAAAGTTAAATTGCTATCCACTTAAAATAGACTGTTATAAGATGTTTTATGAGCCTTATGTAACCCCAAAGCAAAACTACCATAGATACACAAAAGATAAAGAGAAAGGAAATAAGCATACTACCATAGAAAATCTTCAGATCACAAAGGAAGACAGAAAGAGAGGAAGAAAAGAAAAAGAAACAAGAAAACTCCCGGGAAACAATCAGCAAAATGTAAATAAGTATGATTACAAGGAGACAATTGTTTGTGAACATAAAAGTGATCAATTATTAATAAGTACCTGAAAAGCTACCTTCAACCTAACACTCTCATGACTCCTAGTTCCACTAAAAGCAAAATTCAAATTAAAGAGAGACTTAGGTCAAATTAAAAGAATTTTCTGATTTAGACACCAGTAAAATAGCTACATATGTTGAAGTTCTATAACATTAGCTTTCAGAAGAGCATTTCTTGCCTTTTGGCAAATGGAAATAAGCAGAGTTCCATTTCTTGGGTGTCCAGGGGTACTGGGGTGACTTTCTTGCCCAGAGAATGAGGAAATGGCACCTGTTGGGTGGGGCTGGCTCACTAGACCCTGGCTCTGTCCCCTTTTCCCCATTGTGTTTCTCCTCCAAAGAGATAATGAATCTCTAATTTTTCCATAGCAATTATCAATATTAGATGCCGCCTGCAAAAAGTATAAGATCTTTAGTTAAGGAGATATTTTACCTAAATACCATAAGTGCACTTTGAAGCTGAACTGTCTCTCATAACACCCTGTAACTTGGTGTTATTGAATTAGTCCACTTTTTAAAAAATGTTCATTTATTTATTTGAGAGAGAGAGAGAGATAGAGAGAGAGAGAGAGAGAGACAGGACACAAATGGGGGAAGGGCAGAGAGAGAGAGAGAGAGAGGGAGACAGGGAATCCCAAGGTCCCTGTAGAACCTGATGCAGGACTCGAACTCACAAACTGCGAGATTATGACTGAGCTGAAATCAAGAGTCGGATGCTTAACCGTCTGAGCTGCCCAGGCACCCCATAGTCTACTACTTTTGATAACAATATTTTGTGACATTTCTGGTTTCAGAGACTGGTTAGCTTGCATATTTGTCTCAGCCACTGAATCACTGCTGTGCCCAAAATGAAGCCTCAGTATTGAATCAGTTACAGAAAGTGGGTTAAAGCTTCATCCTTGGACTTGGTAGAGACTGTCACAGCCCCCCACTATCTCCTTCAGTGTCCCAGAGGCAACGATCCAGAGAGAAGGAAAAAGCCCTTGGATAGACCAGGGAGAATTCCCAGATACCAAGGAGACTTTATAGGTAACTGCCAGATGCCAAAGATTAGTGAGCTGAAGGTAAAAAGAGGTGTGTGACAGATTATATTTTCCAAAGATAGCCACAACAATTTCTCTATCCCAAATGCTAATTTACAGTGTGGCTTTCTGTATTTAGGAGTTTATGTGCCCTTTACTTAAACCTGGGTGCACTATGACTCCTTTGAACAACATGATACAGCAGAAGTGACATTCTTTGTCTTCCGAAGTCAGTCAGAAAAGGTGATGTAACCCTTATGCTTGGAGTCCTCAGCCACCATTAAGAACTCTGACTACCCTGAGGCTCCATGTCGTAAGGAAGCCCAACGTGCAATGGTTACATATAGGCTCTCCAGCCAGCAGTCCTTGTCTTTCAGTAGTCCTAGCCCAGGCACCACAGAAGTAAGGTGAAGGAGCCTTTGGATGATGCCAGTTCCAAGCTGAGGCCCCAGACATTGTGGAGCAGAGGCAAGCCATCCTGCTATGACCTGTTTGAATTCCTGACCCACAGAATCCATGAGCAAAATCAAACCTGCCAGATTTGGAGGTAATTTGTTGTGCAGCTGGAACAGGCGGAAAAGTGGAGAGTGAGAAAATGGGTATTAATCTAGATCTCAGAGGGCTGGAGGGAAACCAGAAAGCCAAATTTACCTATACATCCTAAAGTAAGAGGAGAAATTTTAAATTATATACATAAATATATGTACACTTATATTTATATATACACACATATATAAATACGTATATGCACATATACATATATTTGTATACATGTGACTGTATGTGACATTTGGCAATTATTGAATCTTACCAAGTAAGTGTTATAAGTTGAATAGATTATCAGAGTGTGGGCAGCATCAAAAGTTATCTCTTATCTGGTGGCATGGCCTTTGGAGAATCCAGACTTGGAGTTGAGATCTAATTCTACCCTTTACTAGCTATGAACTTGAGCAAGATACTCCATATCTCTTTGCCTCCATTCCTTGCCTGTAAAAATGAAAATCATAATACTATCAATTTTATAGGACAACCTTATTTATTTATAAGGAAATAAAGAACTTCAACAGCACTATAGACCAATTGAACCTAACAGAATTATAAAGAATGTTGCACCCAATAGCAGATTACACATTTTTCTCAAGTGCATGTCCAAGATACATCATATGTTAGACCATAAGACATTCTTAATAAACTTAAAAAAATCATACCAACTGTCTTCTCTGATCAGAATGGAATGAAATTGGAAATCCATAGCAGAAAGGAAAACTAGAGAATCCACAAATATGTGGAAATTAAACACCATGATCTTAAACAAGTAATAGCTCAAAGGAGAAATCACAATGGAAAATAGAAAATATATAAGACAAATGAAAATGAAAACACAACACACCAAAATTCATGGGATGCAATGAAAGCAGTGTCACGTGGGAAATTTATAGCTGCAAGTATTACATTTAAAAAGAAGAAAGATCTCAAATTAATCTAAATTTCCACCTCAAAGAACTGGAAAAAGAACAAACTAACCCTAAAGCTAGCAGAAGAGAGTAAATAAAAACGATTAGAGAAAGCATAATGGAGGATATAGAGAAAATCAACTAAAGCAACAGTTGGTTCTTCACAAATATCAACAAAATTGAAAAACCTTTAATTAGATTGACTAAATAAAAAAACGAGAAGACTCCATTATCTAAAATCAGAAATAGGGGCGCCTGGATGGCTCAGTCAGTTGAGCATCTGACTTTGGCTCAGGTCATAATCTCGCGGTTCGTGGGTTCAAGTCCTGCATTGGGCCTATGCTGACCACTCGGAGCCTGGAGCCTGCTTTGGATTCTGTGCCTCCCTCTCTCTCTCTGCCCCTACCCTGCTCACACTCTGTCTCTTTCTCAAAAATAAATAAACATTAAAAAAATTTTAAATCAGAAATAAAAATGGGACCATTAATGTTAATTTACAGAAATAACAGCTATTATAAGAGAGTACTATGTACAATTATATGTAAACAAACTAGATAAACCGGATTAAATGGATAAATTCCTAGAAACACATAATCTACCAAGACTGAATCATAAAGAAATAGAAAATCTAAACAGACCTATAGCTAGTAAGGAGATTGAATTAATAATCAAAAACCTCCCAACAAAGAAAGGCCCCAGACCAAATGACTTCTCTGAAGAGTTCTACCACACACTTAAAGAATTAATGTCAATCCTTTTCAAACTCTTCTAAAAAAATGAGGAGGAGAGAATACTTCCTAAATATTCTATGAGGCCAGAATTAGCCTGACATCAAAACTAGACAAAGATACTGCAAGAAAATTACAGACCAATTTCTCTATGTATATTGACACAAAAACATTAGCAAACAGAATTCAACAGCTCATTAAAAGGATTATATACCTTGACCAAGTTGGAATGCAAGGATGTTTCAATCAATCAATGTAACACATCACACAAACAGAATGAAAGGAAAGAAAATCACATGATAATGATGCAGAAAAACTGATGCAGAAAAAGCATTGACCAAATTACTGAAAAAAACTAATAAAAGTAAACAACCTCAATGTAATAAAGGTTATATACAAAAATCCCACAGCCAACATACTAGGTACCGAAAAGACTAAAAGTTTCCCAAGGATACCTGCTTTCTCCACTCTATTCAACATAGTACTAGAAGTCCTAGCTAGAACAATTAGTCAAGAAAAAGAAGTAAAAGCTATCCAAATTGAAAAGGAAGATGGAAAACTCTCACTATTTGCAGATTACATGATTCTATATATAGAAAACCCTAAAGACTCCACAAAAACTGTTAAAACTAATAAACAACTCAGCAAACTTACAGAATAAAAAATCAACATACAAAAAAATCAATTACATTTCTATACACCAACAATAAACAATCTGAAAGGAACTTTCCATTTTTCATTTATTTGAGAGAGAGAAAGAGAGAGCAAGAGCAGGGGAGAAGGGCAGAGGGAGAGAGAGAGGGAAAGAATCTTAAGTAGGCTCCATGTTCAGTGCAGAGCCCTATATGGGTCTCAATCCCACTACCCTGGGATCTTGACCTCAGCTAAAATCAAGAGTCAGAAGCTCAACCAACTGAGCCACCCTGGTGCCCTTGAAAAGGAAACTTTTAAAAATTCCATTTACCAAAGCATAAAAAATAAAATAAGATAGTTAGGAATAAACTTAACCAAGGAGGCAAAAGACTTGTGCACTTAAAAGCATGAAACATTTGCTGAAAGACATTAAAGAAGACACTAATAAATGGAAAGATGTCCTGTGTTCAAGGAAAAGAGGGCATAATATTCTTAAGACGTCATTTCAACACAAAGTGGTCTACAGATTCAATGAAGTTTCTATAAAAATTTGAATGACATTCTTTACAGAAATGGGAAAGTTCTTCCTAAAATCTCAAAGGGCCAGGGAGCCTGGGTGGCTCAGGTGGTTGAGCATCCGACTTCGGCCTAGGTCATGATCTTGCGATTTGTGAGTTCGAGCCCCGTGTCGGGCTCTGTGCTGAGCACTCAGAGCCTGGACCCTGCTTCAGATTCTGTGTCTCCTTCTCTCTGCCCCTTCCCTGCTCATGCTCTGTCTCCCAAAAATAAATAAATGTTAAAAAAATTTTTTAATAATAAAATAAAATCTCAAAGGACCTTAAGTAACCAAACAATCTTGAAAAAGAACAAAGTTGACATCTTGTACTTCCTGATCTCAAAAATTACTCCTAAACTAAAGTAATCAAAGCAATGTAGTAGTGGCATAAAGACAAACATATAGACCAAATGGAATAGAAGAGAGAGCCCAGAAATAAACCGTCACTTTTATGGTCAGGTGGTTTTCAACAAGGATGGCAATACCATCCAATGCAGAAAGGATGGTCGTCTCAATAAATGGTACTGGGGAAACTGGATATCCACATGCAAAAGAATGAAGTTGGATTCTTACCTTATGCCATATATAAAAATTAACTCAAAATGTATCCATGACCTAAATGTAAGGACTAACAAGATAAGACTCAGAAGAAAATGTATGAATAGCTTGATGCATTGGATTTGGCAATGATTTTTTGGATATGATACCAATAACACAGGCAACAAAAGAAAAAAGATAAATTGGACTTCTGTGCATCAAAAGATATTATTAACAGAATGAAAAATTAACTCACAGAATAGGAGAAAATCTTTGCAAATCATGCATGTAACAAAGGCTTCATATCCAGTATACGTAAAGAACTCCTATAACTCAATAACAATAACAACAACAAAATCCTATTAGAAAATGGGCAAAGGACTTAAACAGACATTTCAGCAAAGAAGACATGCAAATGACCAATAAATGTATAAAAAATATTAGGGGCGCCTGGGTGGCGCAGTCGGTTAAGCGTCCGACTTCAGCCAGGTCACGATCTCGCGGTCCGTGAGTTCGAGCCCCGCGTCAGGCTCTGGGCTGATGGCTCAGAGCCTGGAGCCTGTTTCCGATTCTATGTCTCCCTCTCTCTCTGCCCCTCCCCCGTTCATGCTCTGTCTCTCTCTGTCCCAAAAATAAACGTTGAAAAAAAAAAATTAAAAAAAAAAAAACAAAAAAAAAACATATAAAAAATATTCAACATCACTGATCATTAAGGAAACCCAAATCAAAACCACTATGAAATACCACCTCACTCCCATTGTGATGGCTATTTTTCTTATTTATTTATTTTATTATTATTATTATTATTATTATTATTTTAATTTACATCGAATTTAGTTAGCATATGGTGCAATAATGATTTCAGGGCTAGCTTCCAGTGATTCATCCCCTGTGTAGAATGCCCAGTGCTCATCGCAACAAGTGTCTTCCTTAATGTCCCTTAGCCATTTATCCCATCCCCCACACACAGCTCCTCCACCAACCCTCAGTTTGTTCTCCATATTTAAGAGTCTCTTATGTTTTGTTCCCCCTCCTTGTTTTTATATTATTTTTGCTTCCCTTCCCTTATGTTCATTTGATTTGTATCTTAAAAAAATTTTTTAATGTTTATTTTTGAGAGAGACGGAGTGCAAGAGGGGGAGGGGCAGAGAGAGAGGGAGACACAGAATCCAAAGCAGGCTCTAGGCTCTGAGCTGTCAGCACAGAGCCCGATGTGGAGCTCAAACTCATGAGCCATGAGATCATGACCTGAGCCAAAGCCGGACGTTTAACTGATTGAGCCACCCAGGCACCCCTGTTTTCTATCTCAAATTCCACATATGAGTGAAGTCATATGATATTTGTCTTTCTCTGACTGACTAATTTCTCTTAGCATAATGCCCTCTAGTTCCATCCATGTAGTTGCAAATGGCAAGATTTTATTCTTTTTGATTGTATATATATACCACATCTTCTTTATCCATTCATCAGTCGATGAACATTTGGGCTCTTTCCATACTTTGGCTATTGTTGATAGCACTGCTTATAAACATTGGGGTGCATGTGCCCCTTTGAAACAGCACACCTACATCGCTGGGTAAATGCCTAGTATGCAATTGCTGGGTCTTAGGGTAGTTCTATTTTTAACTTTTGAGGAACCTCCAAACTGTTTTCCAGAGTGGCTGCACCAGTTTACATTCTCACCAGCAGGACAAAAGAGACCCTTTTTCTCCTCATCATAATCAACATCTGTTGTTCCCTGAGATGCTAATTTTAGCCATTCTGACTGGTGTGAGGTATATTTCATTGTGGTTTTAATTTATATTTCCCTGATGATGAGTGATGTTGAGCATTTTTTCATGTGTCTGTTAGCCATTTGGATGTCTTCTTTGAAAAAGTGTCTATTCATGTCTTTTGCCCATTTCTTCACTGGATTATTTGTTTTTTGGGTGTTGAGTTTGAGAAGTTCTTTATAGATTTTGGATATTAAACATTTATCAGATGTTATTTGCAAATATCTTCTCCCATTACATTGGTTGCCTTTTAGTTTTGCTGATGGTTTCCTTCGCTGTGCAGAAGTTTTTCATCTTGATGAGGTCCCAATAGTTCATTTTTGCTTTTCTTTCCCTTCCCTCTGGAGATGCGTTAAGAGGTTGCTGCAGCCAACGTCAAAGAGGTTTTTGCCTGCTTTCTCCTCTAGGATTTTGATGGCTTCCTTTCTTATGTTTAGGTCTTTCATCCATTTTGAGTTTACTTCTGTGTACAGTGTAAGAAAGTGGTTCATTCTTCTGCATATCGCTGTCCGGTTTTCCCAGCACCACTTGCTCAAGAGACTGTCTTTATTTCATTGGATATTCTTTCCTGCTTTGTCAAAAATTAGTTGGCCATACGTTTGTGGGTCCATTTCTGGGTTCTCTATTCTGTTCCATTGATCTGAGCATCTGTTTTTGTGCCAGTACCATACTGTCTTGATGATTACAGCTTTGTAATATATCTTGAAGTCTGGGATTCTGATGCCTCCAGCTATGGTTTTCTTTTTCAGGATTGCTTTGGCTATTTGGGATCTTTTCTGGTTCCATACAAATTTTAGGATTGTTTGTTCTAGCTCTGTGAAGAATTCTGGTGTTATTTTGATAGAGATTGCATTGAATATGTAGATTGCTTTGGGTAATATCGACATTTTAACAATATCTGTTCTTCCAATCCATGAGCATGGAATATTTTTCCATTTTTTTGTGTCTTCTATTTATTTCATTAAGCTTTCTATAGTTTTCAGATTTTTAACCTCTTTGGTTAGGTTTTTTCCTAGGTATTTTACGGGTTTTGGTGCAACTGTAAATGGGATTGATTCCTTGATTTCTCTTTCTATTGCTTCATTATTGGTGCATAGAAATGCAACTGATTTCTGTGCATTGATTTTATATCCTGCAACTTTGCTGAATTCAGAGATGAGTTATAACAGTTTTTTGGTGGAATCTTTTGGGTTTTCCATACAGAGTATCATGTCATCAGTGAAGAGTGAAAGTTTAACTTCTTCCTTGCTGATTTGGATGGCTTTTATTCCTTTGTGTTATCTGATTGCCGAGGCTAGAACTTCCAATACTATGTTGAATAACAGTGTCAAAAGTGAATATCCCTGTCATGTTCCTGACCTTAGAGGGAAAACTCTCAATTGTTCCCCATTGAGTATGATATTAGCAATGGGTCTTTCATATATGGCTTTAAAGATCTTAAGGTATCACCCTTCTATCCCTACTTTCTTGAGGATTTTTACCAAGAAATGATGCTGTATTTTGTCAGATGCTTTCTGTGCATCTATTGAGAGGATCATGTGGTTCTTGTCCTTTCTTTTATTGATGTGATGTACCACATTGATTGTTTTTGCAAATATTGAACCAGCCCTGCATCCTAGGTATAAATACCACTGGTTGTGGTCAATAATTCTTTTAATGTATTGTTGGATCTGGTTGCCTCGTATCTTGTTCAGGATTTTGCATCCACGTTCATCAGGGAAATTGGTCTGTAGTTCTCCTTTTTAGTAGGGTCTTTGTCTGGTTTTGGAATCAAGGTAATGCTGGCTTCATAGAATGAGTTTGGAAGTTTCCCCTCCATTTCTATTTTTTGGAACAGCTTCAAGAATAGATGTTAATTCTTCTTTAAATGTTTGGTAGAATTCCCCCTGAAAACCATCCAGCCCTGGACTCTTGTGTTTTGGGAGATTATTTATTACTAATTCGATTTCTTTGCTGGTTATGGGTCTGTTCAAATTTTCTTTCTTCTTGTTTCAGTTTTGACAGTTTATGTTTCTAGGAATTTATCCATTTCTTCCAGATTGTCCAATTTATTGACATAAAATTGTTCATAATATTCTCTTATTATTTTTGTATTTCTGCAGTGTTGGTTATGATCTCTCCTATTTCATTCTTGATTTATTTATTTGGGTTCTTTCCCTTTTTTTTTTTTTTATCAAACTGGCTAGGGGGTTATCAATTTGTTAATTCTTTCAAAGAAGCAGCTCCTGGTTTCATTGATGTGTTCTACAGCTTTTTTGGTTTTGATAGCATTGATTTCTACTCTTACCTTTATTATTTCCTGTTATCTTCTGGTTTTGTGTTTTATTTCCTGTTCTTTTTCCAGCTCTTTAAGGTGTAAGGTTAGGTTGTGTATCTGAGACCTTTCTTCCTTCTTTTGGAAGTCCTGGATTGCTATGTACTTCCCTTATGACCTCCCTTACTGTGTCCCAGAGGTTTTGGGCTGTGGTGTTATCATTTTCATTAGCTTCCACGTAGTTTTTAATTTCCTCTTTAACTTCTTGGTTAGCCCATTTATTCTTTAGTAGGATGTTCTTTAGTCTCCATGTATTTGTTACCTTTCCAAATTTTTTCTTGTGATTGATTTCAAGTTTCATAGTGTTGTGGTCTGAAAATATCCATGGTATGATCTTGATCTTTTTGTACTTGTTGAGGGCTGATTTGTGACCCAGTATGTGATCTATTATGGAGAATGTTCCATGTGCAGTGGAGAAGAATGTGTATTCTGCTGCTTTAGGATGAAATGTTCTGAATATATCTGTTAATTCTGTCTGATCCAGTGTGTCAGTTATAGCCATTGTTTCCTTGTTGATTTTCTGTTTAGATGATCTGTCCATTGTTGTAAGTGGGGTGTTGAAGTCCCCTACTATTATGGTATTATTATCAATAAGTTTCTTTATGTTTGTGATTAATTGATTTATATATCTGGGTTCTTACACTTTGGGGGCATAAATGTTTACGATTGTTAGATTTTCTTGGTAGATAGACCTCTTGCTTATGATATAATGCCCTTCGTCATCTCTTATTACAGTCTTTATTTTAAAATCTAGATTGTCCGGTGTAAGTATTGCTACTCCAAGTTTCTTTTGACATGATAGATGGCTTTCAATCCCCTTACTTTCAATCTGAAAGTGACTTTAGGTCTAAAATGGGTCCCTTGTAAACAGAATATAGATGGATCTTGTTTTCTTCCCCATTAAGTTACCGTATGTCTTTTGATTGGAGCATTTAGTCCATTGACGTTTAGAATGAGTACTGAAAGATATGAATTTATTGACATTATGTTGCCTGTAGAGTTGGAGCTTTTTATGGTGTTCTCTGGTCCTTTCCAGTCTTTGTTGCTTTTGGTCTTTTTTGTTTTGTTTCATCTTTTCTCCCCTCAGAGAGACCCCTTAAAATTTCTAACAGGGCTGGTTTAATGGTCACAAACTCTTTTGGTTTTGTTTGTCTAGGAAACTTTTTGTCTCCTATTTTGAATGACAGTCTTGCTGGATAAAGAATTCTTGGCTGTATATTTTTCCAATTCAGCACATTAAATATATCCTGCCACTCCTTTCTGGCCTGTCAAGTTTCTGTGGATGAGTCTGCTGTGAACCTGATCTGTCTTCCCTTGTAGGTTAAGGACTTCTTTTCCCTTGCTGCTTTCATGATTTTTAACTTGTCTGTGTATTTTGTGAATTTGACTATGATATGCCTTGTTGATGGTCAGTTTTTGTTGAATATAATGGGACTTTACTGTGCTTCCTGGATTTTGATATCTGTGTCTTTCCCTAGGTTAGGAAAGTTTTCCTCTATGATTTGCTCACATAAACCTTCTACCCTTATTTCTCTCTCTTCCTCTTCTGGGACCCCTATGATTAGGATGTTATCCTTTTTTAATGAGTCACTGAGTTCTTTAATTCTTATATCGTACTCTTTTGCCTTAGTTTCTCTCTTTTTTTCTGCTTCATTATTCTCCATAAGTTTGTCCTCTATTTTGCTGATTCCCTGCTCTGCTTCATTCATCCTTGTCGCCAGGGCATTCATTTGAGGTTGCATCTCAGTTATATCATTTTTAATTTTGTCCTGACTAGATTTTACCTCTTTTATCGCCACAAAAAGGGATTCCATGCTTTTTTCAATTCCAGCTAGTATTTTTATTATTATGATTCTAAATTCCAGTTCAGACATCTTGCTTGTATCTGTGTTGATTAAGGCCCTGGCTATCATTTCTTCCTGTTCTTTCTTTTGGGGTGAATTCCTTCATTTGTCATTTTGGGGCAAGAAAAATAATTAATGTAATAAAAAATAAATAGAAATTAAAAAAAAATAAAAACAACACAAAAAGTCAAATAAAGGATGCTAGATTCTCAGTGTGTTTTGGTCTGGTTGTTGAAAGAAGCTTGACAGAATAGAGAAAAAAGGGAAAGAAAAGAAAAGAGAAAAAGGGGGCAGGGGAAGGAAAACATTTGAAATTTTAAAAAAATGAACATAGTAAAATAGAACAAAATGAAATGATGAAAGTAAAATAGAATTTAAAAATTACAAAAAAGTAAGAAATATAGTAGAGAAAATTATAGAAAAATCTTTTTTATAAAAATGGAAAACAAAAATAATTTTTTCTCTTTCTGTAGTCAAGAAAAGGAAAAGAAAAAGAAAAAAATTGAGTAGATGGACTAGTGAACTGAATGAAATATGATTGAAATTACATCCAGTTTTCCTAGAAGTTAAACTATGAAGCACTTTATAGTCTGTAAACTAAGTAGGCAGAGAGACTTGTGATGTTCCTCTAGAGCACGGCTAGCACAGTTGGACGGGGCTTGATGTAACAGCTCCATTCTCCACTAGATGGTGCTGCTTAGTTTACTGGGGTGGATCATTATGGCATGCTTAGGCGTGTATGCACATGTGCAGGAGGGGTAAAAATGGTGTCACCCAGCTACCCAGTCTCTAGTGTCAGAATTCTGCTCTCCCTGACCGGCAATCAAGCATCCCTCCTTTGTCTCCGGCTTTGTCCACTCCCCACTTCTACATTGTCCACAACCAAGCTGTCAGCCTGCCAGGTGGCAAGTCCCTCCAGAATTTTATGTCATATGGGGCTGTGTTTCCAAACCTCTCACTTCTGAGGGTCCTGTGGCTTTGACCCGCTCAGACCCTCTGGGAGAGGGTCTCACTGAGCAATGGCCAGGTGCTGCCCACCCCCAGGAACGTTCACATGACTGCTGCTACAGATGCCCAGAGACTGAAACTGGGTGCCAGCCTGCCCCAGAAAAAGTTCACAGGATCATGTAGCAGCAGTGTTTTAGGGATTATGGCAAATCACAACACACATCTGGTGCCAGTCTTCAACCTTAATGTCCTTGTTTCCACACCAGCAAATGTGGCTGTTCTCCAGAGTCCACTGGGACCTTTGCCTGTGGGGAGGCCACAGCCTCTACCAAATGTCCTCTCAGCAGAGAACTGCCTCTCCCCATGTGGCCAGAGGATGCCTTGGACCTGGCTGCTCCTGAGGATTCACCCTTCCCACCAGAGCTCCTCCAGGTATGGAGCTGCAGAGTTTCAGACTCTGCACTCCCCTGTTTACGGAGTCTTAAAGGTATTTAAACCCCTTTCCTTTTTCCTTCTTGTTAAGTCTCTTATGGTGTTTCCACTCTTTCTCTCCAGCTGATTTTGTGGGGAGTGCTTTTCCTGTACTCTCCCACCTGTCTCTGTCCTCTCTCTGCAAGCAAAAACAGCTCCCTACCCTTTGATGGCTTCTTTCTCCCCCAGTTCCCCTCTCTGCGCCGTGTACCTGCCAAGTTCTGTGGTTCAAGTTGTGCAGATGATTGTGTTCATTCTCAGATCAGTTTTCTAGGTGTACAAGAAGGTTTGGTGTTGATCTAGCTGCATTTCAGGGATGAGAGAGGCAGAAAACTTCCATGCTATTGCACCATCTTGGCCCCTCCCTTTAAGGATGGCTACTATTAAAAATAACAATAACAGAATAACAATAACAGAAATAAGTGTGGGCAAGATTGTGGAGAAACTGGAACCCTTGTGCACTGTTGGTGAAAATGTAAAATGGGGTAGCTGATATGGAAAACAGTATGGTAGTTATGGTAGTTCCTAAAAAAATTTAAAAAAGAATTGCTATATGATCTGGGACACCTGGGTGTCTCAGTTGGTTGAGCTTCTGACTTCAGCTCAGGCCATGATTTCGCAGTTTGCAAGTCTGAGCCCCATGTCACAGCTCAGAGCCCGGAGGCTGCTTCAGGTTCTGTGTCTCCCTCTCTCTCTGCCCCTTCCCAACTCATGCTATCTCTCTCAAAAATAAATAAAAAATATTTAAAAAATAATTACTATATGATCGTATAATTCCTCCTCTAAGTATGTACCCAGAAGAATTGAAAACAGGTACCTGAAGAGATGTTTGTATAACCGTGCCCCAGCGGCATTATTCATAATAGCTAAATATGGAAGCTACTCAATTTTCATCAATGGAAACAAATGTATATGTGTGTGTGTGTGTGTGTGTGTATAGGATTATCATCCAGCCTTAAAAAGGAAGAAAACTCTGACACATGTTAAAATATGGATGAAACTTGAAGACATTATGTTAAGTGAAATAAGCCAGTCATTAAAAGACAAACATTGTATGACTTTACATATGTGAGGTAACTAAAGCAAATTCATAGAGACAGAAAGCAGAATGTTGGTTGCCAGGGCCTAGGAAAGTAGGGGACAGAGGAGACAGTGTTCAATGGGTACAGAGTTTCAGTTTGGAAAGATGTTGGTTGCACTTAAAAATGGCTAAAATAGTACATTTTATGTAGGTATTTTACCACAATTTTTAAAAAAGAATAATGAGTTGGAAAAATAGTAGAAAGTTTTGTATTAAAATTGCCTTTCATTACCAAAAATTTTAACAGAATAATGTTTGCTGTAGGTTTTATTCAGGTGCTCTTTACCAAATTAAAGAAGTTTCCTTCTATTCACAGTTCACTACAAGTTTTTCCTTTGAATATATGTTGAATTCTGTCAAAGACTCTTTTGCACCTATATTAGAAAATTATATAATTTTCCACTGTTATTACCTTAGTACAGAAAATTACATTGATTTTTCAAATGTTGAACCCATGTTGCAATTTTGGAGTAAACACAAATTGGTTGAAAAAAATATAATACCTCCAACTTATCATTGGCTTACAATGAATAGTCTTAGCATAATAACTGGCACATAGTAAGTGCTCAATAAATGTTTTCAAACATTATTTATTACAAACTTTGGAGAAAATCCCAGTTTCCCCACAAAATCTTGTTGAAGTTCCTGTACTCTAAATTCTTAGGGAAAGATATCTGAATGATCTCTGGCAGCAAACTCTCCAACAGAATTATCTCAAAGAGTATATTGTTGCACATATGGATATTTTTTTAAACATTTATTCATTTTTAGGAGTGAGAGAGACAGAGAATGGGTCAGGGAGGGGCAGAGAGAGTGGGAGACACAGAATCAGAAGCAGGCTCCAGGCTCTGAGCTGTCAGCACAGAGCCCGATGTGGGGCTTGAACCCACGAACAGTGAGATCATGACCTGAACCAAAGTCAGATGCTTAACTGATTGAGCTACCCAGGCACCCCTACTCTGACACTTTAAAAGCCACCATAAAATACAGATGGAGGGAACCCAAGAAATAGTTTAAGGTATGTATTTGTCTGTAGTTTTTAGACCAAAAGTCTGCCATCTAGTGGCACAAATGATTAGCACAGATATAGTCTAACAGGTTGCAAGGAAAAGAAGGAACTAATATTTATCAAGTTGCATGCCAAAGATTGCAATAAGTCCTTTATTTCTTTACATCTTTTAGTTTCCTCTAGTCTTCTTTGTAATGAATATGTCAGTGTTATAACTCTTCACAAGCAGAGGATGAAAAACAAAAGAGAAGCTTCTCTTAAATTTACATGCAGGTACAATAGGAAAAAACCAAGGGAGGGGTACAGAATTAGGAAGTTCAAAGACTTACATATGTGAGCACCTGTTTCCATGACCACGTAACTTAAATGAATCAACAGGTGTAAACATTACCTGGAACATAAGAACTCCATTAAGGGTAGCTATAATGATGATGATAATGCTAATTATATTATAAGGTCCCTCTCCATTCCCTTGCAATAGGGAATTACAGCCTCCTGGAGGGCCAGGAATAAAAACATATAATTAATTTAGAAAAAATAATATTAGTATAGTGTTCTGTGAGGCCCAGAGTTCACAGGCAATTAGCCCTGCTGGAAGTGCCCTGGAAGACTTTCTGGATGGGAGAGAGTCCAATCTAGGACTTTAAGGATGACAGTGCAAAGGATCAGTGTTCTGGGAAAAGAAGACTGCACAATACAAGCGCAGTGACACTATTCTCTATAATATTATTATGGTAGGTCCATGTCATTATCCATTATACATCTGTCCAAACAAATGTGCAACATCAAGTGTAAACCTTAATGTAAAATTGGTGGATAATGATGGGTCGATGCAGGTTCATTGGTAGTAATACATGTACTAGTCTGGTTATGGATGTTGATAGTGCAGGAAGTTGTACCGGTGTGGAGGAAGGACATCTCTGTACTTTCTATTCAATTCTGTTGTAAACTTAAACATGCTTTAAAAATAAAATCTACTAAAACTGAAAAGCGTAAGACACTTAGACTCTTAAAAGAATACAGTTTCTTAAGTGAGAGGGGAAAAGAAACAGTCAATGATCACCATGTTTATTTAGTGAGCAATCAGTATGGCCCGGCGCTGTGTTAGATGGCACGAGGGATATAACTGATTGTTACAATAATATCCCTGAAGACTCACTCCTGTATCCATTCCCTGTGAAGTCCTCACTCACATTGATTCTGGGCTTCTCAGGGTCATTTGCTTTGACCAACTGGATATTAGCATAATGTGTTGCTGACAGAGGCTTGCAAAACTCTTGCACATTAGGCTTACACTCTTGGGCTTACAACTCTTCTGACTATGTGAGGAAGCCCAGGCTGTCCTGCGGGAAGATGAGACACTACAGGAACAGGGACTAGCTGTCCCAGTCGAGACCCTAGCTGAGAACAACCAGCCTGACAACACCCAGATATAAGGCAGAAAGCCAACCTAAGGTGTCCAGCCCAAGCTGACGTGCCAGCTACATATAATGAGCCAAGGCAGTCCAGTTCAGAATCACCACCTCGCTGACCTAGTATTCTGCTACTCACTCCTGCTCGCTCAGCTCTAGCCACACTGGCCTGCTTGTCATTTGTTCCTCAAACTTCAAACATGCTAGGCATGCTCCCACCTCATGGCCTTTGTACTTGTTGTCCTCTCTAACTCAGATATCCTTCACATCTTTGCTTAAATGTGACCTTCAATAAGACCTGCCCTGACCATCAAAGTTAAAATTCAGTTCCTAGCCCCTGACACTTCCTATAGCCCATCCCTGCTTTGCTTTTTTCCAATGCCTTGATCAACTTCCAATAGAATAATATGATGGATTATTTTTTTTTTTTGTTTAGCTTCTGTTTTCTTCCACCAGAATCTTAGTTCCAGGGAGCAGGAGCTTTATTTTGTTCATTGCTGTATCTCTAACATCTAGAACCATATTTGGCATTTTAGGTGATCAGTAATTATTTGTTGAATAAATAAGTAGGAAATTCTGATCACTGCAAATTTAGAAATACCTCTGCCAGACTTTAACCAAATTATCGTAAACCAATGTGGATGCCACTAAAATTATAAAACCAAGTATGGGGCTATTTAAATCCCAGAAAGCACACTAAAATTGGGAAGAGGAGAAGCATATAGAATTAGGGGTCAGACCCAACCCCTACCACTCTACTGTGGTCAGTTGTCAAGATCCATCATGGTTCCATATATTTTGCTCTGTTGTTTCTGCAAGTGTACTCAAATTTGTCAGAAGAGATTCCCAATTTCTGGAAAATATGGTCCCACCCAGCAAAAGCAATTTTGCATATTAAAAACTGTGACACCAAAGGGGACCCTGCTGGTAATATTCTAGAGGGTTTTTAAAGCCACGTGCAAGCCCCCAAACTGAATATACAAGCCCTCCGTATGCAGTTCTCCCTCTCTTCTTCTTTCCTGCTTCGTTTCTCCTCATGTCCCACCACATTTCGTGTGTTCTAGTCAAGTGGACCCACTGGGAGTTCTCAGAACACTTAGGGCATTTTCCTGCCTCTGGGCTTCACACACGCTCTCTCCTCTGCCTGAAAGGAATTTTCTACCTCTTAATGCCTCCATTGATTCCACCCCATGTTTCTGCCTTTCAGAACCAAGCTCAAGCAATGGTTTCTTGTGGACTTTCTCTGGCTCCCTCCAACCCAGTCAGACATTGTTCCTCTGTGCCACCTATATCAACAATGATTTGTACTGAGCCTGTTGATTTACTTGCTCATATCTCTGTGGACCATAAGCATCTTGAGGAGAGAGTCTCTGTGTATAAGACTTCGTCTTATATCTCCAAGACTTAGCAGAACAAACAAATATTTGTTGAATGTAAGAGTAAATGACCAAATATGGTCACGTAATAGTAATTATGTTCAATGGATATGATATTGCATTCCTGGATCCTGAGAACATTAGATATAGATATCTCTTTCTAGAACTGACCCCAGGTTGGAGAGAAATGGGAAAGAGCAGTTCCCTTTAAAGGATTAAGCTGCAAGGTGGAAGCTTTATCTTTGAATTCCAGAGAAGTCCAAACTGATGTTGCTATATTTATTTGGTATGCAGACATGTAGACACATTTAAACTCATGTCAGCCAAAATCAACCAGACTTTAAAAGTAAGGAAAGGTCAAACACACAAAAAAATCCAAGTGAGTCAAGAGTGAAGGGAAACAAATACAGGGTAAGTCCAACAGAACCTTTTCTTTTCTTTTTCTTTTCTTTTTTTTTTTTTTCCTTTTTAAGCAGGGAAAGGAAATCAGCAGGACAAAGAAATTAACTCCTCTGAGGGCAGGAGAAGGACAAACACTCCAAGAAAGGCTTGGGCCTGCACCCAGACTGCTGGGGAGGGTATCCAAACTGCCTCATTAAAATTAGCTTCTCTACTAATAGCAGATCCCCAGGCACCTTCCAAGAAATGGTCTCTTGTGCAGCAGGGATGCAGGAAAAAAACTTTTACAAAAAGAATTTTTGATCAAAGGAAGCAATACTCGCAGTTATTTTGAACCCAAAATCATTATTCAGGTAACTGAATTACTCTCAATCTGACTTTTCTGACTTGATTTCATATATATATATATATATATATATACATATATATATGTATAATTTATTGTCAAGTTAGCTAACATACAGTGTATATGGTGTGCTCTTGGCTTTGGGAGTAGATTCCCATGATTCACCACTTACATAAAACATCCACTGCTCATCCCAACAAGTGCCCTCCTCAATGCCCATCACCCATTTTCTCCACCCCCCCGACCCCCACCTCTTTCCACCCTTAGTTTGTTCTCTGTGTTTATCTATTTATTTATTTATTATTTTTAATATTTTTAATATAATATATAATTTAATATAATTTGTTGTCAAGTTGCCTAACATACAGTGTATATATACAGTGTGCTCTTGGCTTTGGGGGTAGATTCCTGTGATTCATTGCTTACATACAACACCCAGTGCTCATCCCAACAAGTGCCCTCCTCAATGCCCTTCACCCATTTTCCTCTCTCTCCTGACCACCTCCCATCAACCCTTAGCTTGTTCTCTGTATTTAAGAGTCTCTTATGGTTTGCCTCCCTCCCTTTCTGTAACTATTTTTTTCTCCTTCTCTTCCCCCATGGTCTTCTGTTAAGTTTCTCAATTTCCACATATGAGTGAAAACATATGATATCTGTCTTTCTCTGACTTACTTATCTCACTTAGCATAATAACTTCCAGTTCCATCCATGTTGCTGCAAATGGCAAGATTTCATTCTTTTTCATCACTGAGTAGTATTTTATATTTTATATATATATACCACATATTCTTTATCCATTCATCAGTTGATGGACATTTAGACTCTTTCCATGATTTGGCTATTGTTGATAGCACTGCTATAAACTTGGGGTGCATGTGCCTCTGTGAATCAACACTCCTGTATCCTTTGGATAAATTCCTAATAGTGCTATTGCTGGATTGTAGGGTAATTCCATCTTTAATTTTTTGAGGAACCTCCACACTGTTTTCCAGAGTGGCTGTACCAGTTTGCATTCCCATCTACAATGCAAGAGTTTCCCTTTCTCCACATCCTTGCCAACATCTCGTTTCCTGAGTTGTTATTTTTAGCCACTCTAACCAGTGTGAGGTGGTATCTCAATGTGGTTTTGATTTGTATTTACCTGATGATGAGTGATGTTGAGCATCTTTTCATGTGTCTGTTAGCCATTTGGATGTCTTCTTTGGAAAAATGTCTATGCATGTCTTCTGTCCATTTCTTCACTGGATTATTTGTTTCTTGGGTGTTGAGTTTGCTAAGTTCAAAAAAGATTTTCTCATCATTTTTTGAGCACTTCTTTACTACTTTCTGGTCAAAAGGCTATTCTAGGCTCACCCAGAATCAATAATTTTTTCCATGAAGTTCTGGTCTTTTTCAGATCAGAAAAGTGTTTACAAACCAAAATCTGGGTACTAGGTGTGCTGGTTGCTTAAGGATTCCAAGGACCTTTCAGGGGACTGAGACTAAAATCCTAAGTACTGTTTCTGAAAGATTTACTTCATACTTATTTCTGTATTTATATGGAAAACAATGGATTCACACAGTTATCTTCAATTTCAGTCAATGCTCTAAGGTTAATTCTATTTTTCTCTCTTTCCATATTTATAATTCTCTCCTCCAGCAATGAGTAACCTGGCTCCCATTATCACCAATATATTTACTTGTTTGATGAATCCCTCTTTGTAAGCCAATCTTCCCACTATTGCCCCCTTTTTGTCAGCCAAATGCTCTCCCTGGTGGGCTCTGCCACTCCAACTAGATCACTACCACCAAGGTGTGACTATTCTCCCCATTCCACTTAGAATTTGACACCCTAACCAAGCCACCATCCTGAGAAGATTCCTTCCTCACTCCAATTGGGCTCCAATATCCAAACCAGGTCATACTCCCACGTGAATGTCTTTCTGTCTACATGAGTACACTCCTCACCCTGCTCAGACTCTGATACCATACACCAGGTTACCCTCAATACAGATGTTTTCATTTCACTTAGTCTCCGCTATTCCATCCTGGGCCACCTGGCTCTGCTCCTGCACCTCACTACCATCATTTGCCTTGATGGTCTCTACAGAAATGTTAGGGCAGGGGGAGCTCAAGGTGTGTCAAATTCATTTCTTATTGATTCCCATATGCTTATATTCTGTCTTGGATAGATTTGGGCTTTCAAAGCCGTCATATTGAAACCGGTCATTTCCTTCTGGGAATGGATGGTCTGAAAGCCAGATAACTTCCCCAATCTCTGTAAATGATAGTGAGGCCTACTCCCAAGTATATGTAGCTAAAATGGTAGTAATTCAGGTGTCGCAGGTGTCCACAAGAAGAGAGCAGAGGCAAGATTGGGATGAGAAGAACTGGCACACCAAACAGTGTTGTTGGACTCGGCAGAAAGGATGGGCTTCTGGGCAGCACCTCCATTCCAATAAGAAACTACAATGCCATACAGAGAAATCAAGACCAACATCATTATAGAGATTAAACCCATGTATTAGGGTGTAGGAAAGGCCAAACCATGGCTTGTTATACAGGTGCCAGATACCAAGTCTATGGCAATAAAGCCAATGCTAGGTATTCTATGATGACAGGCCTGAGACTGTTAACCTGGTCACGATTAGTGTGACAAGTAAAAGTATATCGGAGATCTCACAATTTCCCTAAGTTCAAGAGCTAGAGGGCTCACAAACTCCATAGTAAGTAATACTCACAGCTAAGATTTATTACACCAAGAGATACAGAGCAAAGCAACCGGTAATAGATGTGCATTGGTAAAGTCCAGAAAGATCCAGCATACACTTCTGATGTCCTTCGTCATCTGAGACTCTTAGGAGTGCTCTCTCTCTACCTGGCAGGGAACTACAGGGACATGTGTGAAATGTCTCTGTCCAGGGAAACCTATTTGAATCTCATCGTCCAAGGTTTATATGGGAGGCTGGTTATGCAGGCATATGGTTCTAGCAACCAACCATAGCAACCAAAATTCTGTACCCCACACTGACAGCCTGCGTACTCATCATTAATCTTGATGTTCGTGCAAAGCAACCCGATGGTCTGGTATTCTGAAGTCCATTGCTCCTAGTGTATGTGATAAAATCAATTGCTAGCTTCAAAAACTCTGCAAGAGTCACATTCCCAGGGGTTGGACAAGAGTCAACCATGGTCCCTTGAGACACCCAAAGAGTATATAACCAGACTTGCTTGTTAACTCTTTCCTCTCAGGAGGGCAACAATAATTCCAACTGGATGGTGCCAGAAAGTCAGAAGTTTAAAATATATAACTAAGACCCAGATTTGGTTAATTATGTTTTCTTATAAAATCGACTATCAACTATCAACATAAATACTAACTAATCTCTAATTTGGATTCATAAACTGATATGAAAGCCCAAACAACATTAAAAGAAGTGAGTATACTTAGGCACAAGTCAAGTACCTTCCTCATCCTAGAGAAATTATAAATGGAAGGCATTTTGAAAATGATAAAACAGGGGCATCTGGGTGGCTCAGTCGGTTAAGCACCTGACTTTGGCTCAGGTCATGATCTCATGGTTTGTGGGTTGGAGCCACACATCAGGCTGGTGCTGACAGTTCGGAGCCTGCTTGGGATTCTCTATCCCCCTCTCTCTTTGCCCTCCCCCCATTCATGCTTTCTCTCTTTGAAATAAATAAATAAACAAAAAGAAAGAAAGAAAATGATAAAGCATTATGTAAGCATGACTGCTGTTAATGTCCTGCAGGAAAGGCTCAGCCCTTCCCCTGAAAGAATGCAACTTCCCAATGAATGATTTCCGATGCAGATAAAGGCAGAGGATGGTGCTGAGATTTCTCTTGGTTTTCTTCAAGTCACTTTGTAGTTCATCACTGAATAAACCTCAGGTCAGCAGAAATCCCTCACCAGTGGTTGTCTTCCTTTTCTGCAGGATCCTCACTTTAACCTGCCAATAGGGCACCTCCCCTCACACCCTGTGGGAGTCTGAAAGACACATTTGCCATCCATAAAGAGGACATAAAACCTTATTTAGCTACACAAATGTGCCACAAGCTACACTTACCTGCAAAGGGCTGGACCAAATCAGTGTTTTGTACAAGTGATGCATGTTGAATTCATCCAGGGGAATTTTTAAAAAATAAAGACTCCAGGTATACTGAACCAGATTCTCCAGGAGAAGCACTACTGCAGATAGTCAGTGAAGAGGGCTTTCCTAACCTTCAGGTCCCTCCTGTTCCTCCTTTGTGCCCATTATCTAGAAGGCTCTGTGTGTGTCCTCCTTCCTCAAGGAGAGCCAGTCTCCTTCCTGTCAATCAAGAACAAGCCTGGATTCCAAAAGATGCCCCCAGGGTCTCTCCTGCTCCCACTAGTTGGCCTTCCAGTCTGTTCAAGCCTTGACAGATGTCCAGGGGTCCTTTCTTCCATGATGTCCTCTGGGTTTCCTCTGTCCTGCCCTCTACCCCACTTCCCTCCATCTTGACCAGCCCTCATGGTCAAGGCCAACAAAGTTGGGAAGACCTGGCTCAGGCTCTGTCCTAGGAAGGCATCAGAGGATTCTTAAATTATTCAAAGTAAAGCTTTTATCACACACACACACACACACACACACACACACACAGGCACACCAGCAGCAGCAGCAACTTTCTCTTGGCAATATTAACCACTTCTCACAGCATAAATAACTTCAAGGAGGCATTACCTCCCCTACCAGGTAAACCCTCATGGTGACGAGCACACCTCAGCTAGACTACCCGGGTTTGAATCCCTACTTACCCATGGTATGACTTCGGTCAATCACTGAACTTTTCTACACCTCAATTTCCCCATCTGTGAAATGTGATTAGAATAGTGCTTATTTCATGGAAAGTTATAGGACTAAGCAAGTTAACATCTCTAAGACCCTTGAAAGGTGCCTGAGCCTAGTAAGTGCTGTAGAGCGCTGGCTATTTTTACCACCAGGAATGCAGTTCAGGGAGGATCACAGGCAGTGAAGGGGACCAAGAGCTCACGCAGCCATGTAGCATTCCGTCACTGTGTTACCTAGTTTACTGCAAAAAGAAGATCCAATTTACTTTTATTATGGTGAGTGGCTCATGGTTCAGAAGGCTTTGACCCCTTGCCCCCACTGTCCCCAAGTCTAAACAAGCCAGGTGTGGATTTTCTCTCGATAATTCTTTGGCCCAAAACCATCCATTCCCCGACCAACTCGCATTACCAGCTGATGCTCAGACAAGGTGCCTTTCTCAGGGAACTGCGTTTATTTTTCAGGAGAGATTTTTGGGGCAATTTTCCTTAACCTCACTATTACTATAGCCTTTTTCCAAATCAAAAACAAACATTACATCACTATTTCCCAGTTATATATTTAGCCACTCTAAACATGCAGATATTTGAAATGATCTAATCTGGTTTCCTCATTTTATAGGTAGAAACTGAACCCCCAAGGACAACTCATGTATCTGAGGTCCCACAACTAGTCGTTGGTATCTGCCTCTTGGCCTGCAGCTTAATGCCTGCCCTATGCACCTCACAGCCTCCCCTAGAATGCTGAGGCCTGAGGGAATTGCTCTCCTGGGCCCCTCACACTGGTGCAAGAACAGGGTTCCACTGCATTTTAATTATTTATTGATAAATTTGAAATCTTTAGGGGTAAAGTCATAACGTACCAGGGGTAAAACCAATACCAGAAGGTTGAGAGCCAGAATCATAAATTCATTTCACTAATTTTTGGAGCAGAGATTCTTCTTTAAAAAAGTATTTGAGAAGGGCAAATGAAGAAAGAAGGAGAAAAAACCTCCAGGAAAATTAAAGTCAATTAGTTTAACATCAGGCTGAGAGAATAAGATGTGCATTCTGTATTCACCTTGGTGGGAACATCATGAAATGAAGGAGGCAGCATTTCCCTCTGAGATGATAAATCGAGTTAAATTAACCAGATTTCTTTGATAAGATTACAAATGTAATACATGGAATATTATGATAAATGTCGTATTTCTGTATACAGTGGATGTAGAAAGAAACAAATGCAATTCTCATCTTTTCATCTGGATTTCAGCTAGGGAACCTCAACCAGTCCTAGATAGGAATTGCTTGTATTCGGGTGATCCTTCAAATACACCCAGACAATCATGCCAATGCTGGGTGAGTTAAGTGATTAGCAGAAATGAGGAAGCCATTTCAATTCTGGGTTGGGCTCCCACGTCCATGGCTTCATAGATGCAGTGGGAGGAGTATTCCCTTGGTGCCTGTGTCCCCAGCCCTGCAGAAACTGCTGGGGCTGTGGTTGTGTCCGTGGAGCTGAAGCTTCCAGCTGGCATCTTTCCACTCACCAGGGGCCTTTCTCCTAGCAACAGTTTGGGCTTATCATCCTGCAGATCCCCATGGGCTGTTGTGAATCATCCAATGTTATGAAGGTTTTATTGATGCGATCCAACAGTGAGCGCTGCTTGAACAGTTAGAAGTAAACCACATAACGCTGGGCGTGGCATGCTGTTTACAATCCTAACGTTCGGTTTCCTGCTTTCCAGGTCTCACAGGTAAAATACACAATGATAGGGGCGCCTGGGTGGCTCAGTCGGTTAAGCCTCCGACTTCGGCTCAGGTCATGATCTCGCGGTTCGTGGGTTCGAGCCCCGCGTCGGGCTCTGTGCTGACAGCTCAGAGCCTGGAGCCTGCTTCAGATTCTGTGTCTCCCTCTCTCTCTGCCCCTCCCCCGTTCATGCTCTGTCTCTGTCTCAAAAATAAACAAACATTAAAAAAAATTTTTTTTTAAATACGCAATGATACACTTTTAGGTTTTCATTTTCCAGAAACCATAGAACCGTGGATCTTCACTTTTCTTAGAATCCTCTTTTTGTAATTTCAGAGAAAAACAAAATCTCCCCTCAGGAACCTTAAATGCATATTACTAAGTGAAAGAAGTCAACCTGAAGAGGCAGCATTCTGTATGATTCCAACTATATGACAGTCCTGCAGACGAAAAAAGTATGTAGATGGTAAAAAGTTCAGTGGTTGCCATGGGTTAGGGGCTGAGAAAAAGGATGAGTCGGTGGGCACAGAGGACTTTCACTGTAGTGAAAATACTCTATATGGAACTGCAATGATAGATACACGTCATTTTGCATTTGCCCAACCCATAGAATGTACAACACCAAGAATGAACCCTCAGGTAGACAGACTATAGGCTTTGGGTCATTATGATTTGTCAATGCAGGTTCATCATTGGTAAAAAATGCACCATTCTGGGGCACCTGTGGGGCTCAGTCGGTTAAGCATCTGACTTCAACTCAGGTCATGATCTCTCGGTTCTTGAGTTCGAGCTCCACATCAGGCTCTGTGCTGACAGCTCAGAGCCTGGAGCCTGCTTCAGATTCTGTGTCTCTCTCTCTCTTTGCCCCTGTCCTTGTTGCACTCTGTCTCTCTCTCTCTTTCAAAAACAAATGAACATTAAAAAAATTTTTAACAAATGCACCATTCTGGTGAGTGATGTGAGTCACGCGGGAGGCTAGGCATGTGTAGGGACAGGAGAGATATAGGAAATCTCTGTTCCTTCTTCTTAAACTTGCTTAAAAAAATAAAGTAAAAACAAATCTTCCCTCCATCCCCAATTTTTTCCCCAAGTCACATGAAACACAACTAAAATCTGATCCTGACTGACAACCTCCCTGTTTTCCCTGTTTCTCTCTCTCCTCTCGTCTCCACCGGGTACATTTCCAGATTTGTTCTTTGTCCACAAAGGAACCATTTCCACAGATAAGCCCAGCTGGTTCCCATGTGCCAGATCTATGCCAAGCATGTGCTTCTCCCAAGAAATATGCCACAGTGCCAGGCTCTCAGATTCCCTCTCCCTGACTCAAGGAGCCTCTTTAGCCTGTAGCCAGCCCTGACAGTGCCCCACCCATCTCTCTCTCTCTCTCTCTCTCTCTCTCTCTCACACACACACACACACACACACACACACACACACAGAAGCCTGCGCTTCTCCAAGAGCTTTTCCTCAGAGTTAAACCTCAGGACCACTCCCTCAACCCATAATAAATGGATAAATACCCCACCTTCCTCACCCCTAAGGATGACAATTCTCAGCCATATTCCACAGCCTCTTATGTGTCCCCAGCAGAACTGAGCCTCCATTGCCCATAGTAATCTGCTCGGCCACACACATACATGCACTAATTGCACCCAGATCCTTGTCTTGCGGTCTGTTTGCAGCGAAACTCAAATTAAAATGGACTTCTTCCTCTCCTCCTCAAAAAACTTCTGAGTCTCCATTCTCATCTTCCTTACCACATTTCCATAGAGGCAGTGTCCTGCACAAGGTTAAATGCGGTTCCTTTCCTCTTGAACCTGACTGGGAATGTCCTACCTCCACCTCTGAACCCGAGGTTGCCTCTCTTAGTAGCTCCTGTCCCTCATGCTCAACATACAAATAGACCAATGAAAACCAGCTCCACAGGGTATCTTGTTTCTCTCCCTCTCCTTCCCTCAACTATGCGGTTTAGTGACTCAGTCTGTTTGTTGTTCTTACTCCCCCCTGCCACCCGCTTACTTCCTATGTCATTTCAATCCATGTTCCTTACTTCCTTCTGGAAACGGTTCTCAAAACCGGCCTTCTCAGCCTCGTGCCTCTTTGATGTCTCTGTGCACTTGGAGAGTCGATAATCCCCACTTTTCTTACAGGATCTCCTTTCTCGGCATAGTACTCCACATGTTTTCTCAGCCTATCCATTTTACCTCACCCACCTCTTCCCATTGAGAGTGGACTCAAACTCAAGGCTCAGCAGAAACCCCACCTCCTCCATGAAGCCTTTCCTGACCACCCTGGTAGAAGTGACTTCTTTCTTCTGAATCCATTAAGTGCCAAATATCTTAAATTCTGCCTCATATTGTAGTCACGTATTTTATCTCCCTGTCTACATTACAAGTTCCTTGGGGTCAGAGACTTCGTTGGTATCATTGCATGTCACATACAAACTTAAACAAGAAACTCAATAAATTTCTGTGGAACAAAATGCCTGATTTGCTCTTGAGATAGTTCAACTCTAATAAATTTAACAAATAATATCAAAACTTAAAGGCACTTGTCAGTGTGACATCTTCTCATGTTCTCTTTCTACTCTTCTCTGCTGTGATCAGAAACTTGTGATAACGTTTACATGTTACGACTGTTCTTGGGGCGTCTGGGTGGCTTAGTTGGTTAAGCTTCCGACTCTTCATTTCAACTCTGGTCATGATTTCACGGTTTGTGAGATGGAGCCCCACGTTGGGGTCCGTGCTAATAGCAGGGGAGCCTGCTTGGGATTCTGTCTCTCCCTCTCTCTCTGCCCCCTCCCCCCCTCACGCTCTCTTTCTCTCAAAATAAATAAATAAACATCTTTTTTAAAAGATAACATTTAAAAGACTCTCTATTCTTGCCTGGCTCTCTTTGGTTTCTATTATGACTGTCAGTAAATAGCTCTATTATTAAGTACAAATCGCTTTCTTTCTCGTCAGTCTCTGGCCCTGGAGATCTGGCTCTTCCCCTGGGATGGGAGGTGCCTGAAGGTGTGACTAGGCAACTGTTCAATTTGCTTACGTCATAGCAGATGCCCCGGGGTGTAGGGCTGTGTTGATGTTCAGAGATGGGGCCTCTAAGGAGATTATCTTCAACCTCGTGTTTGCTCACAGCTCTCCTCTCTGGCTCTTGAGTCCCCACGATTCACAGTGTGTGACTGCCAAGTACATCCCTGTAGACCAATGGGCTTCCCTCTGCTTCACAACCCAGACTATCTCTAACCTGGAAAAGAATCTCCATTTCCTCTCCCTGAGTGTCTCTCTTCCATTCACATCACTGACAATAAAAACTTAAGCGGCACCTGGGTGGCTCAGTCGGTTGAACGACCGACTTTGACTCAGGTGGTGATCTCGAAGTTCATGAGTTCAAGCCCCTCACTGAACTCACTGCTGTCAATGCAGAGCCTGCTTCTAATCCTGTCTCCCTCTCTCTCTGCCCCTCCCCTGCCAGCATGTGCTGTCTCTCAAAAATAAAATAAAATAAAATAAATTATATTTAAAAAAACTTAAGTCATTTTATTGCATAATTGGAGATGACTTTTCAAATGCCAACAGAACCATCTCAGGTATACATTTAAAAGAATACGAACAGCTACTGATTGAGTGCAGACAAAGAACAGTCAAGGAGTCTGGGAACACCAAACCCAGTCTTTGCCCACTGTGGGGAGAGCAGCACCAGGTTTGGTAAGGGTGTCACTGAATAAGTGAAGGGTCAGAATGAAGGGCTTCAAAGGTCAATTTGGGATTTATATCACCAAGTATGAACTTATGAGAATGAAAGCAGGATGAGAGAGGGCTCCATGTGCTGGGCACAGTCCCTTCTACCTCACTTCACAGCTCTTCATTTTCCTCAGTGTCTCTCTCTCTGACTTTCCTCTCTCTCTACTTCAGTCTTGGGGATTGGCTTCCTCAAGGACAAACAAATGCCCCTGGGACAGCCGCATCCCTGGCCTCTCAGTTATCAGTGGAAGAGTCGCAACATCCCTCACCACCTCCTCCCCAAGAAAGACAGCAAAAAAAAAAAAAAACATGCAAATCAGTAATGGTTTCTTCAGTGGCTAGGGTCCCAGCTGTGCCCTCATCCCCCATGACTCAGGCAGGTGACAGGACCTCACAGAAACAGGTTTTAGGCAAGGTTCTGCGATGGTTTTGCTGATGAAAGTCTCCAAGGACTTTGGCTTACTTCAGCTCTCCACACACCTATGATTTCAGTTCCTTCAAAAGCAGTAATTAAACGCTTAGGCTCTGACACCAGAAACTCCTGCATCTGAGTCCTTATTCCTCTACGTACTACCTCTGTGACCTTGGACAACTGACCGACCCACTCAGCTTCCTTCCCTATCAAGAGAGGTGGTAATAATACATACCTCATTCACTTACTGGGAGGATTGAATTAAATAATCCATTTAAAGTACTTGGCACATTTCCCGGCACATAGCAAGCACACAGCATATCTTAGTAATTAATTATATTATTTAGATAAGCAGGTTGACCCACATTTTCCTTCAAATTTCATGAAACCATATTCATTCTAGAACCTGTCCACTCACCCAAGCCCCTGACCCCACCATGCAAATTCGGGAATGCCTTTTGAATCCAGTTGAGGTCCTTTGACTTTCTTGCATGTCATGGAAGTATGATGTGGAACTCTTTTGAAATTTTGTTCCAGTGTCTGCTTTTTTTTTCTGATCAAGATAGTTGACCTTGCACAGGTGGCCTCATGTTCTCCCCCAGCAAGCCCAGGGGATAGCATTGCAGCTATGGGTTTAGGTAGGGGAGGAGATGGGGGAGTGGGGACAGAGGGCTGATGCTTGTTGCAGCATCCAGCTCTTGCCCAGGAGGTTCCCTCAGGGCTGATCCAGTTCTGTTGGAGAGGGGGGCAAGTCTAAAAGAAAAATTTTTGAGATTGTTTCTGATGTGGCCTGCCTAAGCCAATTTGGTCACCCACAATTATTGGGTCCTTTTAAGGATGAATGGATATGGGTCACCACAAGGTAAGTAGGTTTGTTACATGAAACTACCTCTCTTTTGGGCAGTTTGTTACAAATGAAAGCAAGTCTCAAGAGAACTCTGTCACACCTCCAGATATTTACTAGCAAGCTGGCAAATAATAGTTGTAGAGCCTGTTCTGTAAGTTCCATGAAATGGCAGCTCTTTGCTCTCTCCGGCCTGCCATCAAGAATCTTGCATGAAAGGTTTGCTTAAGGTGCAGTCAACAATGTCCTCGAAGCAGGATTCAGCAGACGTGGTCAGGACTGGGTGAGAGAGACTCCTCTGGAAGCCCAGGACCCAGGACTCGGGCACCATTTCAAAGTATACAGACAGCAGGCTTGCAGGGGTAGGAGGATCACAACAATGTAACAATGTTTAAAGCTTGTTCACACAGCTTAAGCCCCTATCATTTCACCAGTGTAAAATCAGTAAAGCTAATGGTTAAATCCTTGGTGAGATCTGAGATAAGGCTAACTGAAAGGCCCAGAGTTTTCCTCTCTGGAATATGGGCTCTAATATGGAATAGCTTTTCAAATGCCAACTAAACACCCCTAAATTGAAACCCCAATTAAGAATGGGAAGACCACAATTTACACACACACACATACACAACACCTTTGCTTAAGTACTTAAAAGTAAATTGCAGACCATGTAACAGTTTACAGCCTTTCAAATCTCTTTTTATGTTTAAAATTTCCTTTTTTTTTTTTTTAAATGTTCATTATTGAGAGAAAGAGAGAGAGAGGAGAGAGTGGAGGAGGAGCAGAGAGGGAAAAATACAGAATCTGAAGCAGGCTCCAGGCTCTGAGCTGTGAGCCCCACGTGAGGCTCGAACCCACAAGCTGTGAGACCATGATCTGAGCTGAAGTCGGACACTTAACCAACTGAGCCACCCAGGCACCCCTCTTCTTGTGTTTTAAAAGTAAATTACAAGGGTACCTGGGTGACTCGGTTGGTTAAGCATCTGACTCTTGATTTTTGACTCAGGTCATGATCTCATGATTTGTGAGTTCGAGCCCCACATCAGGCTCTGCTCAGAGCCTGCTTGGGATTCTATTCCTCCCTCCCTCTCTGCCCCTCCCCCACTCACTCTCTCTCAAAATATATAAACTTTTTTTAAAAGTTTATAATAAAAAGTGAATTACTGCCAGTGTAACAGCTTACAGCCCTTCAAATCTCTTTTTGTGTTATCCAAATAGAAAAACACTAGACACAAAGTCATAGAATGAAGATCACACCCAGGCTCAGTATTGTGCCCAATAACATAGCTGGCTACGTGCATGACCCTCAATCCTCCGTCTACGTACCTGCCATCTCTCTAGGTTTATCCTTCTGTTGGCAACCCGAACCATCTGGGGAAAGTGCCCCTACAATGACTACATGATAAGATATAGAAAAAAATCAGTCTCTTTTTGAGAGAGAGAGACAGCACAAGTGGGGCAAGGGCAGAGAGAGACATGGGAACAGGGGATCCGAAGTGGGCTCCGCCCCGACAGCAGAGAGCCTGACACTGGGCTCAAAGTCACAAACTGAGAGATCATGACCTGATCCAAAGTCAGACACTTAACAACTGAGCCCAGGTGCCCCTCCATTTTTTGAAATGGAAAAAATGCAGGGTCTCTTAAAGGGTAGATCTTGGTGCCCTGAGCATCTACTGCAAATGGTTCATGGAAAGGTTACAGGGCAGGGGCCTGGAAGATGTCCCTGAGAAAGGAACCCAGAAGGACACAGTCCCTGGTCATGGAGGAGCCATGAGTGAACAGAGATTAGACACCTGGATGTGGGAGGAAACTGGAAATCGGAAGTCAAAAAGGAGAAGTGCAAGACACAGTTGATTACATATGACCTTGAACATGGAACGTGAACAGATTAAGTGTCCATCAGCGGCCTTTGCTATTCATGACTTTCCAGATTAGCCAGTTCACGTGTGGGTGACTTATTTTTTTATTTTTTTATAATTTTTTTTTTTACATTTATTTTATTTTTTTAAAGACATAGAGAGACAGAGCACAAGTTGGGGAGGGGCAGAGAGAGGAGACACAGAATCTGAAGCAGGCTCCAGGCTCTGAGTTGTCAGCACAGACAACTGTGCTGTGCTCGAACTCACAAACCATGAGATTATGACCTGAGCCGAAGTCGGACACTCAGCTGACTGAGCCACCCAGGCGCCCCTCAAGTGTGGGTGACTTTTTAGTAAGTAGTGCTGATTATTCATTCTGGAGAACTTTGACCAAGAGGTTCTTACATTTTAGTTCGGTTAGGCTCACCAGGGGAATTTATTTGTAATGCAGATTCCACAGCCCCATGCCCAGATGTCCACATTCAGTATGTATGGAGTGGGACCCAGAAATGTGTATTTTTAAATACCCCAGGTGATTCTATTGCACACAAACCAACGGGTACCACTGCCCTAGGTTTAGTGTACTTTTTTTGTCTGCAACAAGGAAAAGAGCTCTATTAATTATTTAAGTACCACATACTCCATGTAAAATTTGAACAATTCCTAAGAGTGTAAAGGAAAAAAAAAAAAATATCCAGCTGAAATCCTAGCACCTGAGATGTTTGGTTCTCTTATGAACATTTTAGAAACTATCACCTCAGGAAATGTTTAGGCGTCAATGAATATATATACTCTTGTATAAGTAAGATCATATATATTTGGATGCATACATATTTAAATGCATTCTTTTTTCTTTTGTTCTCTTTAGTTACCCTCCCCCACTCCTGCCCGCATCTCTACCACCTGTGATTGTGTGTCCCTTTATATTTTTTTCTCTGTTTGCATAATCATAAAAAAAATCTACATGAGATTTTTGTCATTATTTGACCAAAATATGTGTGAGTGTGTGTTTTAATATTCACCATATATGTATATACATACGCTGATCTAATGATTCCTTTTAGTGGCCCCAGTGCACGGTACTCCATGATATGGCGCAACGGGAGCATTGGCTGTTTCCCGTATTTTGCCACCACCAACAGTGCTGTAAGAATCATGCCCTGCCCTCAAGGAGTTTATAATATTTTAGGCTCAGCTGTTGTGTTTGGAGGCGGATCCATCAGCTTTTTGTTGTATAACACACCAAAACTCAGTGGTTTAAACTAATAATCATTTGACTCAGAGTGAGGCCAGCTGGGTGGTCCTCCTGCTCTGGGCTGGCTCAGCTCATATCTATTGGACTCCTACATGCATTTTTGGTCAGCTGGCCTCACTCACAGGTTGGCAGGCTGTTTGGTCTGGGGGCAGGAGGGCCTCAGCCGGGACGTCTTGTCTGCTCTGTGTGGGCCCTCCTCCAGGAGGCTGGCCCTGGTTTTTTTCACATGGTGTTCACAGGGTTCCAAAGAGCAGCAAGAGAGCACAGGCCCAATGTGCAGGCCCTTTTCAAGTTTCTGCTTGCACTTCTGCCACATTCATTTTTCTCTCCCAAAGCAAGACACACGGTCAAGCTCAGAGTCAGTATGAGAAATGGCTACTGAGGGGGAGCAGAATCTGCTAGCCCCAAACATTCCACTTTGACGTTTTCATCTCAAGGCAATTGAGTGGAAGCAGATACAAGAGAAGCCTCTCTGCCCTCCCCCTATTTGCCTAAAAGCAAGACATAAATTTGTACAGAAGTCAATCACCGACAACCCTAGCCCCTTATCAGCCCAGAGAGGGCATGAGAAGACTGTCTATAACTTTACTGGCTAGACCTTACCTTCCTTCGGTGTCCTATGTATTTGCCTTTTCATAACTTGCTGCCTGAGAAACTCCCAGTCTTTTTGTTTTGTGTTGTCACTTCTCTGAAAGTTTATTATTTTTGTTCTGATGTTATATAAGCCTAAGTTCTAGCCACCTGTTTGAGTTACTCATCTCTGAGTTTCTCCCATGTGTATATGAAATATACATGTTAATAAACTTGTTTGTTTTTCTTGTGAATTGTCTTGTGTTATAGAGCCCCCGCAAAGAACCCAGAAAGATAGAAGGAAAAAGACTTTCCCCTCCCCTATACTACCCAAGAGTGTGGATTTAAGGAGGGGAATTATGCTTGCCATTCTTGCTGACAACTTACCACAGGAACTGTCTGCTAAGAGGTTCTACACGGTTAATAGAAAACCAAAAGCCTTGGGAAATTGGCGAATCACAAGAAAAGAACCTATCATTTCCTGCCCAAAGATTGGTTCCAACGATGTGACAAAGTCAGCACATTTCTGATGATCTAAGTGTTGCAGAACTTCTCACTCCAGGACTCCTGGGACACAGTCTCCCGAAGAGCTGATTGACACTTTCTGGTCTGTTCTCTCTCCCTCTACAAATGCTCCCAAAGGAGAGCTGTCCTGGCAGCTGCTGTCTGCACCTGCTACTATGAGGCCTCAGAAAAGTTCCTTTTTCCTTGGGGCTCATGTATCCAGGGGTTGTATGTGTATATCCTGTGGAGTGACCCATTTAGAGCAAGTCCTTAGTAGAACACCAAGCTCCCACTGGTATTATTTTTCTGACTCTGCACTGCTATCTCTCAGGGTCATCTCTGTTGCCCGCTTTTGACTTTGGTCTTGGGAAACTTGGATTCTAGTCATGTGCATTCTCAGGCAAGTCACTTTATCTCTCTGGATTTCACTCCTTCTAAGAGAAGCGAAGGTCAAGAATGGTGCTTTTCAAGATCTAATGTGTATACAAGTCACCTGGAGATCTTGCTAGAAATGCAGTATTTCAGGCCCCACCCTGAGCATACTGAGTTAGCACCTGCTCTTTCACAAAATCTCCTAATCTAAGCAGTTGTTCTCACTGTTGACTGCAAATTGGAATCTCATGGGGAAGCTTTAAAGTAAGGGTGCCCAGTGCCCCCTCCTACAGATTCTGATTTCATTGGTTGGGGTGCAGCCTGGACACCGAGCTCCCCTGGACTTGAAGGAATTGGGAAAGGAAGGACAAGCGGGACCTGGAGAGAGTGCTGTAGGAGACTCAGCCTTTGGTAGAGGAGCTCAGCCACTGCCAACCTGAAGCCAGCAGGGAAGTGGGCAAGGGGGGTTAATATCACACCCCCTCATTTCCTGCCAGTGCTTCCCATTCATTGAACCCAACTGGATTCCAAAGTACAAGGAAGCCCAGTTGATTCACTCCATAACTGTCAGCCTAGTTGAATGGAGAAGGATGAACAATGGGTCTCAAATAGCAAATAGAAATTACTCAGCAAAGAATGCTTCTCTTGAAATGCAGATTCCTGTGCCCCATGCCAGACTCATTGCAGTAGGTCTTCGGTTTGGAGCTGAGACCCAGAAATCTGCATTTCTACAAAGTTGCAGAGATATACACACTAAATTTGAGAAGGTCTGGGCAAGATAATCTCTGAAGTTCTTTCTATGCTATTACTCCTTACCTAAACTGCTCATTGTTCCCTTATACTCACTGCTACCGTACTTTGCTTGGCTTTTCAACTTGTGTGTTCTGCATCTCAAAGTCTGTTCGTTAAAATGCATATGCTTAAGTAAATAAATTATGTTAGCTTTATTAGGTCTGCTTTCCACGTTTGCAGTCTCTGAGCTGAACCTTGTAAGCGGGATGCTCTGGTTTGCTATTTGCCTGGTCACATCGTGGAAGATTCAGCAAGCTGTAGCTGGACCACAAACATCCAATTGTAGTCCTCTGACTTTCAATCTAATAATCACAGGAAATGTCGCCTAGAACTTCTGTGTAACTGTTCTCTTTCCTTTTCTCACAGCCATGATGAAGAGTAGCAGGGTCTCACCAAACATAGAATCTCACTTTGGAAGTCTTCAGGCAGATATTCTCTATCTGTTTTAACACATAAATATTAAGAATGATGGTTTAAATATTTACCAGAGGAAAATGGGAGGAGTATATTCTTTTTTTTTTTTTTTAATTTTTTTTTCAACGTTTATTTATTTTTGGGACAGAGAGAGACAGAGCATGAACGGGGGAGGGACAGAGAGAGAGGGAGACACAGAATCGGAAACATGCTCCAGACTCTGAGCCATCAGCCTAGAGCCTGACGCGGGGCTCGAACTCACGGACCGCGAGATCGTGACCTGGCTGAAGTCGGACGCTTAACCGACTGCGCCACCCAGGCGCCCCGTGGGAGGAGTATATTCTTGAGAAGACATTTGACTATACACGACATTAAAAATTCCTGAGGACTGAATCTTGTATCACCTTTGTGTAACCCAAACATGCTATGCTCCACCACCTGTAACTACAAACAGAAGTCACATTTTATGCTGATGCTCAGCTTCACACATCACAGTTCTCCATTGGCTTGATCATAGAAAATGGTTTTACCTCAGATCTACTCTTCCCCTCCCCGAGGATTTCTAGAGGTCAGGGTGCTTCCCACGTGTCCACAAATGTTCTGTTAGCTGCAGTAGCCACGAAGTGTTCTCTCTGTCCCTCCTTTCTGGTTCCCATGGGTCCACAGCTGCAGCCCACACCCTTTTGGGGAGAAGCCTCACCACCACCACTGCCCTCCTAAGAAGGCCGCAAGCCATACCCAGGATGCTATCTCTGGGTGCTTCCAAATTTCCAGTCCTTGGGAGTATTAGATTTGACGTGACTTTCATGAAGAGGTGGGGGAAATGTCCACCTCCCTGTCCTGAAACACAGGTTTCATGGCACAAACTGTTAATTATTTTAATTTTTTTAAATTTTATTTTAGATAGAAAGAGAGAATGTGGGGGGGGGGAGGGGCAGAAAGGAAGAAAGAGGGAGAATCCCAAGCATGTTTCATGCCCAGCATGCAGCCCATGTCAGGGCTCCATCCCATGATGCTGGGATCATGACCTGAGCTGAAATCAAGAGTTGGACACTCAACCGACTGAGCCACCCAGGCACCCCAAATTGCTATTTGAAACCACCGGGAGCTTCTGCCCACTGCTGGAGGTGGAGTCTCTATCTTGCCATTGTTGAAGCTGGAAAACAGCTGTATGAGAGTTGGGAACCAGGAACCAGGTGTTGTATTCTAGGGTAGAAACTCTCTCTGGGCTTCAAGGAGGCCTTCCCTTTGTTTCAAATAAGGACAACTCTTGTCTCATTGTGGAAACCTCAAATCAATAAAGTAAATCAAACAAAGATGTTTCAGACTGAGACGTTAGTTAAATATTTTCAACTATGTCAGTTGGGTGGATCTTCAGCAGCACTATAATTTGGCTGATATTTTGTAAAATATGTATTTTGACCGGACCGTTCCTGAAAAGTATTGGATTTTTTTTTTTGAAAAGTGTGTGTGTATGCATGTGTGTGTGTGTGTGCGTGTGTCTATGTGACTTTTTTGCTCAAGTATTTGCTTTCAGGACATCATGAGATGAGACCTCACCAGGCATATTCTTCTTTTCATCTCAACTGAAGGAGAAAGAAGGAACTTGCCGACACTGGACTGGGCTTAGGGCGGAGCCGGCAACACCGAACGGCTGGAATTCCACACCTGGTGTTACATAGGACTAGTGATTCAGACTGGGAGAAATATATGATCAGCCCTTATGCCTGCCCCACCTGGGCCACACACAACCACCCGACACCCTGTGTGGAGGCTGAGTGATATCCCACCTTCAATTATCCTTCTGCAGAAAAGGAGGGTGGGATCCAGGGCTCTGGGCAGGGGGCTTATGCTCTGGGGCTTCCTGGAGGCTGGGGGCTACAGAAAGCAGCAGCCAGTTGGAGACTTCCTGAGAGAAAGCTCACTCACAGTTTCTAGGAGCAGTGATGTCCGATACTGGATTTTGAGGTTTTGTTTTCTGCATTGTATTTCCTTTCGGTCTCAAGCCTTCAGTCAAGTTGTGTTACCATGACAACCTGGAGTTAGCTATACTTCAGAGTCACGCCTGTCCAGCACTCAAGAGCATGGTGACAGCAGCACAGTGACAAACTTAGCAAGGAGCGACGGCAAAGAGACAGGGAAGAGGGCTCAGGGTGGAAGCAACAACCAAAAAAGAACATTTTCAACACATATGGACTCATCATAGACTCTCAGAAATATTGGGAGAAGGGAGCCCAGCAGACTGGGCTTTCTGCAGTGAGGCAAATGGCAAACTGGGCTAGTGGGGTGGAAAAGTTTACCACCCTTCCACTACCTCATCACCAAGGCTGAAGAACTTGACATCTTCAGCCATCCTTGTTTCCTCATGTCCTATACAGCCCTGCTTCTGCCTGGGATCTGACAGAACCCTTAAGCCCAATTTCATCATCTTCTCACCATTGCCCTCTGCCCTGAATCTCATAAGAAACAATTCCATCCATTTCTAACCTCCTGAGCACAGTCCAAGGGACAAAAAAAGGAGTGAGTACAATGGCTCTCTCCCTCCTCCTCCACTTCCTACCATCTCCTGGGATTATGCAAAACTGTCCTTCCTCTCCGGGCTACAAAAGTCCTTGTGCACATAAATGGATTCACACAGAAGCAGCTCAGCCAGCTCAAAACCTTGTGTTGCATTTATCACTAGCTCTCTAATGGACTCTTTTTGGTGGCCTCGAGGGGAACTCTAAGGGCAGCTTCACCCCTTCACGTAAGGTACATCTTTCTGCCCAGGAATGTGCAAGAAGAGAAAGACCTTGTGTGGCAATTTAAAGATGAATCGCAGGGACCTATCACACCAATCACCTGTCTCAGTATGGACATCCCCTTCTCAGGCAATCCTCATCTGAGCACCAAGCAGCTCTTCCCAGGGCGTCCAGGCTTCCCTCACTGGGCCCGAATCTCTCCTGCTCCCAATCCACGAGGCCAATCTTGCACTATCCTGTCCCTGGCCACCACCTTAGATGTCATCTCCCACTTACTCTCTCTTCCCACATAGTCTCATCCCCATTCTGCTCTGTATTTCCTCTCAAATGACCCTTGTCTTCCCCTTGTTTCTTCAGGAAACCCTATTCCCTCACAAATGCTTTCATGTTCTTACGTGTTAACCCATTTATGCAGTCAGACAGCAATATTTTTAGAGAGTCCATAAATGTAACAGGCATTGCCTTGTGTATTGAGAATATAGTGATAAATAACATAAACAAGTGTCTGCTCATGGGGCTTACCCTCTACTGGGGGACAAATAAAATAAATGAGTAACAGTAAATAAATGAACAAGAAACTTTCAGACAGTGATAAGAACTTTGATAATGGAATAGAGTGATTGGAGGCACAGAAAGTGTGCTTTCTTAGATAATTTGATTAGAGAAGGTCTTTCTAAGAATGTGATATTTGAGACAGATCTAAATGGCGGGAAGAACTCAGCCATGGGGCAGTTCCAGGTTGAAGTTCTCACTCTATAGATCGGCACCACTATACATTTGTCATTTCTAACCTTGGATGTGCCCTTAGAACATTCCGACAATCCTTTTATGTATGCTGGCCATACACTCCTCACATGCACTGCTCACTGGATATTCAAAATGTTCTCAGCATCATATTCATCCCTGCCTTCTTATCTCTCAAGAGAGTCTGTCTTCTACTTCACAGAGACAACTTGAGAGTGTCAAGGGACATCTCTCTCAATGTCCTGCCTCCCTGTACCTGCAGGTACTACTCCTCTGAACCCATATTTTCTCCTTCCTTCTCATCTCTGTAAAAGTGTCCCCTCCCCCCTTTCTACATTCATTATGTTCTGGATCCCATATCCTCCCATCCCCTCAAGGACATCACCAACCTTTGTCTATAGTTTCAACTTTTCCCTCTAGACTGGCTTCTTCCATTCAGCATAAAAGAAATGTTCACATCCCTCTCTTCTTAGCAGGAATACATTCTCTCATGAACTGCTGATGGCCGTGTAAGTTGATTAAAATAAAAATAACAACAATAATACATTCAACAAGCATTTTGCAATACATTTCAAAAAACTTAGACTTTTGCATAACTTTTGAAGTTTAAAAATTTTTTAATATTTAATTCTTTTTGAAAGAGAGAGAGAAAGAGAGAGAGGGAAAGTATGTGTGAGCAGGGAGGGGCAGAGAAAGAGGGAAATAGAGAATCCAAAGCAGGATCCTCACTGTCAGCACAGAGCCTGACTAGGACTGGAACCCACGAACCTTAAGATCATAACCTGACTGAAGTCAGACACTCAATCGACTGACCCACCCAGGTGCCCCTGCATAAATTTTGATTCTGTAATTTCACTTCTAGAATTTATCATGCTTGGGCTCAGAGACATAGTAATAAAGAGAACCACATGAGTGCTATTTATAATATTGAAAAATTATAAAACCATAATGTCCAATAATAGGAGAGATTTTTAAAATAAAAATTATATAGACATATAATGGAACACTCTCCGTTGCCATTCAAGATGGCGTTGTAGAAAAAGTAGTTAGGACAGTATATATTCATGATATATGGAAACACAAAAAGTAGCCTACATTAAATATTACCATTTTAAGAAGTATGTTCCTGTTTTTAAAAAGACCATATCATATATACCAAAATGTTAACAGTGATAATGTAGGAGAGAAGGGATTATATAAAGCAGTTCATATTTTCATGTCCCAAATGCATGTTCTAAATTTTCTATACTAAGAATATAAGGGTTACTAATGAGGGGTGAATTTATTTTCATATTCCTCCTTTGTTCCTCTATATCCCTTAATCACTTGTCTTCTTTCAGCGATAAGCTTTTCCAGTGAGTAGCTTTCTCTCATGTGTCCATTTCCTCCTCTGCCATTCTCTTCTCAATCCACTACACTCTGTCTTCTGACTCAACCATCTCCCTGACATTCCAGTTGCAAATTCAGTCATTCCCTTTGCTGTCTACATCTTCTTTCACTTCTGTGCATCATTTAATACCATTATCTATTATCTCCTTGAAATTCTAGCCTCTTTGGATTCTGCAGCACTCTTGGTTTCGATCCCTTTTTTCTGGCCACTGCTTCTCAGTCTCTTTTTAGGTCTCTTTTCAGACACCTACCTCTTAAATGTTAGCGTTTCCTAGAGTTCCATCTTTGGTCATCTATTCTCATTCAACACATTCTCCTGGGTAATTTCAAAGGCACACACAGCTAACCATTCCAACCATGTGCCTCCAGGTGATGGCACCAGCATAGTGTAAGCAACTGCCCACCAGATAGTTTCACCTGAAGGTCCTACACATTCCTCAAAATCAACATGTCCCTAACAGAACTCACATTTCCCTAAGAGCTTCCCTCATATATTCACTATTTTGGATAATGACTTACCATCTGGTCATTCAAGTCAAAAATCTATAAATGGCCCCAGGCCCCTTTTTCCTACATTTCCCCAACCCTACACACATTAGTCTATTTTTTAAATTAGGGGTTCCAAACCATCACCTCTCTTTCAAGATGCTTACTCCATATGACCTCTCTCAGTAACTGATCTTGCCTTCTCAGAGAAAATTAAAACTACCAGTTAGAATTCCTTCACCTTCCATGCATTCTCTACCGTGCTAGAAGCTGGAGATATAAACATGAAAAAAGCACCTGGAGCATCAAGTCTATTGAGCATTGGGGATTTGTTTGAACATTAGGAAAGATTTTTTTCCCCAACTGGTGTACGTTATATTAATGTTTAGATAAGACAAGGTGTAACCTGTTTGGTCAGATTCAAGGATAAGTTTGAATCCCATGATTGAAAATGGCTAAAAGTCAAGGCAATAAAATGTGGCATAGGTATCTGAAAAAGTTTCTGTAAAAATCTTAACCCCTAAAAGTGCACAGCTTGCAACTTGAATTCTAGATTGTTAATTTATATTTAAAAGTCCTATCTTTGGATCCACTCATCTAACAATACATAGCAAATCTGAGTTCAGCCTGTTTTCTGTGAAGGCACACAGAGACAGGCACAAACAGCACAATACCACTGCTATGATGGACGCAGGAATAGAGTTCAATGATCACAAAGATGTGTGAAGAATGTGAAGGGACGTCTCCACAAGGAAGATATCATTTGAGCTGGGACTTGAAGGACATCTAGAGTTTATCTACGTATAGCCTTTCATGTTCCCAAAAGGATTAATATAGTTTTGAAAACAAATGCAGGACTCTTACTTCCAGAAAGATGGGGTGGACATACTTTTCCCTATTCTTCTCACCGAGTACAGCTAACACCCCAGACATTACATGTGAAACATATAAAGACTCTGAAAGGTAAAGATAAGAAGGCAGTCAGGGACCTCTGGACATGAAGAATGACAAGGAATGAGTTCCCTGGGTTTTCTTTTTTGCCTCATTATCCCAGGCTTGGTGCTGGAAAAACTGGCAACATGGAAACACCAATAAGAACAGAAGGAAAAAAAACACCCAAATTCAAGAAAAGCCTGTTCTTTCTCCCCGAAGGACCAGGAAAGGGATAGCTTAGAAAAACAGATAACTTTCAGATGGCCACTCTCTTTCAGGCAAACACCACAGAGAAAGCTATGGCTCTACCTTCACTCCCACCAGCAAAGAGAGTAGGGAGCCTAGGCTGCCACCCTTCTCAGGTCGATAGTAATGAAGCATCTACTGGGAGTGGCCGAGGAAACCTATTGGAGAATTAAGATTTTCCCCACTGTACAGAGGTAACAAGGCCACCCTCCATGGTCTCATCAAGAGATATAAGTGGAGCAAAAAAAGCCATCCCTGTGCCTCCCATCCAGGGTGGTCTCAGTGGTGGCCTAGAGGGGGGCCTACATCTCACTCTTTGTTTGCAGTAACAAGGAGTCCCTGTCTCCCAGGTGTCAAGGGAGGCACAATAAGAAACCCAAACTTCAATCCTTATATGGCAATGAGGCTGAGCCCACCCTTTGTTGTCAAAGCAGTGTCAGAGTGGTCTGCTGAAACAAAAGATTTAAATAGATCCAGAGTTCCCCAGCATAATACTCAAAATGTACAGGTTTCAAGTAAAAATCACTCTTGTGTCAAGAACCAGGAAAATCTCAAGTTGAATGAGAAAAGACAGCCAACATATGCCAACACCAGAATAACACAGACATTAGAATTATCTGGCAAGGATTTTAAAACAGCCATCATAAAAATGCTTCAATAAGCAGTTGCACACTCACTCTAAACAAATGAAAGAATAGAAAGTCTGAGCAAAGAAACAGAAGCTATAAAGAAGAACAAAATGGAAATTTTAGAACAGAAAATAGAATAATGAAAATGAAAAACTCATTGGATGGTTTATCAGTAGAATAGAGTGACAAAGGAAAGAATCCAGGAACTGGAAGGTAGAACAATGGAAATTACCCACTCTGAACAACAGAGACAAAATGGATTAAAAACAGAATGAACACAGCCTCAGAGACCTGGGGGAAGATACCAAAATATTTGTGTCATCAAAGTCCCAAGAGAAGAGAAAAAGTATGAGGCTGAAAAAGTATTGAAAAAATAATTACTAAAATTTCCTGAAATTTGGCAAAAGACATAAACCTACAGATTCAAAAATCTGAGGGATCCCAAACAGAAAAACCCCAAAGAAATCCACACCAAGACATATCAGTCAAACTTATGTAAACTAAAGACAAGGGGGAAAAAATTGAAAGCAAGGAAAGAGAGATAACACCTTACCTATAGGAGAAAAACAATGTGATTATGTTTAATGGAGTCACTGAGTTCCTTAAGTCTATTCTTGTTTTAGATAATTCTTTTTTCTCTCTTTTGTTCAGCTTTATTACTGTCCATTACTCTGTCTTGTAGGCCATTAATTCATTCCTCCGTTTCTTCTTCCCTCCTGTTGTTATCAAACATGTTTCTCATTTCATTTAGAGCCCTTTATCTCTGCTATGTTATTCCTTATCTCTGTGTTAAGAGTCTCACTCCCGTCTTCTACTCTCTTCTCAAGTCCAGTGAGCATCCTTATAATCACTGCTTCAAACTCTCCATCAGGCCTGTTACATAAATCTATTTCACCTAGCTCTCTGGCCATGGCTTTGTCCTGTTCTTTAATTTGGGACAAATTCCTCTGTTTTCTCATTTTTTTCTAAGTCTCTGTGCCTATATCTCTGTGTTAGAAAAGTCAGCTATGTCTCCTATTCTTGAGGGTAATGACTTTATGAAGAAGAGGTCCTGTAGTGCCCTCGTTTGTATAGTGTCCCCTGTTCTCCAGGGCCTGGCACTTCCAGGAGTGTCCCCAGTGTGCTGTGTGCACTCTGCTGTTGTGTCCTGGCCACTTTATCCTTCAGGCCAGTCATCTGCAGAGGCTCTCTTTGCCTGTTGTGGGCAGTGTTCAGTCCCTGGCCTGAATGTGGTACATTTTAAATCTGCTTGTGAAATAAGACCTGTCACTGCTGCCACCAAAGATGAGGGCTCATAAAACTCCCAGGTCAGGTGATGTGGTGCTGGCAAGGGTTTAAGGGTTTGGACCAGTCTTTTGGCTGGGGGGGGGGGGGGATGGGGGGGTGTCCACCACGCTGGGACTGAGGTAACTGTGACCTGGAGGGGTTGTTCCACAGGAATGCAGGGGAGGGAAGGCAGGGCTTGGTGTAAGCTAATTAGGTATCGAGTGTCTGGTGTTGTGCTGTTTCCCACAGGTGGTCTTGGGCTTATGCTCAGGGGCAGGAGAGGGAAATGGCACTGGCTAGTTCCTTTGTTCCCAAAGGGGTCTGTCCATGAGTGCTATCTCTCTGGGATGCCATTTGAGATGAACAAATAATCTCCCCACTGTGTGCCCCAGATGCTCTTCAGATTGCTATTTCCATGCTATATGTCCATGGGTTGTTGGCCTCCCTTCTATCCTAAAGCAACCCCAGTGTCCTCCAAGCTCTCCCAGAGCCAAGGAAGCTGACCTTCAGAACCCCACTGGTTGCAAGAACTCATGAAATTCAGCCCCTCTTGCTTTCAAGCCAATTGCTATGAGGATTCCTCTTCCTGGTATGGGTTCCCCCATGTGCCTACTCTGACTACTCTGTCCCTTCTCTGTGACTAAGTCTCCCTCCCCACCACAGCTGCCATTGTCCATTTCTCTCCCAAACCATGTCTCTTCACTTCCTACCTTCTTCAATGTGACTTCTTCTCTCCCTTTAGTTGTGGGGTTTGTTCTGTCAGACTTCAGGTCGATTTCTGGAGTATTTAGGATGATTTGATAGTAATCTAGTTGTATTCATGGAATGAGATGAGCCTCGGGTCCTCTGACTCTACCACCATCTTTCCCTCTCAAGTCTAAGAGAAAAACAATTTCAACAACAGCAGATTTCTCATTGGCAACCATGGCGCCTAGAAGACACTGACACAGCATTTTTCAAGTGCTGAAAGAAAAGGGCTGTCAAGCCAGAATTCTATATCCAATGAAACTATCCTTCAGGAACGAAAGAGAATCAAGACATCCTCAGATGAAAGAAAAGTATGAATTTTCAACTAGCAGACCTGCTCTAAAAGGGTGGCTAAAGAATTTTCTCTAAACAGAAAGGAAGCAGTAAAAGAAAAAATCTTGGAGTATGAGGGGAAAAAATAGAAAGAGTAAAATATGGGTAAATTTCCTTCCCTGCAATTTTCTAAATTATGTTTCACAGTTAAAAGAAAAGTAACACTCTCTGATATGGTTCTCTCTCTCTCTCTCTCTCTATATATATATATATATATATGTGTGTGTGTGTGTGTATATATATATATATATATATATATACATATAAAGGATGTAAAGGGAGATACGGTTTGTATACTTTACTCAAAGGGGTAAAATCTTGATGCCAGTACCAGTAGACTATAGTAAATTATATATTACACAGAGGTGGCACAAGAGAGATTTTTAAAATGGTGGAACAGTTCTAAATCTTGATTGCAGCAATGGTTACATGAATCTATACATGTGGTAAAATGACATAGGATTACACATACACACACACTTTGTACCAATGTAAATTTCCTGTTTTTGATATTGTGCTATAGCTGCAGAAGAAATTTCCCCATTGAAGGAAACATAAAACTTTACCTAAAAGAGTTAGGACTGTAAACATCATGGCTGGCAAATCATAGCTCTTGGCCAAAGCTACTCCACACCCAGCAGGTGAACTCAAAGAGCTTTCAGGGCTGTGTTTGAGATAAGAGTCAAAAGACCTTCCTGAAGTTTTGAAAACCTTTTGTGAAAATTCGAATCACCTTTTGCATTCAGAAACCTTAGCAATTTGAGGGCAGATGATAAACATGAATAACTAAATTTGTAGTTAGAGGAAAAACAAGGTGAAAACCGTAGGAAACAGTTTTCACTTCATGGACCAACGTTCAGATAACCCAAAGCTGAATGAGAAAAACAGCTCAGAAATGAGAGAAATACAGGCAGAGAAACAATAACGAAAGGAAGAAACTGAATGGGGTGGTGTGCTATCATGCAAGCCTTTTGTCATTGAAGGAAACACTTGAAGGCTCTCTGGTGTTAGCTCAAGTTTAATCCTTGCGTCACACAGTTATTTGTATAAGAGAAGGCAAATGCTCCTGGACTGAGATCCCATCATCCTCTGTGAGGACACTGGGTGTGTGTTCCCAGCCCGCATATCTCCCGTTAAATGTCTTGGTAGAAGAGCTCTACTCACTTCCTCGAACCTGCCAGGTGTCAGGGGCTTCATTATGAACAGGGAGCTATAAAGCACCATATCTATATGATATAATAACCAGCAGGGCCAGTGACTTTCTCTTCATTTTTGTTTCTTTGCTCTGAACTATGTATTTAAAATACGAACATAAATAACAATTCGTCTGCATTTGTTGAGTGCCTACAGAGCACCATGCTAGAGCTTTTGAGGCAACACCCCCATGAAGTGGGTGATTAGTAGCCACCTACAGAAGAGGACACTAGGGCACAGAGCCACTGTTCAAACATGGCTCTGACTCTAGAGACTGCATTCTTTTTTTTTTAATGTTTATTTATTTATTTATTTTAAGAGAGTGTGTGCATGCACAGGCAAGCAAGGAAGGGGCAGAGAGAGAGAGAGGGAGAGAGAGAATCCCAAGTAGGCTCTGCCCCCTCAGCACAGAACCTGATGTGGAGCTCAATCTCACTGAGGTCATGACCTGAGCCGATATCAAGAGGTGGATGCTTAACCAGCTAAGCCACCCAGGTGCCCTGGTAGAGACGGCATTCTTAACTTCTCCAAAGCCTCCGGATGAAGAGGAATTCTAGCTTTTTTCCCCAAGTGCAAGTGAATCTACTTTTTCGCCTGGATACAATTGGCATTTTCTTGAGGTGGGAGGTTAATTAAGGAGCCCATCGCAATATATTATGATATTTTCATGCAAAATATAAGCTAAAGTTCCAGTGACTTGATGTGGGTTATCAAAACAGAGACTAACAGTCTGAGTCATAGAGTAATTTATTTCAAATTTGGCTTCAGCACCCATCGCTAAGTAATTTCAAAAGTAGGCCAGCGGCGTGGGAATGGCTAGAATGACGTCATGATTAGGCAATACGATTCCCACCCTGAAAGACTGAGGCCTGCATTCAGGCAAGGTTCTTGACTCTTGCCTTCCCCCACCGCAACCACCTACCCATCCACAGTTCCGATTAAACGAGTTGCTCCCCGTTTTGTGGTTTTTATCTCCTAGCTATGCAGCTGCCTGATGTGCTCTCATCTTTCAGGTTGAGCTGCCAAGTTTCCATTCTGGGCTCCAGAATGAAGACAAAGAATCACCCTCCAAAGTGGTGCTGGAGCTTTTTTCCCCCCTCCCTTTTGGCATCAGTGTTTTTAATGGAAACTTGATTCACTTGTCACCAAAAAAAACAAAAACAAAAAAAAAAACACAGAGAGTGCTGCATCAGAGGTGTTGGACAAAGCCTCCCCACTGGGATTCTATTTCAGGGGTGATCACTCTGCACGCTGAGAAGAGGGCTTCAATGAAAAACCAGAAAGCAGGTTCCTCCCGAGGGGTTGGGTGGAACTTTTCTGAGACCCCACGGGATCATTTTGAGCAGGGGAACATTCTTGTGCCAAATTGTGTCAATCCTGGGAGGTTCTCCCTCTCTGGGATGAAACATTCGCAATTTAATGAAGTCAAACATAAAAACATTAAGATTCAAATGTTTTGAATACTTAAATACCATCTGATTGTTCTCAGAGATGGGCTCCACTACCCATGAACTGCTGGCCAAGCTGTAAAATGGGAAAGATTATAGAAATCCCTACTTCAGGGTTTGCTGGGAAGATTAAATGAGGTAAGGACACAGATTAGTGACCAGGCACACGGAAAGCAGTAGAGTGAGATATTTAATGGCAGGGACTCTGGACTCAATTACCCGCGTCAAAAATCTGTTACTACCATTTATTAACCAGGTGAACTAGAGCAAGTTATTTGATCTTTCAGAGCCTCCATTTCCTCATCCAAAATGGGGTGGAAGTGATAATAAATGTCTCCTCATAAGGTTGTTGTGGGTGTTCAGTGAATTAATATGTATAAATCATCCAGAACTATCATTAACATATGATATGTCCTTTATAAGTGTATTCAACCATTATTATAGTAAGTGTCCAATAAATGGTTTGTATGGATATATTATTAGTTAATTTTTCCTTCTCTAACACTACATGCTAATATTTAGATGCCTATAGGTGGCTTTAGATGAAATGGTCATCCTTGCCTATATATAGAATAAACTTATGGCTACTAGGTCAGAGCTCAGAAAGAGAAAGATAAACAATATTTACTGAGCATCTACTATGTGCTAGATACTTCTTGTGTATAGACTAATTCAATCCTCATAATCAACCTGAAGGTAAATGTACTACAGGTGAGGACAAATATGCAGACAAATAATAATTTACTCCAAATCACAAAGCAGAGGACAGCAAAACCAAGATCTAGAGACAGATATGGCTGAATCTAAGCCCACATCTTACCCCTGTCCTCCTGCCTTGGGAAGGAACTCAGATTGAGGTTTATCACCCCACCTGCTCAGTGAAACCCAAACTTACTTCTAACAGGAGGCAAGGTCTTTCATTCCACTTTAGAATATAGGTTTGGAGACGCACACACCTCCTGCTGACAAAAATTCCCACTGACGTGTAAGCATCTGACATAAAATCCTTTCCTGATATCAGATTTGGTGGTGGCAGGAGCAAAAGGGCACTCATCCTAGAAGAGGGAAGCCAGGTCAAATTTAGGTCATGACTTACTGCTGTCCTGGTCAGTTCTGTTTACTCTCGAGAACTCTAATTTTTTAAAATGTTTATTTATTTTTGAGAGAGAGAGAGAGAGACAGAGGGTGACCAGGGGAGGAGCAGAGAGAAAGGAAGACAGAATCCAAAGCAAGTTCCAGGCTCCGAGCAGTCAGCACAGAGCCCAACATGGGGCTCAAACCCACGAACTGTGAGATCATAATCTGAGCCGAAGTCGGATGCTTAACTGACTGAGATACCCAGGCGCCCCGAAACTCTAATTTTTAATGTCTGTTCCTGGTGGGGCTGCCAGACTTTAAAGCCTATATCATCTATACCTATATCTATCTATATCTATATCTATATCTATATCTATATCTATATCTATATCTATCTCTATCTCTATATCTCTATAACTATATCTATCTATATCATCTATATCCATCATCTATCTATTTATGTATACTTTAGGGGTGCCTGGGTGGCTCAGTCAGTTAAGCCTCCGACTTCAGCTCAGGTCATGATCTCGCTGTTGGTGAGTTCGAGCCCCGCATCCGGCTCTGCGCTGACAGCTCAGAGCCTGGAGACTGCTTCGGCATCTGTGTCTTCCTCTCTCTCTGGCACTTCCCCTCTCGAGCTCTGTCTCTCTCTCTCTCTCTCTCTCAAAAATAGATAAACATTAAAAAATACTTTGTTATATATGTATACTTTATATTTTATATTTTTTAGTATATGAGTATGTCCTGTGCAATATTTGGGACATACTGAAAAGTTATTTGTGGGTTTTTCTAAACTGAAATTCAAATTTAACAGGGTATCCTGTGTTTTAGCTGGCAGCCTTAGTTCCTTGACCTGAAAGATTTCCACTGAGTTTGTCACAGAGAGACAGAAGAGATAAAGATACCATCACTGCTCAGAGAAATAGTCCCAATGCCTTCCTAACCCACAAGCTTAAAATGAACTTTGGGCTGCACTCAGGAATGTCTGGTCTGGGCCTAGCAACAGCATTTTCCAGAGTACCAAAAAGGGCCTGTTGACTCAGGGAGTGGTTGCCAGGTCTGGAGTAGCAGCAATGAGATGATGAGGAAGAGTGGGCAAGATGGGACTTCTGTGTGTGTGTGTGTGTGTGTGTGTGTGTGTGTGTGTGTGTTTTAAGTTTGTTTTATGTTGACAGAGAGAGAGAGAAAGTGCACATGTGTGAGTAGGGGAGGGGCAGAGAGAGGTGGGGACAGAGATCAGGAGTGGGTTCTGTGCTGACAGCAGAGAGCTGGACCCAGGGCTCAAACTCATGAACCGTGAGATGCTCAACCGACTGAGCCACCCGGGTGCCCCTTGCTTTTGAACCCTTGTGTTAGTTTCCTGTTGCTGCTGTAACAAGTCACCACAAACTTACTGGCTTCAAACAATGTTCGTGTATTATCTCACAGTGTCTGTAGGTCGCATGTTCGGGTGGACTTAAACATATACTTTGCTTAGTGCCTTGCAAGGCTGCAATAAGGGGTTAACCTGCCTGGGCTCTCCTGGAGGCTCTAGGGAAGAATTTACTTCCAGGCTCATTCATGTTATTGGAAGAATTTAGTTCCTTCTCATGCAGTCACAGGACTGAAATTTTGGAGTGTTCACTAGCTGTCAGCTGCAGGGATTTCCAGCTTCCAGACATCACCTGCTTCATTGGCCCACGACTCTGTCCACCTTCACCAGAGAATCCAGTCCTTCTCATGCTTCAGATTTCTCTGACTTCCACTTCTGCTGCATTTCTCTGACTTCTGCTTTCCTCTTGTACTAAAAGTTCATGGGATTACATTAGGCTCACCAGATAACCCAGGATTATCTCCTTCTGTTATGGTCAGCTGATTAATAACCTTAACTATATCTGCAAAGTCCCATCTGCTATGTGATATAGTACAGTCACAGGTGTAACACCAAGGAGCAAAGATCATGGGGTCAGAATTCTGCCTTGGAAGTTGATAATTCGTTCTGGCCAGGTCTGATGACTTGCCAAAGCAGAAGAGCAACTTCCCATAATATCAGGGGCTCCCTGTGTTCACTTGGCCACTTCTCGTGTGGTGTGAAATACTCAGGATAGAATCAGAAGACCTCGGTTCTGATCCCAGCTCTGTATCTACCAAACCAATCCAAGTGAACTTAGACAAGTCATTTTTTTAAACAATTCTTTTAAGTCTATTTATTTATTTTGAGAGAGAAAGAGAGAGAGTGAGCACGAGTGGGAGAGGGGCAGAGAGGGAGAGAGAATCCCAAGCAGGCTCTGCGCCATCAGCACAGAGCCGGAGTTGAGGGTCGAACTCACAAACCGTGAGATCATGACCTGGGCCGAAATCAAGAGTTAGAGGCTTAAGCAAGGGAGCCACCCAGGCAACCCAACAAGTCATTTGAAGTCTCTGTGTCTCTAGCTACTTTACCTGTTAGGTGTAACATATGGGATAAGGCCAAACAGCTATATGTGATTTTCAGGCCTGACCACCTGCAATTACTAAGGTTCTACCTGCCAGTCCTCAAGGGGGGAACCTGCCCTCCCACACACAGAAAGGAGTTGCAGTCAGGGCCTTGGGTCCCCTGCCAGCCTTGTTCTTACATACATCCGCATTCCTAGCCCAGGCACATCCATCTGAAGGCCTCTTTATCAGGGAGGCTTTGGCAGAGTCCTTCCTCAGGAGACTCTGCCAAGACGTCCTTATAGGGAAAGGGAGGAGAAAACTCGAAGACATTTTTTCTCTACGCTGACTTGGTATTCAGTACTTTTCCACTCCAGTCCTCCTCTCTTTGTTCCCCCACCCTCAGCCCAGCCCTGGGTCCATAAGCCTGGGTCCAGGAGCCTTTTGCTCAGGGCTCCCTCAGTAGGGAGACAATTTCCCCATCTGTGCTGATACATCAGACCCTTACTTTCCATGGGGAAAATGAACAGGAGGAACCAGCACATTTCCCAACCTAGCTTCTTGCTGCTCATGCTAGGCAGCAATCAAAGGCTTGACTGTTATTGCTTGTTGGCTTGTTGTCTTAATCGGCTACTCCAACACCTGGTAGTCCAGCTCTCTCCAGCTCAGCAGAGCACGTGACAACACTGGACTGCCTAGTTGCTTTAGCAGAGACATGAGTTACGTGGCTCATTCATTCATTTATTCAATAGCATTTATTCAGCACCTGTAATAGGCTGGGCACTTACTAAGTGTCAGCGATACAAAGATGAGTAAGACCTGTTCCATCACAGCAAGAAGGTTACATTCCAGGTGGGGCATGTGACCGATTAATTATGACACAGTGTAATTAATTCTCTCATCAGGTATTTGATGAGGGGCACCTAGGTGGCTCAGTCAGTTATGCATCTGATTTCGGCTCAGGTCATGATGTCACGGTTCATGAGTTTGAGCTCCGAGTCGGGCTCCATCCGCACTGGCAGTGCAAACCCTGCTTGAGATCCTCTGTCTCCTTCTCTCTCTGCCCTTCCCTGCTCATTCTCTATCTCTTTCTCTCTCAAAATAAATAAATAAATGTTTCTTAAAAAGTCTTTGTCAAAAGCCTAACTTCTCACTTGAGATCTCATAATGATTCTTCGAGATAAATTTTATGGTTATCTTTATTTTACCGATGACTAAATTGAGGCTTAGAAAATAAATATTTTGCTCAAAGTCCCACAGCTTGTGATAGATCAGGAATCAAACTCAGGACTTTTGATTTAAACATAATGCTCTTTCCTTTAGCCCAGTTAGAGACAAGTTCTATAAGGACACAAAAGAGGAGACTGATTCTTCCTGGGGTTAAAGAAAGAAGGCAATGCTGTAATCTTCAGGACTTTGGAAAAAGTGGAGTGCTATGTATGGTTCTTTCTCTTATTATCATCATTATCATTTACACTCTTACTACTTTGAATACATAGACAAAATAAAAGTTCCAAGTCATCTATAAGCCATCATGCAAAGACCTGCCCTCTCTTGGAGGTGGAAAGTCCTCCAGTTGTCTCTGTCACAGACCTCATTCATAGTCACTTCCCCCGAGTCTGTACTGATGACATCTTGCTCATGCAAGGTGCAGATGGCTTTCTCCAGGAGGGTTTTGGGAAAGTCTGCCTTTACATAATGACCCATTAAACACAGTGACTCTCAAAAACACTGGTTCTTTGATGAGGTCTTTTAAGGATCAGAGTTCTATCTGAACATAAAGGAATCCATTTATTCCATCTCACTGGCTTGAAGGAAAAAGCTAATCGTGGGTGTTTGCAGAATGCTGGGTAACAATAAAGGGCGAAGCACTCAGAGCTAGAAGGACAGCAAAAGTGAGCATGATGTAATGGTCTCCTCCCTAAAATATTTCCTCTCAGCTCCCCACGAGTATGAAGTTGTTGGCAAACATTTAAGATAAGTGCTCTTGTCTAGATCCACTCACTGGTGCTCTAGGGCTCTGTCCAGATGGAGATGAACGCCACGGAGCCTAGCCTAGCATATGCCCCTCCAAAGTGGCTTCTTATTTTCATTTGTTTATTTCACTGCCATTTCCCAGTCCTTCTTCCTTTCTAGGGTCCCTTAGGAAAATGCAGCAGGCCGTAGAGCACCAGAGTCCCTGGCCTGTGGCTTTGCATTTGCCCCCTGAGAAATTCTGCAGACACAGAACGAGTCCAATTTTCTTCTCTTGGGTCCCCCTCAGTGACTAGTTATGATACTCTTTTTTTCCTCTTAGCTCCCAGGTCCTCCCAGGCAATAGAGCTTCAAGGTGAGAATAAGAAAGATTGACTTTAGTTCAGCCAGGTTTTGTAGCCAAATCATATCCTCACTCAACATAAGCCTTCCCAGTTATCCAATAAGACTAGTGTAAACATTTATTACCTGAAAGTTTATAAAATACTTTAAGTTCATTGGAGAAGCGTCCTAGAGAACAACAAAGAATCTTGCTGCTCTTCTTGGCTACTGCTTAGTAATAGTGATTGATCATTGGAGTCCATGTTCATTTGCGTTTCTTCCCTTAATAAATATCTATTGAGTATCTACTTACACGCAGAGTTCTCTGCTGGACACCCATCATGGTACAGATACACCATCTCTGTCCTTCCAGAATTTAGCATTTACTACTTAAAATGAGCAAAAAGGAAGAACTAAAAGGTGTCCTTGGTGGTGTGTCATGTTGTTCCAAGCAATATGTCACAAAATTGGACACTTGGAATAACCACACAAGGTTGATCCTGACACGGCTGGCTTCACTCATATGCTTCTCTAGACATCTGAGCGGCAAGCCCAGAATCCTCTTGTTGGGCTTAATGCTTAATGTAGTTTGGTGTCTGCAGGAGGCCCAACAGAGTTAATTTCAGGTCTGTTTGTGAGCACTTTGGGGCTTTAAGTGCAGTCATTTTTAATTCATGTGATTCAAAGGAGACCCTGAAATAGTTGGCTTTCCAGACCTAACAGCCGAGGGCATGAGCATTTTCTATAGGACTGGGGACACCACGCCTTAGTTGGGGCAGGGAAAGTGATGACTCACTCTGAACCACTTAGGTAGGGCAGGAAACAGCTGATTCTTTTGTTGCTGTTCTAGGCGGGGCCTGCATTCCCTGGGTGGACAGGTTGCATTAGGATTCTGGCCAGAGTTTTAACTGCTCCTCTCTTTCTTCGATTCTTCCTGGGGATCTGGGGGAAAAGAATTGAGCCATGGGATGAGCTAAACAAATAGGAAGGAAACATGGTGCTCTGCCAGGCCATCTGCTCTAAGTAGGTTCCAGCAAACCTGAACAGTGGTGCCTCATAGGGAGGTAAGTGGAACCAGGAGGAGCACACAACAAACAAGTGATTCTTCGCACACTACTAGCTTGGAAGCTCAGAGCACCTGGTGAGCAACCCCCAAAGTTGGCACTTTCCAGGAACTGCCAGCAGCCTAAAGAGAGCCTCTTACTTGGGCACTGCTGGGTTGAATTTCATTGAATGGTGACATTAGCTTACTTCCATTCTTCACATCTCAGAATCCTCATTTGTAAAATAAGATTGATAATAGGAGTCACCTAGAGGGTTGTTTGTGAAGATTAATGAATAAAAACATACAAAGCACCTGCATGGTTCAGAATTAAAGCTTAATAAAATTTGGCTATTTTTTTATGAGGGTGTCAAGAGGAAGACATGCATGGATCAACCAATTGGTGCAGACGCTGATTGTTAAATTATGGCTGGAAGCAACCTTGTGTTTTTCTTAGCTTTAATAGCCATAGCAAAGAAATAGTGACTCTGCACCTTTGAAGCCCAACCTGGATACAGGTCTCTCCTTCTAAACCTGGGGCCATGTTCCTTCCTGGTGTAGACCAGTATACTTCAAACTTGAATAGTACATAAGTCACCTGGGAGTCTGACTAAAATGCAGATTATGACTCAGTAGATCTGGAGGTAACTGAGAGTCTGCATTTCTAACAATCTCCCAGGTGATGCTACAGATGCTGGTTCACAAACTCTGAGTACCGAAGATCCAGTCCCATAGAACCCCCTGTGATGGTGGAAATCTGCACTGCCCGATTCAGTAGCTACTAGTCACTCATCACACGTGATCATGGAACATTTGAAATGTGGCTCTTGGAAACTGAAGTTTTTATTTAATTGAAGTGTAAATAACCACATGGGGTTAGTGACTATAGTATTGGACAGCACAGCTCCAGACCCAAATGCCCAGAAGGTCAAAGTCATGGATCCTTGTTAGAGTCACAAACAAAACTATGTTCAGGACTACATTATATCTTAGATGACAATGGAGACTGAGCAAAAAAAAGTATATAGCTCTACCCAATCCATCTACACACCCAGAAAATAAAAGGATATACTCTGGCATATGTAAATGTTAGTAAAATAACCTTCTTATTTGCAGATGAACTTCCTGGTAGAGCTGTCTGATCGACTTCCTTCTCTTGCCTCTGAACCTGGAGCTAGAACTGTTTACTACCTGCATGTTGGGAAAGAAAAAAATAAAAAGAAGGTATTTCATTAGTGATTAATTCAGTGATGTCCTCTGTTTCAAAATTTTCACTTCTTAGTTGTTTTGCTTGCATATTTTCAGGGTGAGCCCTTCATATCCATATATATCATAGAAATAGACATTGTCTGAACTTAAAAAATGGAAAGTTGAATGAACTTAAATAGGTAAAAAGATCTTTATCTGATTGCATTGAAAAATAATCATATAAGAACTTGGAATGTTTAGTAAAGAATTTTGTCAGGTTGAAAATTATAATCAAGTCCTTCGCTTTCTTCACAGTCATTCCAAATAGTCTTTGATTTCTACAAGTGCTTTCTTGGATGAGGTGGACATGTCAAACATCCTGGATAAATAGTGATGAGACTTACACCCATATCAGTGACAAATAACTGAGTCTGATCCAGAGCACAGAGCTGGATTTTGAATAGAAGCCAGGGCCTGGTGCTTTCACATTGATATGAAGAGGAAGCCAGCCTCCTTTTTCACTACATGTTGGTGAAAAATGCGTCAATGTTATTAACTGCATTTGATATTACATGTAAGAGATCAATTTAAATCATCTCCAAGATGCTGTACTGATTTGAGAAATGATATTTGGGATTTTTTCTACACTTTGCATTTTTAGCATGTGAATATTTGGAACCATAGGCAACAGATAGGTACAACGTAAAGAGCTATTATATTAGCTCTGGCTGTATATTGATTATATAATAATATAACTATAATTATGAGAAACTCTTATTGCAACAAATATCAACTAGAATTTGATAACAATTAAGGATATAATGCTTATCTTTCATTTCATGACAATAGAAAATACTTTCTATATCCACATTACATTTTAAAAAATATTATAGAGGGGCGCCTGGGTGGCGCAGTCGGTTAAGCGTCCGACTTCAGCCAGGTCATGATCTCGCGGTCCGTGAGTTCGAGCCCCGCGTCGGGCTCTGGGCTGATGGCTCAGAGCCTGGAGCCTGTTTCCGATTCTGTGTCTCCCTCTCTCTCTGCCCCTCCCCATGCTCTGTCTCTCTCTGTCCCCAAAAAAATAAATAAACGTTGAAAAAAAATTAAAAAAAAATTATAGAGATGAGATATATCAAGAGACTATCTGATATACGCCACTATATCATGCTACCAAAATGTGTAGAGAATAATGAAAGGGGGACCTTTCCTGCCATAGAGAATAGTGAAAAGGGGACCTTTGCAATCAACATTCACATAGAAATTAAAGTGGGTGTACACGAAATGCCTTCAACAATGGACTATAAAACGTATAAACCTTAGATGTTTTATTATGACACAGCACCTAATAGATTCAAGGTTAACTCTCCAATGAGAAAGAATGCCAGTGGATCAAGGTATAAAGGAGTATTTTTCTCTTTTCTCTTCTTGTCACCTCCTCTCTCCCCTATTTTCCCTTTCTAGCTACCTCTGTTTCTTAACAGCTTTTTAAAGTTTTTCTTTTGTCCTTTGTTTATCCCATATCTTCTTCCACTGGAGAGATGTGTCCTCCTAATTAGTCATCAAAATGTACCCAGTCCTGTGCAAGATGTGACAGAAAGGCATAAAGAACACATAGAAGTTTCCTTCCCAGAGGCAATTTAGAATGATATCTGGAGACAGCCTTCATATATGAATCAATGAACATATAAGGAACATAAGTGATTGAAAACCACGCACCAATCACATAGAAAAGCCAGGGTGGTTACCACAAGAAGGAGGAGAGAAAGAAATGTCAATGGGAATTCACGAGGTAAGGCCGATGGCTGGAAAGTCAAGCCAATATTGGGTGTTGTAGGAGAATAGGAGAGGCTAAGAGTCTAGTTTGCAATGAGAATTCATTCAGGTAAAAGCAGTCTGGACACACAAGGCCACCAAGGTGAGAGCTCCTGAAAGAAAACCTTCAGCAAAGCTTTTACTGTGCGCCTATTGGCCACGGACAGGCTAGCTCTGGCTCTTCAGTGGTACCTGGACCCACAGCAGAACATCTGCCCAGAAGAGACAGAGAAGTACATATATGGATCATAAACTCAGGAGTAATGCAGGGATCTAGGAGTTCATGATTGGCTCTGAAACAGGCAGAGCTGGGTCATCAAGATCTCAACCAAGCACTTCTGGGTGGTTTAAAGCTGCATGTTCCTTTTATCTTATTAATTGCCTTTCAGAGAAAGTGCTGGGTAATGTTTTGTTCATGTTTAATGATCCGGCCTTGACCATCAGCCTGGGAAAAAATTGGGCTGAACCTATGGTGGTTTTACATAGCACCTTTGGAGTTGAATCTTGTGAGTTGTGTTCTTAATAAAACATATTTACGAAAGTGTATAATCATGGAATTGACATAAGACAGATTGACAGGAGAAAAACAAATTTAATTTCATATTTCTGGGAACCCTGCAAAGATATGAAACTCAAAGAAGTAACCAAAGCAGGCAGCTTTTATACATTTAGAGAAAGAAACAATACATTTGTAAAGAATTGACAAGACAAAGATGTTTGTGCTTAGGGTAGTAAATTAGTGAAAAAATAACAAGATTTGTTCACATAGCCTTCTTGTCCTTAAATTCTCTATATCTGATAAGGATGCCTTCCATCCTCCTGATACACATAGAAGATTTATTTCCTGCTTTTAGGGGGACAAAAGAGCGTCAGAGTGTCCTTCCACTGACTTTTATTAAATAACTTTAATTCAAAATAATCAATGTGCCCAAATGGTGTATTTTGGGATAGCATATCCTGTTCCTCTTCAGCAGCAAATAAAAGCAGATAAATAGTCAAGGCCTTAGGAAATACAGGAATTGAGGAATAAGAAACCAGAATGTGGCCTTGATAAATAATGAAACCATAAAGAATAAAGAAGATGGGGCGCCTGGGTGGCTCAGTCGGTTGAGCGTCTGACTTCAGCTCAGGTCATGGTCTCACAGCTTGTGAGTTCGAGCCCCGCGTTGGGCTCTGCGCTGACAGCTCGGAGCCTGGAGCCTGCTTTGGATTCTGTGCCTCCCTCTCCCTTCCCCCAACCCAGTCGCATTCTGTCTCTGTCTCTCTCAAAAAAAAATAAACCTTAAAAAAAAAAGAAGAAAGAAGAGAAAAAATTATGATCACTTAAAAAATTGTTTAATTCACTACTATAAATTAATGGGATCAAGTTGAAAATGACAGATATTGAAATATACAATAGCTGAGAGGTGAGGATATAAAAGCATGTTCTTAAATTCTTCAAGTTTGAGAACTAAGGGACATCAATGAGATTGCATCTACTAGCACCACAAACAGATTTGAAATATTAAAAACTCATACAATTATTTTCTTTACTCATGCAAATGCCTCGATAGTTGCCTTTTCCATTAAATTGACGAATAGACCTTTGTCTCAAGTGTCCTTGAGACACAGCCTTTGTTGAGAATTCCTGGGGGTTGGGTGGGGGGAGTAGATGGGGGAGGGAGAACGGTACTATACAGTAGTTTAGAAGACAGGATAGTTCTTAATGCAACTAAATAGTTTTTTGTTAGAGTCCCAGGACATCTCTGAAGCACGTGCTTCAGAGGGTGTTCTTGTCTGTATGTCAACCCCAAAGCTAAGAGCTTTTCTATGTACTGCCCATCCTTTTCATATTATAGTTATTTGTCCCTCTGCATTCCCATTGGCTGAGGGATTGAATGATCATTGTTATTCTCTAGCTAGCTTAATATATTTGAAATGTGCTTTAAGAGGAAAAAACAGAAGGAAAAAGCCATCACAACTAGATTTGACTGTTGATTAAGGAGAAGAAACAATGGTACTGGTTTAGTCAGGATTCTTTTGGTTGGAGTGATAGGTCCCCAGTTCAAACTAGCTAAAGCAAACAGGGGAGGTTATTCAAGGACATTAAAGTGTCTTATGGAGCCCAAAGAGGGAGGTGAGGCCGGATCTCAAGAAGGAATGATCTAGCCTCTGAAAGGCTGTCAGCAACCATCTTGTTCCTGCTGAATGTATATCTGGGTCCTTCCTTCTCTCACCCAGGCCCTGAATCCTACCTTAATAACAACCTTAATCTTTTAGATTTCTCTCCAGCCTGGGCACCTAGTAGGGGCTTAATAAGTATGTACCCAGCAGGTTAGTTCTTCACAAGGTGGACTGTCAAACCCCCCAGGACACCTCACACAAATTATCATGACATTTACAGGTCTAGGGATTGCCACAAAGAGTTTGTGTCGTATCATTATTTTAAATCAAACAAGGAGGCAGCGATGATTGTTGTGGGATCACTTGAGTGCAGCAGTCAAGAAAGAATTCTGACTGGCTCAGCCAGTAGAGCATGCAACTCCTGATCTCGGGGTTGTGAGTTTGACCCCATGTCAGGTGTAGAGATTGCCTTAAAAAAATAAAATCTTAAAAAAGAAAGAGAGAAAGAAAGAACTTTTGAGACGTTTTACAGTGTAACTTAGTGAGTTTATTTAAGTAACACAGGGACAGGACCCGTAGGCAGAAAGGGGCTCTATGCTCTATGAAGCTGGTGTTTATATGCTTAGTGCTCAAAGGCAAGGGGATGTGCAGGCAGTATTAGATCATAAATGTCCTCTTCAAATTTCTACTCATAAAACTACCTTTGCAAGATTTCCCTGGAGCTTATCATTCAGTTTGATATTAACAATTGCTGAGCTATACAGGCAGTCATGAGACCCTGTAAGAATATAGCAAGCAGCACCTATTTGATCCTTATCAAAACTATGCAGACTATAGGTCAGCCTTCTGGGATAAAGGTGAACATTTTTCTGCTTCTGTCCCTCATCATAATGACATGTCAGTCCATATTTCTAGATAGAAAAAGAGATAAAGTAATGAATCCAAGTAACATTGAATAGACGCAGTGGTGTTTTACTTTCTTTTCAATGTTCTCCCTCATGTTAAATATCTAAGCACCAAGTTTTGCTCTTCCTTCCAAGTTTGGTTTGAAGTGGCTTCCAGTTTGACGCCTTCAAGGCACAGTTTGATCCCAGCTTGATCAAGAGCCACCTCCCTCTTTGTCAAACTTCAAAGAGTTTGGCAAAAGTGCTTCTTCTGAAATGCGTGTGTGTGTGTGCGCGCGTGCACGTGTGACCTGTGGCTTTCTAGGAAGAAACAAAGTAAGACAATCGAGCTCCAGCTTTTGATTCAAAATCTTCTCATCATCTGTGCTTCTGCATGACTGCAAACTGCTGTGTTCTGTCCTCTTCGTTCTGTGCAACTTTCCACACACTCCCACCCAGAGACCAGCCTTCCAACAGGATCACACCGAGTTCCCATAAGCTTAAAAGATTAATGAACAAAGACAGCCCTATATTATTCTCTTTCTTTTGGTCCTGCTCAAGGACTCCCTGGGCATGCTACCTTCTACTTTGAGCTGCAATCACTTTTGTTCCTTGTACTGAAGACTGTACTGTAGGTAGGGACCAGTAGTTTCCCTGCCCAATGCCATTGTGCTGAAAGAGCTCCCTTTTCCCTGTTGGTGCACCCCCAGTGGCCTAGGTACTGTTGGTTTCCAGGGGTCCATGGCAATGAATGCCTCACCTAGGGGGTGGCGCCTCTGTGGTGGGAACAAAAGTTACCTCTTTGCTCCTGACAACCAATGCCCAGATCATCCTGTGTTGTTTTGTGTTTAACAACTCAAGTTAAAATGCATTTTATCTCTAAGACAGCACTTTCAATATTATGGCACTTTGAAGATAGTATGTAAGCACAATATAAACAAACCTGCAGTGAAGGAAATTTTATGTTTTAATTTGGTGGAGTGTGTGTGTGTGTGTGTGTGTGTGTGTGTGTGTGTTTTCAGTTTGGTTAAATCACAATCTGCAGCTATTTAGAAAAGAACAAAAAGGAGCAGTTTCCTGATCCACTTGATAAACAATTCTGGGCCTCCAGTCTCTTTCCTGGTCCATGGGATTGAATTTAAAAGCCAAAACACTAGGTTTAAATAGAAAAAAAGAATGCATTTAAAAAGGCAAAGCAAGATTCTTTTTTTTTTTTTTTAATGAAACTTGAAAACTTGACTTGAAAGAGATTCCATGTGTAAAGTTGCCTGAGGAAGTTTATCAAACTTTTATTCTTTGTTTTATTTTTGCTATAGGTAAGAAGCAATTCAGAATATGACTTTTGACACCATCAGTAGCTGGACTTTGTATTCTCTTTCATCAATAAGCAATTTCATTTTCTATATAGTTATAACTTATTTATAAAGAGAAGTTTTATGGAAAGCTTCACTTACCAAGCATAGCTCAAGAGTACTTCACACCACATTTCTGGAAACCTCTGTTTTCTTTTTAAGACCTGCCTAAGAAAGCTACGTCGACGTCGACGGATGTGAAAGAGTTTAAACTTCATATTGGTCATTACCTTCATGGGAAAAAAGACCATCGTAGACACAAAACAAGAAAGAGAACTTTCTATTGGAGTGATCATATCATAACAAAATTATTTGTAGTTTAAGAGAGATCAAACATCACATGAACATGGGGTTATCTTTATTAACATTTTACCAATCTTGTCTGTAAATAGTAGTGGAGTCATTTGTCTATACCTGGCCCAACAATATCCACATAGATGACATTTGCATTTAGTGCCCTCCTAATATACCTTATAAACATTTTTCCCCCAGATGTCCGATTCTGCCAAGGAATCCCCACCTTGGCACCTGTCAGACCCATGAGAACCTGTGACTTTTATGTTTATTTATTTGCTTCAAATTTGTTTCATATTGACTTTTTCTTTCATGATAAAAATATGCTTATTAAAGAAAATATTAGAAAGTACAGACAAGCAAAATAAAAATCACTTGTAAACCCATTCTTTAGATTGAATGATGTGATAGGTGAGCCTTCAGCTGTGACATGGTGAGGCTTCAGAAAGCAGTGTGACAAAGAGCAGGGTGGCCGGAGGGACTGTTGAGTCTCCAATTTACCTCTGGTGGGAGTGGAAGCAGCTGTGTGTGTGTGTGTGTGGTGTGTGTAGAGGGGATGCTCAGTTCCTAATAAGTTGGGGAATTTGAACATTTAGAGAAGGGAAGAATCCTCTAGAAACTATGATCAGTTTGTCCGGAAGTGGAGCATGTAGTGAAGCAACCAACTATACAAACGGGACAAGAATATTTTTGTACCCACTGGGGAGAAACAGGTTATTCTATGTGTCATTGTGCCTGTATAGGTGTGTGTAATTTTTACTGAGGGCAGTAAATTAATTGGTATTCATTGCTATAGTTCAGGGAACTTCAAGCATGATTGACAGAATAGAGCAAAGATTTTTTTTTTTTTTTTTTTTTGTAAAATGGCTTTTCTGACCTACCTCTCAAGTATTGAACTATTTTACTGATATGCCAGGCCAGTTCCATTCTGTCTCATAATTGGTTGGATAGAAATAGGGGGAAAGCCTATAAAAGATATGCTGGAGATTTACTGAGAAAAGGAACTCCTAGAGGCAGGTAAGTTCTAAAAGTTCCTGAAGCCCCAAAGCCCTGAAATCTTTCCAGCCCAACTCCCTACCTCTACCATATGCCATTGGCCTGGTAGCAATTACAACCTCTCCTTAGTCACGAGGTTTTGTTTTTCGTTTTCCATTTTTCTAAAATTTAGAAACATTCCAAATGAAAACTTCCAAAGATAAACACAAGTAGAAAGAACAGTATAGTTAACAGCTAACCACTGAGGTTCAAGAACTGCCAATGGCTCCAAAAATCACTTTGAAGCAAATTCCAGACATCACATCATTAGATAGATGATGATAGATAGATGGATAGATCTTTAAAACAAGGTAGTTAGGGGATGACTGGGTGGCTCAGTCGGTTAAGCATCCGACTTTGGCTTGGGTCATGGTCTTGCAGTTTGTGAGTTCGAGTCCCGCGTCGGGCTTTGTGCTGACAGCTCAGAGCCTGGAACCTACTTTGGATTCTGTGTCTCCCCCTCTCTCTGCCCCTCCCATGCTCATGCTCTCTTTCTGTCTCTCAATAATATATAAATGTTTAAAAAAAAAACTTAAAAAAAAAAAAGATAGTCTGCTTAGGCTGCCATACAGAATGCCACAGACTGAATAGCTTGAACAGGAATTATTTTCTTGCAGTTCTGGAGGCTGAAAGTCCAAGATTAAGATGCTGGAGGGCTGGTTTCCAGTAAGACCTTTCTTCCTGACTGGCAGGTAGATGGCTTCTCACTGGGTCCTCACATGACCTTTTCTCTGGTGTACTCCTATGTCTCTTCTTCTTCTTATATAGACACCAGTTCTATTGAATTAGGACACCACCCTTATGATCTCCTTTAATCTTAATTACCTCCTTAAGGACCCCATATCCAAATACAGTCCCATGCAAGTTAGAGCTTCTATATATGGATTTGGGGGGAGAGACATAATTCAGTCCAAACACAGAGATTTCTTTTAACATAAATACAGTATCATTATCACACCTAAAAATAGTAACAATAATCTCTTAAAATTCAATATTTAGTCAAAGTTCAACTTTATCCAATTATTCTTATAAATATTTTTTATAATGGCTCCAAAGTTTCATCTTATTTTTTTTTTCAAAATTTTCTCTTATTGATGATAGTCTGCGGGAACATCTTGTTTTTATCTTTAAATCCATCAATAAGCATGCATTTATTAAACACTACTATATACTCAGCATATTTCTTTAAAAATTTTTATTTAAATTCTAGTTGGTTAACATACAATGTAATATTTGTTTCAGGAGTAGAATGCAGTGATCTGTCACTTACATACAACATCCGGAGCTCATTACAACAGGTGCCCTCCTTAACACCAATCACCCATCTAGCCCATCCCACCCACATCCCTCCACCAACCAACTCTCAGTTTGTTTGCTATCTTTAAGATCTCATGGGGTTTTTTTTCCTTTCTCTTTACCCCCCTCTCGTATGTTCATCTGTTTTGTTTCTTAAATTCCACATATGAGTAAAATAATAGGATATTTATCTTTCTCTGACTTATTTCACTTAGCATAATACACTCTAGTTCCATTCATGTTGCTGCAAAAGGCAAGATTTCCTTCCTTTTGCTGGCTGGTAATATTCTATTGTATGTCAGGGCACCTAGGTGGCTCAGTTGGTTAAGCATTCAACTTTGGCTCAGGTCACGATCTCGCAGTTTGTGAGTTTGAGCCCTGCATCTGGCTTTGTGCTAACAGCTCAGATCCTGAAGACTGCTTTGAATTCTGCGTCTCTCTCTCTCTCTCTCTCTCTGCCCCTCCCCTGCTCACATTCTCTCTCTCTCTCTCTCTCTCCCTCTCTCTCAAAAAGAAATAAACATTAAATTTTTTTTTTAAATATTCCAGTGTATGTATATATACCACATCCTCTTTATCCATTCATCTGTCGATGGACATTTGGGCTCTTTCCCCAATTTGCCTATTGTTGCTAATGCTGCTATAAACATCGGGGTGCATGTGTCCCTTTGAATCTGTATTTTTGTATCCTTTGGGTAAATACCTAGTAATGCAATTGCTGGATCATAGGGTAGTTCTATTTTTAACTTTTTGAGAAACCTCCATACCGTTCTCCAGAGTGGCTGCACCAGTTTGCATTCCCATATACTCAGGATATTTCTAAACACAATGAGGAGCTAAATATCCAGATCAGTAAATGGTAAGTAATGAAGTCAAGGACTTGAATGGGGCCAGATGACAAAGAATATTAAAAAGCATTTTTAAAAAGCATAGCAAAGTTTAAACTTGATTCAGTTAAAAATTGATAACTGTTGAGGATTTTTGAGCTTTGAGATAGCAGGATGAGCTTCAACTTCTCCAGTGAATGACAACGCAACAGTGACAATTTCCTTCACCTCTCATAATGTCTGAATCCTCAGTTGGCTGAAAGATCAAGAGAAATAATGCTTGTTTTATACAAACGTGATGATAAAAATATAAAGATTATACTTAGTTTATAGAAAGTTGTCATTATAATCAACTGATTAGAAAACGGGAATCTGCAAAGTAAGACTCTAACTATATACACATATATAGCTATATTTTAATACTCAATAAAAGATTTTAATTAAAAACTATATGAATAATATAAACAAGAACATCCTTGATGGCCAGGAGAAATAGAATGAAAGAAATTAAATTTCAAGACTTAAAAAGTAAGTTTTTCTGACATTTTCTACCTTTGCATTTAAGTTTTTTCACTATATAAGTCTTAACCAATACTGTTAAGAGCTAAGTACATACACAGACAAATGCTATGTAAAGGAAATTTAACTATGGTTATTTTGAGCTAAATGGATTATAAAATAAACCTAAGACCTCATTACAGGCCAAGTTTTTGCAAAGATATAAAAATTGAGCTGTGGTTGGCAGGGATGCATGTGATGGAGTTTTGAAACACTTGTAATCTATGAGTCAGTACCTCTGGAATGCTGGAGAAAAAAGAATGGCAGTAATCAATCCAAGAGAACACAAAGGCATGTGCTCTGTGAACTGTTCCAAGTCTATTTTAGCAAGTGCACATGTCTCCAAAATGAAAGATACTCTCCAAATGGTCAAATGGCATCTGGATCATATAAGGGTTTTTTTGTTGTTGTTGTTATTGTTGTTGTTGTTGTTTAGTCTTTTAAACCATTTCAAATTCAACAAGATTCTCCAAAATCTTCAGTAAAAAGAACAATTTTCAAAATTTAGAAAGGGCCTTAAGGAAAAGGCTTTATTGGGACTGGAGTTTACCATTAAAAAGATATTCCATAAAAGCACATAATTCTGAATACTAAAAAAGCAGAAAATAGCACGGAAATATCACAGAAAGTAGACTGTGTTTTGTTTGGTGATTTGCCAAAAGGATTCACAAGACTCAATGGCAGGTTATACTTATGGCTAAAATTTATTACAGCAAAGTATACTGAGCAAAAGCAGCAAGAAATAGATGTGCATCAGTGGAGTCCAGAGAGGTTCAGCACTGTCTTCCAATGTCCTTCCCCATCTAAGTCCATACAGAAGCATTTTCTCTCTGGTAGATCTATCTGGGATATAGATGGAATGTCTCTGCCTAAGGAAGTCCATTTGAGTCTCAGAATCTGAGGCTTTTACAGGTATCTATGTATCACCTAGATACATTCTACTACACAACCAGCCATGGCAACCAAAATCAAGACTCCAACAATTAACACAGATGCACATCATCTGTGTTGAGATTTGCACAAAACAATTTGACCAGCCAGCACAGCGTGACCCATTGCTCCAAATGTATATAACAAAATTATCAATCATTAACATAAAAAAGATTCCAGGGACCACATTCCTAGGTGTTGGCCAAGGGTCTATTATGGCTCTTTTGGAGACATGTAAGGAATAAGCATACAGACCTGCTGTGATAACTCTTTAATCACTGGTATTTTGGTATGAACCAAAGGGAGCAAGCTTGCAAGTGATAACCCTGAGAGCATGCCTTGTATGCTCCATCACTCTTCCTTTCCCAAAGTTTCTCCTCCAGCAAGAATGTTTTCCACATCCTCTCCTGTCCTAATTTCCAAATCCCATATACCCTCAAACTCCCAAGGTACTGGTTGATTCCCCAGAGACCCATGCTGAGCTGGTAGCCATTATCGTGCAGTCAGGACCAGCTACAGAATTTGCAGGGTCTAGTGAAAACTAAAAATACCAGCCCACTTGTTCAAAAACTATTCAAAAATTTACTACAGTAAAGCTTGACAGTGACAGTAAAATTTTAAATCGAGAGAAAGACCTAGCACAGAGAGCCCTGTTGCATGGGTTGCACACCCATGAAGCCCATCCTGAGTGCAATGATCTTTCAAGAGGCCAAATTACTGATCAGAAAGATGACTTGATGATACGTTCTGGGTCCATCCATGTTGTCACAAATGGCAAGAACTCATTCTTTTTTAACTCAGACAGAGAAAGGCAAATATTATATGATTTGACTTACATGTAGAATCCAAAAAACAAAACAAATGAAAACAAAGAAACAGAAACAGCTCATAAATACATAGAACTGGTGGCTGCCGGGGTGGGGGGGGGGTGGGGGGATGGGCAAAATAGGTGCAGGAGACTAAGAGATACAAACTTCCAGTTGTAAAATAAATAAATCACAGGGGCTCCTGGGTGGCTCAGTCGGTTGGGTGTCCGACTTTGGCTCAGGTCATGATCTCACGGTCCGTGAGTTTAAGCCCCACGTCAGGTTCTGTGCTCACAGCTCAGAGCTGGAGCCTGCTTCAGATTCTGTGTCTCCCTCTCTGTCTCTGCCCCTCCCCCACTCTCTCTCTCTCTCTCTCTCCTTCAAAAATAAATAAACATTAAAAAAAATTTTAATAAATAAATAAATCACAGAGCTAAAAAGCACAGCACAGGGAAAATAGTTAATAATATTGTAATAATGTTATACGGTGATAGATGGAAACTACATTTATCATGGTGAGCACTGAGTAATGCATAGAATTTTCAAATCAATATGTTGTACACCCAAAATGAATATAACACTGTATGTCAATTATATTTAAGGTGAGTATACTCACCTTAAAGTCGGTTCGCTCAGTCCTGCCCATCACTGGCAGTGTGACTTCGGAAAGTCACTTAGCCTCCCAGACTACTTCCTCCTCGATATAACAGGAATGATATTGACACTGAGTTCATGGGGCAATTGTGAGTGTTGAAAGAGATAATGTACATGGAGGCACTTTGTAAACTAAAGTGCTATGCAAATGTTATTAGCCTTCTCTGCAGAGATATTTCCTTCTAGGTAATGAATACTGGCTGTTATTTCCTATTCCCTGGATAGTACTCGAGATGCACTGGCAAATACTTTCTTTTCTGATCTTTTCCCCCAGACACTAATACTTCTCTCATGATAGCATTATAACATAACCTCATATTATGCTTCCCAAGTCATACAGTACAGTTGCAGTGATAGCTGATATGTCAGGAGAGACTGATACATTCATATCATCCCGGTTGAATATCTTCTATGGATGGCTAATCTTCTGCACCTGATGTTTTATTCCAATTAACTTCAAATTCATAGTGTCATTTCCAAAACTTGTCCTAAATTGCAGATCTATCACGCTATATAATGCCTGCAGTTGCCTATGAGCAAAGTACATTTTTCTCTCATAATCTCTTAGCTTCTTAACTACGGCTATGTATACACAAAGATCTTGGTAAATATTTTGCCAAATGAATGAATCAGTAAAGGAATAAATGAAGAAAGGTTATAATCTGGAGATACCAAAAGATTAAATGCTGAAACTTGTTTATGATCACCAAACATGATTACCTTTGATGTCAGAAAGAATTGTTTTCCTGATTGCTACCTAAAGACTTCCAACACACGGAATTGTATCCCAGGTAGTCACAGTACTCAATCCTAGGAAAGACACAGTCGTAGTGAGAGCAGCTGCTTGGGCTGATGTAGAGTAGAATGAAGTGAGATGAGCCACCGATCAGCTTATGCACACCAGCCCTTCCTGGATGGGAACAGAGCCCTCGCGTTGGGGTTCTGAGTCAGTTTCAAAGTTGTCAAAGGGGGCATCCTAGAGCCAGATCTGGAAGTCGGTGGCACTATTCCTGACTTTCCTCCTTACTCTCCATCTCTCCCCTCTTCTTCCCCCACCACATAACAAACACACAATCAGGGCCACTGTTGATCTCTCTTAGGTCAGATTCAAACCATGAGTCAGCTCTAGGACTGTCCCCATCCCCGTGGAGCACAGAAGTTGGACTGGTCCTCTTAGAAGAAGTGTAGTGTGGACCTGAACTCTTGGCTCTGAAAGACTAGTCTAGCTTTTGGAAGGTGCTTACAGGAAAGAAACCAATGATTTTCATTCCAAACTTCTGTTTTTTTATATGTCTTTGGGTGGCATGTACTATCAAAACTCAATGTGTGCTGTAAAACTGAGTAGAACTCCCGCTCTGGTCAACTCACAGAAATGGAGAGGTCAAGTATAGAATGTGACTGTGATCTCTGATAAGTCTCTTTGTCTGAATATTTGGAGACTACCCAAGAAATTTCAATGAAAGTAAATTGCTTACTCTAAAAATGGAAGTGTTCAATTTTTAATGCCATGAAACAATTGAATGACTCAGAGCATTCAGCCTTTAGGATGATTAAGAAACCCCAAATTGTTACGACACTAAGTTCTTAAATGAAGCAGAATCCTCTTTGAGCAAGTTAAAATCTTTGCTGCCTGTGCTCCCAGGGCCCTCGAAACAGAGTGAAAATAATTAAAGCATGATTATTGCAACTTTGACAGCACTCCTGATTTGGAGATGATCTTCAGCCTCAGAGATCACAGAATGCTTCAGTTATATACTGGCTCTGTTAAATAGAATAGTAAGTCAAAATGAGTCATCTTGGAGGAGCTAATGTTTCCTAGGGGTGGATTTAGTGAATAGAATTTTTAGCAGTTAGAATGAGATTTTTTCTTCTTGCTATAAGAAGTGGCTTTTCTCAGCTAGACAATGATGAAACTCCCTACTGTTGGAAAAGGAGAACAGTCACAAACTATGTTATAATGGAAGACTCAATATGAACTTTGGCTTTTAAAAAAAGCCATAATTTTCTAGCTTGGTCACTATTAAATTTGCTCCCACCGCAACAGCAACACTTTTGCTCATTACAATTTTTGGTCCCTAACACTATTCTCTACCAGAAGGTGAAAGGACTCCTAGAGGGTACCAGATTCCATGTCTTGGGACAAGAAAAACCAGGATGGTTTTAGAAGATCACATCTTGCCAAAAAGCAAAAATGTCTCTAAGGAAGCCAGAAACAGGGCTAAAGGGCAAAGCAACTTGCTTGAACAGTCTCCTGCTGTAAAATAGAGCCTCAGCGAACAATAAATGTTATTGTTAATATAATTAGGACAAGTTGAATCTAGGAAAGGCCATGACTTTACGATACCCCAAAAGAAACATTAACATAAAATTATACAAAAGGTCATTGTGGTACGTACACAAGTGAGTGTGAGGAAATATTTTATTTGTATTGATTTTAATAAATAAAAGTATGTGTGTTTTCTTTCTTTTTTTTTTTATTTTAGAGAGAGAGGGAGAGAGTGAGAGAGCACGTGCAAGCAGAGAAGTGGGGCAGAGGGAGAGATGGGGGAATCTTAAGCAGGCTCCATGCCCACCACAGACCCCAGCATGGGGCTTGATCCCATAACCCTGGGATCATGACCTGAGCTGAAATCAAGAGTCAAATGCTCAACTAACTGAGCCACTCAGTTGACCCTTTCTTTCTTTCATTAAATTTATGCCTATTTAGAGGCGCCTGGGTGGCTCGGTCGGTTGAGCGTCCGAATTCAGCTCAGGTCACGATCTCGCGGTCCGTGAGTTCGAGCCCCGGGTCGGGCTCTGTGCTGACAGCTCAGAGCCTGGAGCCTGTTTCAGATTCTGTGTCTCCCTCTCTCTCTGCCCCTCCCCTGTTCATGTTCTGTCTCTCTCTGTCTCAAAAATAAATAAATGTTAAAAAAAAATTTTTTTTTAAATTTATGCCTATTTATAAAGTATGGACATTACCATCACACTCTATCCATGTGAGTGAAAATGGTGAATACAAGCTAGTGGAAAGTCCCAGAAATTGTGGACACAGTACAAAGTACAGGACATTTCTGGTGGTCACACATAAAAACAGGGAAGAAAGGGTGTAAAATGTAATCACTACAGATAGTCATACATAAGACAGAAAAAAAGGGTTCAACAGTGAAAAATGAACCAAATGTCCTAAAAGAAAGCTAACTATGCTTCTAGGTAATTAAACCTCTCGATGGCCCTACTAGTTATAATGAAATACCAAAAAGGAATAAAAATGGTTTTAATAATGGTAACAGATGAAGTGGACCTATCAAAATGGAAAAACATGTTATTTAATACTAGCCAGCCAGGAGTTCAAAAATAAATCATTTTGAAGAAAGATACCAAATTGTAAAAACAAAAAACAAAAAACAAAACACCTAAAACATATGCTAAAAATGATCTTGAACAGTTTTACTAATAAATGGAACTGATAAATGGAGCTTGACTGTACACAGGAACGTCCGCCCTATTGCCCACAGACTCACTCAGGTCTGACTCACATCAGATCCTGTGCTCTGACCAAAATTTAGTTGATCAGCTCCATCTTATAAATGGTCCAGTCCGGGAATATTCTTTTGGATCTGGTAAGATCACTGCAATCCTGGGAAAGTATCCAAATACTGTAAGGAAAACCTTAGAAAGATATTGAAATAAGAATAGCTGTAACCCCTAAACAGTATAAAAACAAGTTGAGGGGAAAATGAAGAAATATGGTAGGGCCATTTTGATGATGTCTCGGAAATAATCTGAGTGTGATAATACACTTTATAATCATTTGTGTATGTTTTAGCAAAGGATTTCAAATGTTTTTTTAAAAATCATCAATACTAATACATATACCTGTAATCATTTAAATTGTTTAAGGGAATTAATTAACTTGACTTTTAAAATTTAATTTTAGAGAGAGAGAGAGCACACGAGCAGGGGAGAAGGGAAAAGGGAGAGCAAGAGAGAGAGAGACAGACAAACAGAATTTCAAGCAGGCTTCACAGCACAGAGCTGGATGCAGGGCTTGAACCAACAATGTTTGGCATTGGGTGCTCAACTGACTGAGCCACAAAGGTGCCCCTAATTAAATTGTTTTTTTTTTTTTTTTAATTTTTTTTCAACGTTTTATTTATTTTAGGGACAGAGAGAGACAGAGCATGAACGGGGGAGGGGCAGAGAGAGAGGGAGACACAGAATCGGAAACAGGCTCCGGGCTCTGAGCCATCAGCCCGGAGCCTGACGCGGAGCCTGACGCGGGGCTCGAACTCACGGACCGCGAGATCGTGACCTGGCTGAAGTCGGAATTTCAACCGACTGCGCCACCCAGGCGCCCCTTAAATTGTTTTTTAAATGCTCAAAAGAAGTTTTAGTTTTCAGTGATACTTACTAAGGTATATGAGTTTAACAACCTGAGCATTAAACAAAGTATACATAGTTGTGAATATTCCTTTCCATGTCCCAAAGCATTAAAGAGTGTAAACATTAGGAGAGGTGACATGTGGCAGGAATAGCCTGCACTAATGACAATGCTTAATCAGGGAGGTGGTAATGCACTGGGGCAGGGGAACAGAAGGCCTTCCTTGTACCAGATTTATTATGTAGGCTTGTGGGTAAAGAGATGTTTATAACATTATACTCCATACATTCTTCTGTGCTAAAATATTTCATAAAAAAACAAATTTACAAGTGTACTTGAAGGAAGAGAAACTCTCTCTGATAAAAAAGAAGGTCTTAGTCCAAAATGAATGGCTAGATTGGCTCAAAATATACTGAAAAGTGTTCACACCTTGTAATCTTAACTCCAAAGGCAGAATTTTTCCAGTTCAAAGCTATTTTAAGATATTCTAAGCAAGGTATGATGACAAATGGTAGCTCCACTTGTGGTGAACAGAGCATATTGTATCAACTTGTCAAATCACTATGTTGTGCACCTGAGGCTAATGTAACACTGTGTATCAACTAAACATTTTAACAACTGGTCAGGTTAGATAACTACATTACAATTATCTTGTATCATTTGATTCTAATGGCATTAACCATTAAGCATACGTTAATATATTACATGTCTCAGATTTTTATGAGATTGTTTAACATAATTTCCAGAAATTAAGTCACAGTGCCTCTGCAGACTTTTGCTTCTGCTGTGCTTCAAAAACTGCATGTCTATGTGGGAAAACATTTACTGCACTAACAGTGTTTGATTTGTTGGCTTAAGCAGGCAAGTTAACAATAAGTTATTTTTAGCTTTTAAAACTCCAGTCTGGTTAATGTACAGTGCTATATTAGTTTCAGGTGTACAGTATCGTGATTCAATAATTCTACAATTCAATTCAATTCTCAGTTTTCATCATGATACGTGGACTCTTAATCCCCTTCTCCTATTTCCCCAATTCCCCACCCACTTCCCCTCTGGCAACCACCAGTTTATTCTCTATAGTTAAGAGTCTGGTTTTTTATTCATCTCTTTTTTTCTTCATTCATTTGTTTTGTTTCTTAAATTCCACATGTGAGTGAAATCATAAGGTATTTGTCTTTCTTTGACTTTTTTCACTTAACGTTATACCTTCTAGATCCATCCATGTTGTTGCAAATGGCAAGATTTCATTCTTTTTTATGGCTGAGTAATATTCCATTGTGTATATATACCACCTCTTGTTTATCCATTCATCTACTGATGGACACCTGGATTGCTTTCATATCTTAGCTATCTATTGTTAATAATGCTGCAATAAACATAAGGGTGCATATATCTTTCCAAATCAGTGTTTTCATATTTTGGGGGTAAATACCCAGTAGGAAAGTTGCTGAATCCTATGGTAAGTCTATTTCTAACTTTCTAAGGAACCCCCATACTGTTTTCCATGGTGGATGCCCCCATTTTCATTCCCACCAATGGTGCACAGTCCACATCCTCACCAACACTTGTTGTTTCTTGTGTTTTTTTTTTAATTTTTTTTTTACATTTTATTTATTTTTTTTTTTTGAGAGAGAGAGACAGAGCACAAGTGGGGGAGGGGCAGAGAGAGAGGGAGACACAGAATCCAAAGCAGGCTCCAGGCTCTGAGCTGTCAGCACAGAGCCCGACGTGAGGCTCGAACCCACAAACCGTGAGATCACGTCCTGAGCTGAAGTCAGTTGCCTAACTGACTGAGCCACCCAGGAGCCTCTCTTGTGTTTTTTATGTTAGCCATTCTGACAGGTGTGAGGTGATATCTCACAGTGGTTTTGATTTGCATTTCCCTGATGATAGAAGTTGTTTTTATATTAACTTTGGGAAGCAACAGCTATCATGAAAAACAAAAATACAACTAATTCACAGCAATAACCCATTAGTGCAATATAGTGGATTAACTTTACAAGAAAAGACAAATATGAAAAATGCAGGTCTAGTGACATTCTGTACCTTATGCAGAACTTTGCAGTGGTGCAAAGCTATCATTTCATGGTCTGAAAATTGTGGTCCGTCTAGGACACAGAGAGGGCCATTGTCAGCACAGGGAATTTTGTTACTAAGATTCACTTAAAATGGGTTCTTTTGTAATAGTCTTCAAAGAGAAGCTCTGTATGGAAGTCATTGGCAGGCCTCATGTCTGAAGAACTCAATAGCCAAATTATGAAAGAGCCCAAATGTCCATCAACCATCAACTGACGAGTGGATAAAGAAAACATGGTATATATACTCAATAGAATATTACTTGGCAATCAAAAAGAATTAAATTTTGCCGCTTGTAACCACGTGGATGGAACTAGAGGTATTTTGCTAAGTGAAATAAGTCAGTCAGAGAAAGACAAATCTCATATGATTTCACTCATATGTGGAATTTAAGAAACATAACAGATGAACATAGGGGAAGGGAAGGAAAAATAAGATAAAAATAGAGACAGAGGCAAACCATGAGAGATTCTTAAACACAGAGAAAAAACTGAGGGTTTCCGGAGGGGAGGTTGGTAGGGGGATGAGCTAAATAGGTGATGGGTTTAAGGAGGGCACTTGGGATGAACACTGGGTGTTGTAGGTAAGTGATGAATCACTGGGTTCTACTCCTGAAACCAATACCACACTGTTTAACTAACTTGAATTTAAATAAATAATCTTTTAAAAAAAGAACTCAAAATCTCTAGACTTTTCTCATGTCTGGAATCAAGAACTCAAAATCTCTACCTTTAGGAAAGATTACTTTTTTCCCATAGTTGCCCCTGAGGGTTAGCAGCAAAGTGGAAGCTGAGAGAATTCTTCACTCATTCCAACTGGATTGATTCCAACTGACTATCCTTAATGCATGTATACTAAAACTTTGGGTTGTAATTTCAGTTAATCAATTCTGTATTTGCTGATCCCACAGTTTCAGAGATGTCAAGATTTGATGCTTGTTATTTGAATCCAGACTGGCTCTTAAACATTTTCTTTTTTCTTGGTAGCTTGTAATATTACCTCTCTGTTGTATCTTGTAATAATTACTTTTTTATTGCTAAACTCAACTCTAAGACAATGGGGTTTGGGGACATCTCTCCTTATTAACATAGTCACTATCTGCTAAAAGTGAAAGCAAATAAAGGAAACATAACACAGGTACTCACAGCACTGCCTGCAGGATGTCTCAGCTCTGCAAGGGTCCTGTGGTAGAGGGGAGGCACCACCATGTGGTCCAACACAGCTGAGTTGGGCCTCTGGCTTCTGGCATTTGGCTGTGTGACCTTCAGCTAAGTATTTCACTTTTCTGGGTCATAGTTTTCTCAGTGAAAATGCCTAACAATACCTTTCTTAGTACGGATGTTGTATTCGGGGCCAGGATTAGGATGAAGTAGAATAAGATGGTTACATAAGCACAGAATCGGAATCTTTCTTTACTTAAAAATGTTGATATTTGTTACATTGTAGATTTCTTTGCATTAATTTTGATTTTTAAAATAGTGCAGGGGTGTTTGGGTAACCCAGTCCATTAAGTGTCTGACTCTTGGGTTCGGCTCAGGTCATGATCTCACGGTTCGCAAGATTGAGCCCCGGGTCGAGCTCTGTGCTGACAGTGCAGAGCCTGCTTGGGATTCTCTCTCTCCCTCTCTCTGCCTCACACCTACCCCTCAAAATAAATAAAATAAATAAACCTTTTTAAAAAAGTCTTTAAAAAATGGTGTATTCAAGTATATTATTTATTTCCTTAACTGAATTTTTGTGAATCCCTCTTAATTTATGCCTGAGACATATGCCTCATTTCCTCACTCTGGTCTCAGCACTGATTGCATTTTCTATCTTTATAATTTGCAACATTATCCAAGGCAGAATTCTGGGAATAATCCCAGATCCCTCATTCTTAACCCCTTTCTGCATCTAAACAATTTGCAAACTTCATAGATTCTACTCTTCCTCTCTCTCATTGCTCTTCTGTTCTCCATTCCTACAGCCCTATTTGTGTCTCATCACTTCCCTCCAAGATGACTCCAAGAGCATCCTAACTAGTCCACCCTAACTAGTCTACCTGTCTTCCTTCCGATGCATCCTCCAAATCATTGCCAGTGATATCTTTCTAAAAGGCAAATCTGATCACATCGCTCTCCTGCCTTCAAAGATTTCTCCTAGCTTTCAGAATAGCCTAAGCTCATTCCCAACCCTTTCATACCCTGGCCCTTGCCTAGTTCTGCAGCTCATTTCCTGCTGTAGCCTACATACACTCTCCGTACATTGTGCTGTTTCATGTCACTGTGCCTTTGTACATACTGTTCCCTCTCTCTGGAATGCTCTTCCCACCTCTTTATCCAGCTGACTTCTTTTGTTTCAAAGTTCACCTCAAGAATATATCCTCTGGAAGGGCACCTGTGTGGCTCAGTCAGTTGAGCATCCAACTCTTGGTTTGGGGTCAGGTCATGATCCCAGGATCATGAGATCAAGCCCATAATTAGGCTCTGCGCTGAACATGGAGCCTGCTTAAGAGTCTCTCTCTCTCTCTCTCTCTCTCTCTCTTTCCCCCTTCTCCCCAGGTTGCACTCTCTCTCTCTCTCATTCTCTCTCATTCTCAAAAAAAAATTTTTTTCCTCTGAAAAGAATTGGCTGCCTACACCATTGAATTTATCTACCTAGTTTCTGTGTTTCCAAAGCACTTCATGTATCTATCTCTATCTACTATCATGCTATGCTGAATTCATTGATGTACTGACAGTACATTAGACAGGAATCCTTTAGAACAGGAATCGTGACTTTTTATCTTTGTTTTCCATCTCCTAGCACAGTGCTGATGGTACTCAGTAAATATTTGTTAAATGAATGAATTATATGAAAGGCATAATAATACCCAGGATACAGTAGGTACTCAAAAGAATGGGTCTTCTTTTTTTATTTGTTTTTGCACCCAACCACCCTAATAATAAATTTAGAGTCGTCGTTCTCAATAACCAGATACTTTTTAAGAATTGATACTTTTCTTAAATAAAGAGTCTCAAGGCATTTGTTGATTTTATCACCACTGGTTGGAGGCTTTGTTTAAGTTAAATGAACAAACTGGGTAATGACGTGTGCTGGTCCCTGCACCCTAAAGGATGGATAAGAAATGATTGCTGATCTCAAAGAACTTTCAATTTAATACAACTCAGTATGACAAATACTCACTGTATGCTTCTATAGGGCATATTGCAATAAAGTGCCAGAGAGTGTCATACAGAAACTGTGGGGATCACATAACTTGTACTTGTAGAATCAGTGGAGTGAGATGCTGGAGAGGACATTCCACATGGAGGGTACAGAGGTGTGGATGTGGGAAGCCACAGAACATTTGGAAACAGAAAACAGGTCCAATGGCGTACATGTAGGAGAATGGAGGGAGCAAAGGTCATTGAGAATATACTGCAGAGGATCTAAAATACCACAGTGAGGGATTCATGATTGACCTAAGGCAACAAGAAACCATAGAAGGTTGTTGAGCAGAAGAGTGTCATAACCAGAGATTTGCTTATGGCAGGTTACTTTGCAGTAATAGTAATAGTATCATGGATGTTTACCATCTAAAAGGCATCAAGCCATTGTGAATTACTTAAAAAAAAAAAAACAAATACACTGAAAACTGTACCTCTCATTGAAAGACTAAATGTGAGAACTCATACTTAAAAAAAAAAGAACTATACACTACATTTGAGTAACCTAAAAGATTTTAAATTTAGGAATATTTGTGTGCAAAATATGGTTTTTCTCAAGTTAGAAGGAAAGGTTGGTGGAAAATTGTTGCTTCTTATTTACTGAGTTGGTGATTTTCCATTCTTCCTACTCAAGGACAATCTGTGGTCTGGAGATCTTGCCATTCACCCACCTAGATCTAACAGTCAACACAGAAACTGGCTAGAACTCATCTCTTCTCTTCCACATCTAACATGAACCTGAGGGTGGCAATCTCCATGAAGAGATATGAAAATGAGCCGATTTCTAGAACCCAGAATAGCTGTTTCTCTAGAACATGATATGTTCACAGTAAAACACCAGTGGTGTGCATAAACTATTTGAAAATACATGATGTAAGTGTCACCTTAGGAAAATCTGATGTAGAAATGTTTGTGAAATCTGAAGACATAGATAAATAAAGGTGTGATTCTTCATCCTTATTTACCTTTGCATTTAAGACAATTAGATGTATATATGGACTTTTGAGGACAAATGAGTCATGAGAAACCAAGTTTTTCCATACTTCAGCTGTCTTAAAAATCTCAGGTTACAGGGGTGCCTGGATCGCTCAGTTGGTTGAGCATCTGACTTTGGCTCAGGTCATGATCTCACAGTTCTTGAGTTCAAGTCCCACATCAGGCTCACTGCTGTCAGCATACAGACCCTTCAGATCCTCTGTCCCTCTCTTTCTGCCTCTCCCCCCCACCATGTGCTCTCTCAAAATTAAATAAAACATTTTTTAAAAATCTCAGGTTACAAAGAATCAGGTGAAACAAGAATAAGGAGGCACAACACAAAAGCTAAGAAGCTTTTGAATTATTATTACTCCCAGGAAAACAACTTCTGGAGCAACAGGGCAGTGGTGTTCTCAAACTGTGGTATAAATTAGAATCATGAAGAAGTTCTGTAAGGGGCACCAGGCTGGCTCAGTCAGTGGATTGCGTGACTCTTGATCTTGGGGTTGTGGGTTTGGGCCCCACATTGGGTGTAGAGATTACTGAAAAATAAAATCTTCAAAAAAAAAGAAGTTCTAAAAGAACTGTGCCTGGGCCCCATCTCTGGAGATTGTTTTGGTAGCTCTTGGGGAGGAGAGGAATCAGTTATCTGCATTAAACACACATATATAATTTTGATACCAGCAAAGTATGAGAACCACTAAAAAAAGGACTACTCAACCTCATGTCTCCCAAATCCCCAAGGACCCAACTGTCTTTTTATATTTGTCTTTAAAAAACATACTTGTCTTTTTATATTTGTACAGTATTTTCTAAAGGGAATGCATGCTTTAAATCCTTTATGATTAGAGTAAAATTCTTCCAGATGGTTGAAATTCCATTATCTTCACATTCTTTCCATATTTTATAATGAGCTGACATATGCCCATGGAAAACTAAGAGAATAGAAATAGAAATGCCATCGGAAGATGTGTTGGTCCAGATGCACTGAGCAGCACAGGCCAAAATGGGATTAAAATGTGCGAGGTTTTTATTAAGGAAAATGATGCTGTGAGGGAAAGTGGAGGCAGGACGAGGGGAACTAGGGAAATTTGGGGAGAACTCACCAGCCCCACAAATCTGACCCCAAGTGAAGGAGGAAGAGAGAATGCTGGGCAGCGGCATCTTAGACCACTGTATAGTGCAAGGAAGATTCAGCAAAGCTGTCAAGGATTTCTCAAGATGAAATAGACCCGTTTTTAAAAAAAGGATTTAGATTTTATTTCCCAATTCTTCCTGCCTGTGTGATCCTCAGAATCAACCTAGAAAATGACCTTGAGAAATTAGTGGCTTTGAAGTTCATCGTATCTCCTAAAGAAAATTTCCAATTACCACTGAGATCTTGGAGTATTTTTTTGAATTAATTATTTAAACCTCACCCCTGGAGAAGGGAGAATTATCACCATTCCATTAGGGATTCTATATCATTCATTCATTAAATTAACAGAACAAACAAGATTCTAGAAATAGCTCCTTAAATGCAGAGTGTTCTGATGTTAAGCACTTTCCACTATTCTGGCATTACCAATATTTTGGATATTCCTGTACATGTCACAGTCTTTGATTCTCAGGCAAATCCTAGAAAGACAGCTGGGTCAATAACAGGGATTACTGGTGGCAGTTCCATAGAGTAGATCTTCATTATTTCAATTGTTTCCAGAGCATCCAGCAACATATTAGGATCTGCCTAATCCCTAACATTTTAGAGCTTCCTTTCCTCATATGGCATCCATTTACCCTCCAATGACATAGTGCTTAACATTTCAGTCGGAAGCTTCCAATGAAGTGCCTAAATATAACTTGTGTCTAAGAGGAAGGTTTTCCAATAGTAGTATATGCAAGCAGCCCCCACTTTGTATAGTTCCTGTGTGCCTGAATTTCAGTTACCATGGTTTAGGTAAACAACACTAGTTCTCCAACAATAGTTCAAATTTCAGTTACCATACACTCGACAGTATGGAGTAACTGCATTCAGTAATTGCTGCTAGGCCTTCAGTCCACAAATCTCTATGTAAATAACAGATGTGCAATACAATCGGCATCCAACACATCACTTCTTTCCAGGTCTACCAGTTATTGGCCGTTGCACATCTGTTATTCAGTTCTTGCACAAACAGCAAAGTGTGAAGTTGTGTAGACTTTTTGTCTCCCAGCAATAAACTCACGTGAAATTTTACAAAAATGGGTAACAGAAAGAAGGAATTGGGCAACAGAGATGAGAATGCAGCAAAGAAGCAAATAGTGATAAAGCTAACAGTGAAACTTGAACACAATACATGAGTTCTAGAAGAACTAACGGTGGGAACGATGTCTCTGCTCCCGTGGACACCTCTAGAGGTACAGCCAGAGGAATTCAGTGAAGGCAACTTATCGGCATAAATGGGGAAAGCGGTCATGATGGGAAAGGATGAAGATATCCCAGAGGAAGTGAGGTTGGCAAAAAATTCACACTAAAGGAACTCACGGAGACACTACACCGTATTGAAAGCACAAAGGATAAATGTCGGAAACTTAGGAATGTGACAATTCACTAAGCATAGAGAAGTTGCTTGTTCCATATTGCAAGTTACATGACAAGAAGAAGGCAAGCGCTATCCAAATTATTGATAGCTTTTTAACAAAGAAATTAAACACATTAATCTTTAATGTTTCTAATGTGTTAACTTATAACGTACTAAATGTCAGTTCTACTATTTTTTAATTTTTTAATTTTTATTTACTTATTTATTTAAAGTAGGCTGTATGCCCAGCATGGGGCTTGAACTCACAATCCTGAGATCAAGAGTCACATGCTCTACCAAGTGAGTCAACCAGGCACCCCAGGTTTGTTTGTTTGTTTTTCTATGTCTTTATAACTGACAGAGTTTTTAACGTTTTGAGAAAGTATTTAAAGGTCATAGAACAATTGTCATTTTTTCCCACTAATAGTTAAGATTGTTCTGCATGTTTCCAACTTACACAGTCATTTTTACAGTCCTGCCCTACTGTGCAAAGTGAGGACTGCCTATATACATTTCAAAGGGTCAAAAGATCAAGAAACAAAATCACAGAAATTTGTATCCAGTTGATAGTCTTCTGTAGTACTGAAACACCCTTCTTCATTCTACCAATTGCAAATTGTCATTTAAGTTTTTGTTTAAAAGAAGCAACTGTTTAAAAATGTTCTTTGAGAGCAAAACCCATCACAAACCATGTTTGACAGAAAAACACAACGGTTCAAAGAACCTCAGAAAAGTCACCCTTGAATACATTTTACTACACACACCATTGTAACAGTTACTGCATTATTCCAGATTTCCAACTCCTTTTTCCTCCAGTAAAGCTTAACGTTTACATTCAATGCCATAAGTCTGAGGCAACCAGGAAGATAGTTTCTTAAACAACTAGAGTTTGGAAGTTGCAACCTTCAACTTTCTGCTCTTTGCTCCATATATTCTCTGTTTCCCGCCCCCCACCTCTTGTGGAATCCAACGCCCCAAATTACATTTCCAGCCCTGGGTGTTCCCTGGGCCAGCATTACTACACCAGCTGTACTGAGAACACCACGGTACTACTTAGAGGGACATATATTTTACGTGTGCATACAGACAAACATAATTGAGTGAAGGAAGATATGAGAAGCAGATCCGGGATTGTGCTTCTGGACCGAAGGACTAATGAATTAAAGAGTAAAGCTGGGGGTTGGGATTTGGGGGAATTAGAGGAAGGTGGTCAAAGGTAGAAACTTCCGGTTGTAAGACAACTAAGAACTTAGGGATGTACGGTAGAGCATGATGACTGTAGCCACTGCTGCTGTGCGACATATAGGAAAGTCAAGAAAGGTGATCCCAAGAGTTCTCAACACAAAGAGAAAATTTTCCCCTTTATTCTTTTCCTTTCTTTTCTTTTTACAGTATCTATATGTTAGCTGAATCTATTGTAGTCATCAGTTCACAATACATGTAAATCAAACTGTCATGCTGTATGCCTTAAACTTATGCAGTGATGTACATCAATTATTTCTCAATAAAACTTGCCAAAAAATAAAGAGAAATGCTTTCTGCCTGACATGACCCTTGTGCTGTGAAAGCAGCCAATGGCTTGGTCAGGATGGAATTCCTATGAGGCACCTGGGACAGTTGCCCTGAGGTGGGCTGCCAGGGATGAGTCACAGGGAGAACTGGGAATCTACCCTTCCCAGCCCCTCCTCTAAAGGATGAAACTTGGATGACACTTCAGCAGGGAATGCGGTTGCCAGAGTGTGCGTGGCAGTGAAAATGTGTAACCGTGGCGACATCACTACCCTGATCTCCCACTGTGGGCGTCACCCACTCCTGGACAGTGCTGGATCTTCCCTGCTTCGTACTTCCCACACAACTTCCTATTCTCTCTGCTCTGGAGGCAGACTGGGAAGTTACACTTTCAAGGGAATAGGTGGTTACATTTTCAGGGCTTAGCAACCAAGAAGAACGGCAATTCCATATACAGAAGTTTCTCTTCTTACAAAGACATAAACAAAGTCATTGTTTCATGTTTATTTATTTATTTTGAGAGAGAGAGAGAGAAAGCATGAGCAGGGGAGGGGCAGAGAGAGAGGGAGTGAGAGAGAGTCCCAAGCAGCCTCCAAGTTGTCAGCATAGAGCTCAACATGAGGCTGGATCCCACAAACCAAGAGATCATGACATGAGCCAAAATCAAGAACTGGCCACTTAACCAACGGAGCCACCCAAGCTCCCCTCAACAACGCCATTTCTTAAGCATCACTGATTAGTGGTGGCAGCAGGGCACAAGTGATGTATTTTCCCCCTAGATCAGCTTTATTGGTCTATAAGATGGTGGAAAAGCTGCTAAAACATGGGGCACTTGGAGATGACTGCTGGGAAGGGGAGTGAGGGATGTGGGCCATGCCTAGATGTGGCGTAAAAGATAAGACCACCAGGTAATGCTAGAGGCAGAGTGTCAAATTCACACATGAAGCCTCAGTCCCATACCTTAGAATGTGATGGTATTTGGAGATTGCGTCTCTAGAGAGGTGAGTAAGGTAAAATGAGGCCATTAGAGTGGATCCTAATCTAATCTGACTGGTGTCCTTATAAGAAGAGAAAATTTGGCACACAGAGAGACATCAGGGATGTGCACCCTCGGAGGAAAGACCATGTGAAGATATGTTGAGAAAGTGACCATCTGCAAGCCAAGGAGAGAGGCCTCAGAAGAAACCCGTTCTGTTGACACCTTGATCCTGGACTTCTAGTCTCCAGACCGTGATAAAATAAATTTCTGTTGTTTAAGCCACCCAGTCTGTGGTATGTTGTTATAACAGCACTAGCACGCTATTAGAGGCTTGATAGACCACAATTAAAATTAAGATTCACCTGAAATTTTTTTAAAAGGGAAGAACTGCCAAGGTGCCCCCAAACAAAGAAAGTCTGAGGAATTGTCACAGGCAAGAGGAGCCTAAGGAAATATGATGATTAACTGTAAAGTAGTATCCAGATGAAATCCCAGGGGAAAAAAGGATATTAGGTAAAAACTAAGAATATCCGAATAAGGCTTGGACTTTAGTTGATAATAATGTGTCACTATTTGTTTGCTAAGTGTAATCAAAATACCATATTAATGATAGATGTTAGCAGTAGGGAAAAATGGGCAATGGGTGTGGGATTCACAAAAGCATTTTGTATTAACTTCACAATTTTTCTGTAAATCTAAAACTTTGAAGTTTAATTTTTTTATTTATTTTGAGAGAGACAGAGACAGAGAGACAGAGAGAGGGTGCAAATGGAGGAGGAGCAGAGAGAGAGGGAGAGAGAGAGAGTCCCAAGCAGGCTCGGTGCCCTCAGTGCAGAGCCTGACACAGGGCTTGATCCCACAGATGCTGAGATCACAACCTGAGCTGAAACCAAGAGTCTGACGCTCAACTGACCAAACCACCCAGGCACCCTTGAAGTTTAATTTTTAAAAAAGAATGAGAAGCAATATATAAAATTCTAAGACACTCTAGTGGCAGGAATGCCATCAGTAGTTGCCTAGGAGGGGCGTTTGGGAGAGAGAATCACCTGCAAAGGGGCAGTTGGTGGGGGGTAGAGGGACTATTATGGTGGTGGCTACAGAATTGTACACCATTAAGAAAATTCATCAAACACCTTAAAATGTGTGAATTCCATTGTATGTAAATAATACCTTCATAAAAGAGACAAAGGTAATGGAAAGATGTTAAAAGTCTCTTAAGTTGTTGTATAAGTGGTTGTGGAAAATCACTTTAGCAGCAGGATAGAGAATGTTTTGGGGATGAGATCAGCACCAAGGCAATTGCAGAAGCCCAGGCAAGAAGAACAAGCCAGAGTCTGAACAAAGAGCTAGTGGGTTGAGATGGATGATTTCAAACTGCACTGGAGAACAGCAATGGCAATTTAAACAGCTAGTGCTCACACACGTTTTCTCTTTTCTCCCAGCCCCTGAGAAGGAGAGGATATCATCCTTCCTTTACAGAGAAGAATTGACTCCAAAAAAGTTAAGAAAATCCTAGGAGCTTGGAGAGATGTCACAAATGGGCTGCTGGCAGGTATCAGGACACTTCTCTTCCTGTTAGAGTTCACTGCAATTGATGTTTAGGTCTTAATATTGTCCTTGGTTATAATATTTGTTTATGCTATGGAAGGTGATAGCTACATAAAATATAGCAGTATTAGCTATCACGTTGTCTTCCATTTTAAAATTTATAGGCCACAAAAAAATAAATAAAATAAAATGTATAGACCACAAAGCTCAGAGATTAATAGCACATTGCATATCAACCTCCAGATCAATAACACATCTCATATCTACGTTCAGGGAAAAGAAAACCAAAATGTGCCCAAGTCAGACATTAATAACAGGTTATTTATTTTTTTAATGTTCATTTATTTTTGAGAGAGAAAGAGCGTGCAAGTGAGCAGGGGAGGGGCAGAGAGAGAGGGGGAGAGAGGATCTGATGTGGGCTCTGGGCTGATCGCAGAGAGAACCCAATGTGGGGCTCGAACTCACGAACCCCAAGATCATGACCTGAGCCGAAGCAAGACACTCAACCGACTGAGCCACCCCGGTGCCCCAATAACAGGTTATTTTTAAAAACACCTGATAACTGAAGGTCATTGAGTTCACACTTCTCTGTATCCCCCATAGTGGGTAGCACTGTGCACTATTCTTACTTGAAGTACTATAATTATTCCTTGATTGGTTTGTCTTGACTAGAGTCTTATTTATGTGATTTGGGGGTAAATGAAGGCATTTCCCACACTGGAGCAGACTTTAATAATAACCACAGAAATTATTTTTTTTAATAGATGACACTGTATGAATGAAACATCCCAAGGGAAATGGAGCTTATTTTCATTCACATGTGGTGACAAATAAAATGTATCTGTGCACACACATGATTGAGGGGACCACTTATTATATGAACCTGGAATGGCTCTAATATTTACTGGATGCTTATTTATTCAAGTATTTGTTTTAAAGCCTTTATTCCTCACTAGAAGGGGCAATGTCTGCATTATTTGCCATGGTCACTGACAGGTTTAGGAATCAATAAACACCCATTGATTAAATGTGTTTGTTACTACATAATGAGGAAGGGATTTTGTGTGTTATCTCAGTGAACCCTCTCACCAGCCCAAAGGGTAAGAATCATTCTGATTGGGGCGCCTGGGTGGCTCAGTCAGTTAAGCTTCCGACTTCGACTCAGGTCATGATCTCGTGGTTTGTGAGTTCAAGCCCCGCGTCCGGCTCTGTGCTGATAGCTCAGAGCCTGTTTGGAGCCTGCTTCGGCTCTGTGTCTCCCTCTCTCTCTGCCCCTTCCCTGTTCATATTCTGTCTCTCTGTCTGTCTGTCTCTCTCTCTCTCAAAAATAAATAAAACATTTAAAAAAATGTTAAAGAATCTTTCTCATTAAACAGATGTGTAAACTACAGAGCTTCAAGGTTCTACAACAAGTAAGTGGCTACACCCAACAGGAATTTGAAACCAGAGGTACATAGACCTGCAAACGTGGGCTTTTCCACTGATTAAGAGTAGAGAGACAGGGTGCCTGGGTGGCTCAGTCGGTTAAGCACCTGACTTTGGCTTAGGTCATGATCCCACTGTTCGTGAGTTCCAGCCCCATATCAGGCTCTGTGCTGAAAGCTCAGAGCCTGGAGCCTGCTTCCAGTTCTGTGTCTCCCTCTCTCGCTGACCCTCTCCCACTCATGCTCTGTCTCTTTCTCTCAAAATAAATAGATGTTAAAAAAATTAAAAAAAAAAAAAGAGTAGAGAACCACCTAGGAACCATGTGTGTGTACCTGGAAAAATTACTCTTTGCTTTTACCACCCTTTGGGTGCTTCCTCTAAAAAACAAATTAAAAAAGGCCCTATGTATATTACTATTTTCAACCTTCCACTGGATAATGATTATAATTTCACATTTAGATTTTCTTTAACTCGTGAGTTATAAACCAGCAGTTTACAGGCTGAATCTGATCCTCCAATATGTTTTGTTTAGCAAGTGATTTTTTAAAAATTGAATTTTTGGGGGTGCCCGGGTGGCTCAGTCGTTGAGCCTCCGACTCTTGGTTTCCACTTAGGTCATGATCTTACAGTTCATGAGTTCAAGCCCCGTGTTGGGCTCTGCGCTGAAAGCGCGGAGCCTGCTTGGGATTTCTTTCTCCTACTCTCTGCCCCTCTCCAGCTTGCTCACTCTCTCTCTCTCTCTCTCTCAAAAACTAGATAAACAAACATTTTTTAATTGAATTTTTGCACAGCCCCCACCAGACCCTGTTGTCTAGGACCATGCTGTTTTGCTCATTTATGTTACCTACCTAACCACTTGCAGGCAGCCCTAGAGGGGCTAAATTAAAACCAAAGCCCAGTTAAAATGCTAATGCCCCTGGCAGGGGTTAATACTTCTGTCACTAGTTTGTACCTTCCTGTGACTAAGTGTACACCTCTACCGAAGAGAGATTTTTGAGGGGGAAAGATTGAACATCTGAGTGAAGAAAGCAGAGGACATACTGGGAACTGGAAGAGCGAGAAATCAGAGATGGTCCATATTTCTCCCATAATCCTCTGCCTCCCTGCCTCCTGTCCACCTCTCAAAGCTTTCCTTTGTCCACCTGCTTAATCTCAAGTAGGAATCCTCAACCAATAATTTCCTGCTAGTTATCATTCGTTTCTCTGGAAAACTTAATAACCACAATAATTACCCAAGGCAATAATGTTCTGTAGTAATCTATAACTGAGATATGCCTACTGTCTCAGCCTTGCAAGAGCTCACTTCCCTTGATGCCAAAACATGAATAGTCTAAGCCTCCATCCTATATGGAAGGCCAGTATTTTTATTAACAATAATTAACTTTTATTGAATACTTATTATGTGCCAGGTACTTTGATCTTAGTTTAAGCAAGAATATACCTTGTTTATATAAATCTTCATGAATAATCAATAATTTTCAAGGACAGAAGGAGCAAAACCATATTTAAGAAAGAAACATTATCTGAAAGAAATAATTTGCAACAATGTAACCCTCACAATGAAGACAAATGTTGGAAACATTAGTGAGGACAGTATAGCTCATTTTCTAGAATCATTTTTTTAAGTTTATTTATTTTTGAGAGAGAGAGAGAGAGAGAGAGAACACGTGGGGGAGGGGCAGAGAGAGAAGGAGACAGAATCCAAAGCAAGCTCCATGCCATCAGGACAGAGTCCAGTGCAGGGCTAGATCTCATGTATGAAGAGATCATGACCTGAGCCAAAGTCGAACACTTAATTGACTGAGCTGCCTAGGCACCCCTCTTGGATCTTTTTATTACAAAACAGTATCTTTACTAAAAAGTCAATCAACATGTTTTTGCAAAACCAGGGGTGTCTGACTCTTGATTCTAGCTCAGGTCGTGAGTTTCATGAGTTTGAGCTCCGTGTCAGGCTCTGGGCTGACAGTGCAGAGCCTGCTTGGGATTCTCTCTCTCCCTCTCTCTCTCTTTCTGCCTCTCCCCCACTTATGCACCCTCCACCCCCTCACTCCCTCCCCTCCACTTTCGCCCTCCCACCTCCCACTCTCATCTCCCCCCTACCCCTCCCTGTCCCTGCTCTCACACTGTCCCTCCACTCCTGCACTCCAGAGCTCTCCCACACACGCATGCTCTCTCTCTCTCTCTCTCAGAATAAATACATAAACTTAAAAAAAAAAAGACTTGCAGGAACGGAACTTGTGGCTATTTATTCTTCCTAAGGGTATTATAAGTGGGACAGGCGAATAGGATTTGGGTTGAGGGGAGCAAGGAGGAAATAACAATGCAGACATAAATGATTTAATATGAAAGTTACAGATTATATATATACAAAGTATATATCACAGATATGTGTATTATAGATGTATGTACATATGTTGCATATATGTATGTGAATATGTATGTGTATAAAGAGATAGCAAAGAATTCTATTTAAGCTTAGCTAGATCTCACATTTTCCTTATAGTCCTGAAAACAGAGAGCAAGTTATTTTACAGTGAGTGAAATTTGGCAAAAGGTACTCTGAACTACTTTCCTATATTGATTTGAAGATTTTGTAGTCAGGACACAGACTGTACTCTGATGCTGGCAAGTCATTTGCTTATTCTCAGCATACCAATGATAAAATGGAAAAGCTGCCTGTGAATTATAGATACCCTACCTAGAGTTTCCATTTTGACTTGCTAAATCAATCAAAGTGTATTTGATTCCATTTTATCACAAATATAGTGTTTACATTCTAGCAGAGTCTAACACTTTTATAAGTCTACCAAATCTTAAAAGTCAGGGAAATAACCCAAATAAAACTTGTCCACTTGTCCAGATCTTCAATTTTTCTCAATTATAACAACACATTTTCTTTCTAGTGGTTCCCCCACTCATCAATAGTAAAGCCAGCTCTTTGTTTTCCTGAACATCAGATCTATCAACTGCAAATGTGCTGCATACAAACCACTTTTAGAGACATCGAGCAATTATATCCATTCTAATGCTGCGAATAGAAGGTTCGATGCCTAATAGGTTCACCCAGCAGATGAGATCCAGCACTATTTAATTACTATCCATAAGTGATATATTTGCAGTTCCAGGATCTTGAAAAAGACCACAACCCTTATAACAGCTGTGTTTATATAGCTTTGACATAGTAAATAACTTGATTATGTTGCATTTTTGTGCAGCTGAAACCCAAAGGCGGGGCTGTAGTTATCCTGATTAAAGTAGTACTTTCTTGCAGAAGGCTTACCTGGAATGGACGTTACAATAGGATTAGGATTAGGATGAGAGAAAGCTCACCTTCTTAACTAAAAGGGTCTCCCGCTTTAGTTTATTTTATTATTATTATCATTTTATTTATTATTTATTTGAGAAAGAGAGTGCTCCTGTGTTCAAGTGGTGGGGGAGGGGCAGAGGGAGAGATAGAATCTTAAGCAGGCTCCACCCCCAGCACAGAGCCCAACTCCACCGTGAGATCAGGACCTGAGCTGAAATCAAGAGTTGGGTGCTTAACCTACTGAGCCAGGGCCCAAGAGTCTCCTACCTTAATCCTGTCTATACCTAAGATGCCTATGGTAAAATATCAGACCATATTGCTAACAATTATATTGCCAATAATACTTAAGCTCCTCCAAAATAAGAGAAAATTATTCATTACTTTCTAAATAAGCTTTGTCCTGACTTCAAATCTTGTGGATTGATAATAATGACTAGAGTCAAAAGGCAGGTGGGCAGTGGTGACGCACATCCGGGTTCAAGCTTTCAAAGGTTCATCAGCATTAGGACAAACACTTAGAAAGAGTTTATTATGGCTCTCTGTTAGAAAAGCTGGAAGGAAGTACCTGAACTTCCGGGTAAGTGTTCACTAAAAATGAATTTTAACTTGTCTGCCTTTCAATTCAGTTATTCAGGCATTTGCTTTCAATTTTATTTTTGGTAAAGAAAACAGCAGTGGAAGGAAGAATATAGACTGAAGTTCTTACTATTACAAATCAAGTCTTTGCAGGAATACACAGTATAGACTTCCTAAGTGCTCTGCAATAGTGGTATGGTGGATTTCGTGATGTGTCAGCCAAGCTCCCAAATCCCCCATTTATGATGAAGGCTGGTGGTTGACTCCCAGTCTCCCTGGGAATCGTCTTCCACAGAAGGGAGCTGCCTCACCTAAAATCAGGCCCCTTCCCCAGGGGTAGCCAACATCCAATGACCAGCTTTTTATCTGTATTAGAACGACTTTGATGGGCCATCCCTGTTCCAGAGCTTTCCCACAAAATCATTGGAGGCAACAACGCATCACACTGCCATTCCTCTGCTTAATGCTGCTTCGCTCATTTTCTTGTAGGTGGTGTTGCTGAGAGCACATCCCAATGAGCCTCCTGCAAGCAAATCTCTGCCTTCGAGACTTTTTCCTGTCAAACCCAACCTAAGACGTATGGCAAAAGTTTTTGTAGACTTAAAAAATAACTACTTTTATGTCATTGTAGATTATTACTGTATTAATTTGTTTTGAGCAAATGGACTGGTTGCAGTAAAATTCTTGCTGGTTTTCCTGTGCATCAGTCTGCTTATTCCTAAAAATATAAACATGGTTGTATATATGTTTATTTAAAAAGGAGTCTGAAAAAATTACAAATTGTAGAATATATACAAGTCTGGTTTAAAAAAAAAAGAATTAACAAGCTTGCCAAATCATAGTAAATACATGAATAAATAGGAATGTCTTCAGTTTCTACTTTCTCAGTTATGGGCATTCTCCTTATAATGATTATAGTTAACATAATATATATTTAGTATTTATATATATGACATATATTATTATATGTAATTGTTAATATTAGGAATAAGAATAAGAATGAATAGAATAAGAATAAGAATAAGAATAAGAATAAGAATAAGAATGAAACCTTGGGCATTGAAGACATGACCGGAATGTACCTGGTCAAACCATGGTACATCCAACCCAGTGTTTTGCATGTGAGAGGCAGATTTGGGGCAAGATCTTGACTGTCATCCCTGATTTCATCTCCAAAATGTCAGGAAGTTTCTCCAAAATATCCATTCTTTATGCTCTCATGGCACTACTTTTAAAGGACCTATCCCTGTGATTTATGTTTATTTTAACTCCTCCACTAGACTAGGACCTCCTCATTGAGAAATGATCCACATTTGTATCCTACACCATCTCTTGAGCAGAGCAACCATAATTAATAATTACTCATTGAATTTCAATTTCAATCAGTATAGGATTTATTAGCACTTATGAGATCCTGAGCACTGAGCTAAACATTGTTGAAGAAAATGAGTCACACTTACTGTCCTCAAAGAATTTATTATATTCTTGGGGTTAAACATATTTAAACAGCTAGACTGGCTAATTAAGTATGGCAAGTTGAATATTCACATTTATCTTTGATCCCCCTGACATTCCACTAAGATAACAGTAAAGAAACACAAAAGTCCTAAAGCTACAAGTGGAAAGAAAACTTGAAAGATCATCAGCAAACAGGATTTCAGCAAAATGTTGAAAATGTGTAACTGCCTACATAGGCTGGAGAATGCTAAAACCTAGGCTTGCAGGGCAGAACGCCAGAAAGTAAGTCAATTCTTCACACAGAATGCAGAAAACCTCAGGAATTGTAGACACCAAGAGGCAGGGGTGCAAGGTAGAGCTGAAAATAGGTAGGTTTAGTTGAAAGATTATATTGGGAGCAGTAAAATGCAATCCCCTCCTACTCAAGTGCCAGAAGATTGCTCCATTCCTCAGCACAACAGAAGGAAGAAAACACTCTCTGAAGAAGTTGAACCAGAGAGACTGTGGATTCAGGGACACCAGACACAGCTGAAGTTGTGATGAGTTGCCTTACTAAAAACAGTGGCTCAGTGGGTTGAGCACCTGACTTTTGATTTTGGCTCAGGTCATGATCTCACAGTTCGTGAGATCAAGCCCTGCATTGGGCTCCATGCTGACAGTGCAGAGCCTGCTTGGGATTCTCTCTTCCTCTCTCTCTGCCCCTCCCCTCCCCTCTCAAAAATAAATTTAAAAAATTAAAAAGAAATCCATTCATTTAGAGAATAAAAATTTAGAAAAGCATATATATGTTTATATACAAACATATATATGTTTATATATGTTTATTTCAGTTTGGGATCAGCATACCAAAAACATTAGCATATCCAAGAAATGTTATCACATATTTGTGTACACACACACACACACAAGCCAACATAACAGTTAAAAATAAACATGACACGGGGCACCTGGGTGGCTTAGTTAGGTCAGGTCATGATCTCATGGGTTTGTGGGATCAAGTCCCACATTGGGCTTAGTGCTGACAGTGTAGAGCCTGTTTGGGATTCTCTCTCCCTCTCTCTCTGCCCATCCCCTGCTTGTGCTCACTCTCTCTTGCTGTCAAAATAAATAAACATTAAAAAAAATAAGCATGACACACAAAAGCCAGAGATGTAAAATAAGAAAGACAAGAGAAGCATAGGTAAAAAGAAACTAAAAAAGCTGCCTGGAAGAAAAATGCAGATCACACAGAGATGATCAGGACTCAGAATGAATCAGACTTCTCAACAACAACAACAACAACAACAACAACAGAAGCTGCAAGATGGTAAAAAGAGCTATACAAGTTAGGTAATATAATTATAATGCACAATTTAGCTAAGCTGTGAATGATAGAATGTAAACACTGTACAATAATTAACTAAAAATGGTGATGGAAATATGTTGGGAAGATAAGGGGAAGAAAATGTGTGTGTTGAGTCAGATGAGGGGCAAAATATAAATAAAATATATATAAACTCTGATATAAAAGAGTTATATTTTCCTTTAAAAAGAATAATAAATCAGGGGCGCCCAGGTGGCTGAGTCAATTAAGCGTCCAACTCTTGACCTCAGCTCAGGTCTTGATCTGTGGGTCATGAGTAGAAGTCTCATGCTGGGCTCTGTGCTAGGTGTGAAACCTACCTAATAATAATAATAATAATAATAATAAATCAAAAAGCAGCAATAAAGGAATGTTATGTTATTTAGGACATGGAGATAAATACCAGAAAAATTGTTAAAGAGTTAAAGTGATAGCTTTGAAGAATAGAAATGAGGACTGGAGTGGGTTGAGCAAGAATTTATGTGGTTCATTGTTGTAATTCTACTTTAATTATTTTTTAAGTTTGTTTATTTTGAGAGGGAGAGGGAGAGTACACAGCAGAAGAGGGGTAGACAGAGGGAGAGAGACAGAATCCCAAGCAGGCTCTGCACCATCAGTTCAGATCCCACATGGGGCTCAAGCTTATGAACTGTGAGATCATGACCTGAGCCGAAATCAGGAGTCCAATGCTTAACCGACTAAGCCACCCAGGCGCCCCGTAATTCTATTCTTAAACAATGGATGTGTGCTATTTTGATAAAAAACATTTTAAAAATATGTTCTAAAGAATTAAACTGTGGTCTTAAATAGAGTGCAGGAGTTTTCTATCTGACTGTGAAAGAATTCTATTCTGAACAACCATTTGCAGGAGGTGGAATTTGGGGAAAGATGAATGGAGTTTGGTGGCCATAAGGAAAATTCAGGGCGAGATCACAAGACTTTGAAATTAGCAAAATATAAGGGGTTAGTGAAAAGGCCAGTTGCCAGGAATCAAGAAAGTAAGATGTTGAACAGTGAGAAAATCTTACATAAATAGGGGGAAGTCAGATGATAGAAGGCTTTGGACTCTAAGCAGAAGAATTTGAACTTGCTTAAGTAAGAAAAAAGGGAGTTGTTGTAGGTTCTCGAGCAATTCAATGATGTAATAAAGAAAAGTTTTAGGATATTTAATGTGAAAATTATTGTATGTAAAATAGTGGATATGGAAGGGAATTGTTTGGTTTCTTTCACCATTGTATCCCCAGAACCTGTCTCAGTGCCTGACTGGTAGTGGGAGCTCAACCCATACTTACTGAATAATCAAATGGAAAAGAGGCTGGGCATTGTCCTAGTAATCCAGGCATGTGGTAGTAAGGCTTGGGACTAGGAAGGGATAATAGAAATGGAAAGGAACAGGTGCCTCTTGTACACATTTCAAAAAAAGAAATACTGTAATTTCCTATTCTAAATGCCCATTTAAAAAGTCATTTCACATTAAATATAAACAAATTTTCTCATAGTAATAATGTTATAAATAATGTTACATTCTTAAGCCCTCTCTAACTATAATTAGTCTAAAATATAGTCCAATCTAAGTACATATATTATGCTTAAGTAACATTTAATAGGGTCGTTTCTGGTAGATAAATTTTAAGTTCCAAGTTGTGGGTTTTCATACCAGTTGTGTATTGCCATTAATAAATTTTCAAAATTGAGCATCTTTAAACAATAACCATCTTATGACATCTCATGATTTTGTGGGTGAGGAATCTGGGCAGGCCTCAGCTGGGTGATTCTTCCGTTCCAAGGGTGTCACTTAAGATTACTCACTGATATTTATCTGCAGGGTGTACTGGTCTGGACAGTTCAAGGTGGCCTCCTTTGCAAGTCTGGAGCTTGGGTAAGGACAGCTGGAAGGCTGGGATAAGCTGGGACTATGGTTAGAATGCCTACATAAACATGGCGTCTCTAGCAGGGTAGTTGATCTTTTTATGTGGCAGTTGAGACTTCTCTGAAAGAGTGTTCCAAGAGATCTAAGTGGAAGCTACAAGACTTCTTCCCACTTAGTCTTAGATAGCATGCAGTGCATCACAATTCTGCCACATTATATGGTTACAAGTAAGTCAAAGGGCCAGGAGAGAGGCCTAAACCCAGGGATGTTTGCTTTGTTGGAGGATCATCTTTGGTGGCTAACTTCCACAATGGAGATTTAATGTTCTAAGTTTGTATAGGTACTTCATTCCTATCCTTTTCAAACTATTCCAAAAAACACAAGAGGAAGGAAAACTTCTGAATTCATTCTCTGAGGCCAGTATCACCCTGATACCAAAACCAGATAAAGACCCCACAAAAAAAGAACTACAAGCCAATATCTTTCATGAATACAGATGGAAAAATCCTCAACAAAAATATTAGCAAACACACCCAATGATACATTGAAAAAATCATACACCACGATCAAGTGGGATTTATTCCCAGGATGCAAGGGTGGTTCAATATTCGTAAAACAATCAATATGATACATCACATCAATAAGAGAAAGGATAAAAACCATATGATCATTTCAATAGATGCAGAAAAATCATTTGATAAATTACAACATCCATCACAATAAAAACCCTCTGCAAAGTAGGTCTAAAGGGAACATACCTTAACGTAATAAAGGTCTTATGTGATAATCCTACAGCAAACATCATACTGAATGGAGAAAAATTGAGAGCTTTTCTCCTAAGGTCAGGAATAAGACAAGGATGTCCACTCTTACCACTTTTATCCAACATAGTACTAGAAGTCCTAGCCACAGCAACCAGACAACAAAAAGAAATAAAGGGCATCCAAATTGGTAAGGAAGAAGTAAAACTCTCACTACTTGAAGATGACATGATTCTATATATAGAAAACCTGAAAGACTCCACCAAAAAACTACTAGAACTGATAAATGAATTCAGTAAAGTCGTGGGATACAAAAACAATGTACAGAAATCTGTTGCATTCCTGTACACTAATAATGAAGCAGCAGAAAGTGAAATTAAGAAAACAATTCCATTTTCCATTTACAACTACACCAAAAACAATAAAATATCTAGGAATAAGCTTAACCAAAGAGGATGAATTTCTTTTATTAGTGTTTTATGGAAGATATTCACAAACCAAGAAACAAACTCTTAACTATAGAGAAATGATGGTTACCAAAGGGAAGAGGTGGGGGAATGGGGATTAAAGTTATACTTAACATGGTAAAAAAAAAAAAAAAAAGAAAGAAAGAAAGAAAGAAAGAAAAGAAGAGAAGAGAAAAGAAAAGAAAAGAAAAGAAAAGAAAAGAAAAGAAAAGGAATGCCTCTGTCTTTACTGTGCCAACGTTGTTTAAAGTTTTTTAAAACTTTAGCATTAATAAAAAGATTAAATCTCAATCAATCTGTATAGGTACAAGTACCACTCACATTTTCATCGGAAAAAAGTTGTATTAATGAGTCTCAAACTGTGTCCTCAAGGAAACCTGTTTCATTGCTAATGTGGAATAATGCCAGTCTTTTCCATATTTGGAAGAAAAACTGGGATTAACCAATTTTTAAAAAGTCAATCTTTAGTTTCACTATGAAAACAATTCTTAAAGCCTATTGCCTGATACCACTATTCCTCACTGATGTGACAGGACACGTTTTTAGAAATATTTTGTTTTTCAAGTAGCATTTATCTCCTTCCTGCTCCTAGGCAGAGTCAGGTTCTTTATGCTCCCTTGCCCAGAAAAAGTGTGAATGTCAGATCTGAAAGCAGAAGGCTCTTGCAGACACTTCCCTTTCTGGATTTTGTTTTCATAAAGCCTGTGCTTCCAGAATCTGCTGTGCAGGAGGAAGGAAGAGGCAACAGTTGCAACCAAAGTGCCTTAAACAGCAGATGTTTCCAGAGCTTAATTCCTTGGCCCTTCCATCAACCTCCTTTCCCGTCCCACACCCATGAGTCACCTGAGTCACCTTTTTGGAACCCCTACTCCACGGAGACTTTGAAAATCACTGCTCTAGAACAATCATTCCCCAGGTCTGAGGTGAAGACACAACGGAATGGTGGAGTGGAAGTTGAGGAACTTCAGACACAAACTACCAGATTTCTCTTCTGCATGTATAAAGGATGAAGTAAACAGTGGAGTTAGGGGTACCTGAAACTTTTTCATAGCCTGTGAGTATGGAAGAATGCTGATACTGGTAATCAAACTGGAAAAGTTGAGTAGTTGAACTGAGTATTGGCAGGAAGCAGAGGATAATTAATTAGTCTCTAGAATGTCGAATGTAATGTTAAGGTAATGCATCCTAAACAAGGTGGCCTATAAGCTGCTAGAGGAATGGGAATGTCACACAAGTGAAAAGGTCAGGGTTGTAGATAAGAGTCTAGCAACTGTTGAAGACATGGGCTCAGAGAAAGAGCAGAGTGCTGAGGACAGGGTTGTCATGAAATCCTGTTAAAAAGATGGAAAACTAGTGGCCCACCTGCCACAACAACCTCCTTCTTTGAGTGATTGCTGCTCTCTTTCACTGAAAATTTTGTTCTCTAAAATTATAGACTATCAGAATCATTGTTTGAAATTATATCAGTAAGAATAAAACATCCTACTCTTTCTTCGAGGCTCTAAGACATAGAGAAGCTGCCTTGATTGACTTCCAAGACAGGTGCAGAGATTTGGGTCAGAGGTTTCTGAAGACAACTTTCCACATCTATCTTAACTTTGTAGTCCCCAAGGAAACAGGACCTTGGGTCCACTTGTACTCTAGACCTGAGGTCACATCTCTGCTTTGTTTGGAGCCTACTGAAACACAACTTTATTAAAATTTTACCTAAATGCCACACTTCCCCCAGAGCTCTTTAACTCCATCTTTCCCTTTGTTTGGCGAGATGTCCCAGAGTTACTCAGGTGTGAACTCTCCCTCATTGCTGTGGATCAACAAAGCTGTGTCTGTTGAAGTTTGGATTAATTTCTGGAGGCATTTGGATGGTAGGGCGAAGACTGAGCACTGGAGGTTTGTACAATCCAATCATTCATTTTTACAAACCAGAGAAAGGGTTCCTGATTGTCTTTGCAGTTCTTCCACAGCACCTTAGAGAGACTTCAGTTGAGAGTCATTATGGTATCCACCTTTCTGAAAAGCCACTTCAGCTTTTTAGCTGACATATAATCCACAAATTTATCCAGGTCTTTTAAGACCATCTTTAGGCTCAGGTCAGTCATTCCTTCAGTGTTGAGATGGACGAGTTCCATGTATTTATTACCAGAGAAGCGGGACCTCCGATTGACTGAGGCCCTTCTCCCCAACCACCTTGCTCTTCCACATTTCTTCAGCAATCTTCTGCATTCCTTAAGAGAAATGTCCTTTTTCTTTCTTGTCTCCCCAACGCACTCTCTCAGTAAAGAGTAACCGCTTAAACCAGAGAGCCAAGCCCCACCCTTCCCTTCCAATCTTCCTTTCTCTGGGAAATTGCTCTAAAAAGGTGGGCTAGGAACCAATTTTATCTCCAGACCAAACAGAAGGCAAACACCTCCTTATTAGGAATACAGTATTTTATTTAAACAAGCTACAACATAAGGTAGTTTTAACAAATCCCTTGACCCCTGAAGAAGAGAAAACTAAGCGCGTCTGCCTTCGCTCTGGGAAATTCTGCGGCCAGAGAATTGCCCGGCCAGGCGGCGGGGCAACCAGAGGTACTTCTATAAGACAGCTTCCAGTAAAACTCGAACGGGCAACCCCAGGGTGAAGAGTGGCTGCAGGGCGGCGGCGCGGCCCAGCGCGGACGCGGATTGGTCATTTCGGCTGGGACCCGCCGCGCGTGCGCCGTGCTCCGCGCGCACCGCCCATCCCGCCGCTCAGTCGCCGGTCTTCGGCCTCTGAAGTGCTTGGGCGGCTGCCGGCAAGCCGGCGATCAGACTGCCCGGCGGCGGACGGCGGGGCCGGCCTGCTGTCTCCGAGGAAGAGGAACGTGGCAATTTTTCCGGTGTCTAGAATCCCGTCGGACCCGTGCAGCCTGCCCAGGCCGACGAGGGAGAAACTGAGGAGCCGCAGACTCTCCACCCGTGCCGCCGCCGCCATGGCTGCCATGATGGATCGGAAGTGAGCCTCAGGGCGACTGCTACCGGCGCCGGCGCTTCGAGTCTGGGTTCCCGGGCCACCGCCGCCGCGGGAAGGGCGGGCGACGCGCCAGACTGCTGACTCTCTCGGCCTTCACGACCCCTGTCCTTAGCTCGGGCCTGCTTCCTTCCAGACTGAGAGGCGGGGAGTGGCTCCCGGTCTCCGGCCCCGGCAGCGAGGAAGATGGCGGACCCGGCCGAGTGCAACATCAAAGTGATGTGTCGCTTCAGACCTCTCAATGAGTCTGAGGTGAACCGCGGCGATAAGTACATCGCCAAGTTTCAGGGAGAAGACACGGTCATGATCGCGGTGAGTGACCAACGCCCCTACCCCCAGTCTAGCTCCTTCGGGCCTGGCCGGGCCCCGAGTTCGGGGAAGTGGCGGGGTGCAGAATTGAGAGCTAGCAGTGATGACCCCAACCCCGCCCCCGAGTAGAGTTTGCCGGTTCAGATAACCCTGGGGAGGGAGACTGCGCGGCTCCATGGCTGTTCCTGGATCGCCCCTACCCCGATCTTAAGTGCCCAGAGAAGGGAGGCGCCTGGTCTCTGTCTGGGACACTCCCCCACCTGGGGCACTGGAGGAACTGTCCGGGGTGTAAGTTTAGTGCATATTTGCCTGTGTGTGTGTGTGTGTGTGTGTGTGTGTGCGCGCGCGCGCGCACAGTTACTGATGCTGTTGGTGTTTTGGACTACCCCAAGTTTACCATTTGTAACATGTGCAAGATTAAAGTTTAGCTAAGAACGTTGAGCTTTAAGACTAGCCCTATTGTACCTTAAATAGTGAAGATACTTAGTTTTATAGGAGATAAAGATACAACTATTTGCTGAACCATATTGTTTGCCTCACGGGAGAAGCAAAAATTATCAAACAACTACAAATATACCTGTACCTCAAATGTTCACCCACCCGTCCTTTGAGTGATGAATGAACGTTCATGTTAACTATTATAAATGACAAATTGAGGACTGTAAAGAGTGAGTTTTCTTTTGAAATCGGAGTAATCAATTTTGTTCAATTTTATAGTAGATCTAGCAGATCAGATTGGATCAAGTAAGTGCCCAGAAAAATCTGTAATCTCTTACTGGGTCTTATGGGGTAAGAGCATAGCAAAGAGTGTTAACTTTTTGTATTATAATTATAAAGGTAAGCTTTTTAAAAAAAATTAAAATTTGACCAGTAAGCTGGATTGATTTCTTGTTAGCATTAGATCTCTACTTCTGCCTTGAAGAAAAACTGATTTTGATAATCTTAAGGACGGAGAAATAGTGTCCTTTGTACTATAAAATATAAAGCATAACTAGAGTTGGCTGATCATTGTCAGGGAAACCAGAATGTAAGGTTGATTTTTTTGTGGTCTGATCTCTGGTATCAAAAGGTCCTCTGGAAATAGAATTTCCAGGTTAAGAAGATTAAAATGGGTAGCAGAATATTACATACCTAATTGTGACTAAAAATTAAATTTATCTTTCTTGGTAATGCGATTGTGGCAGAACTTTTTTCTACATTGCTATCATGGTACAAAATCTTAATGTTAATCTTTTCTCTAATGGCATTCCATATTTAGCATATTGTTTGCACAGCCTAATTTGGAAATAGGACAAAGGGTCACAGGAGATGGGACATTGATGATTAAGAGCATTGACATAGGAGATAGGACTGAACTTCTTCAAGAGTTTCTATGTGAAAGTTTGCAGAATTAAGCTCTAGGTAATGAGTGTCGTGTCATAGCCCTTTGTTGCTTGGTAGGCTTTTGGCAAACAAATCATTAGATTACTAACAACTGCTAGCCACTACTGTGTAAAGACTGTCTGGCTGGCTTTTTGTTAACAAGTTCATGAGAGAAACTAAATGATACCATGGTGAGACTAAGAAGTTAAGCACAGAAGTAGTCATCCTTTTCCTTTAGGATGGTATCTTCTGTGGAATCAGAGGAGGCTTGCAGGGCCTGGGTTGTTGACAAACTGGCTACTAGTTGCTCAGAGTTTTTGTGATTACTCAGCAGTAACAGTGGTTGACACATTGAAGCTATTTCCTTTTTGATTTGTATTAAGAATGTCTCATTTCTGCAGATTTTTGTGTGTGTGTTTAAACAAATCTATAAGTATTACCAGGATTCATTTGTTGGAATGATAGAATTTAGGATTCACAAGATGTATTGAGAAGGCAACTTTCTGCCCAAATATGACATAAAATATGAGGACAGTTAAAACAAGTAATTACCACTGGAAGCACACATGTATTCTAGGTTGTTCCCTTTGAATAAAGTTCTTGGACGTTCCTTAACAATGTAAATAAATTTAAATGATAATAGAAATAATGAATAGGTGATTGAGTTGTGAATCTGCAATAACAGTTGGCCTTTAAGTAAACTGGTAAGCATTTTTAGTCTTTTTTTTTTTTTTTTTTTAAGTTTAAGCAAAAATACAACGGAGTCCTGGAGCCTTAAGAAATATAAGAGGACAGGTTTAGTTCATTATTTTCAAGAATTAATCTGCATTTACTGGGTCATTGGTTACTCTGAGGTCTCAATTTTTTAAATGAATTTATATTTTAAAAGGTTGAGAATCTTTAAGGAATAGCTGAGAGAGTGAAATTTAAAAATTTCTAGGTAAAGTCATGTGTTGGTTTATTTTGTTCATTTTACTGGATCCTGATTCAAAAGAAATGGTTTTAAGAAGGACTTGCTGCAGTGCGTCATTTAAAACTAAATTATTTTAAACATGATTTTAAACACATTTTGTACAGTCTTCTGGTTAAATCAAGATTTAAAGAGTAATGTTACTGAATTATAGGTATAATCTGTGCTCCTTTAGAAGATAATTTTTAAGGATTCTCATTTTCATTGAAGTTCAATTTCCAATATATTGTCCAAACTTTTTTCTGTTACATCAGTGATTTTAATATAATATCCCATGGCAGGCAAATCTTGTAATCCTATAGTGTCTCTCTGTGTTTTGCAACTTTCATACAGATTTTTTTGGTAATTAAGTGCTTGTTAAAGAGGTATAAGTATCACATATTGAATGAAATAAATGGATTATTTAAGGAAAACCTTTAAATGATAAAAATAGAACGTATTTGCTTTAAATAAGAGAACTTGTTATCCACAAAAAAAGGAGGACAAGGGAAACACCGTATTTAGTTGAAATGAGCCTGCCGAAAACTCCAGGAAAAAAAAACTCAACAGAAAACATTATTTCTTTATGCATCATAAAAGTGGAACATGCGTATGTGTATCATTAAGTATCTTTATTAATCATTGTTCCTTATATGGTATACTGTAGAGGCTGTCAAAACAGCTGTTGTAGTTCATTGAAATTAGAGGAAAGTAAAACCTAATTAGATAATCTTGTCCAGTTCCTTGCTTATAGCTCAACATGATTTCTCTTTTCAAGTGAATGATTTGGTGTTTGATCCTAATTACCTTAAGAGTGAACATTAAAAGAGAAGAAGTCATCATCACACCTGTACAGTTGTGGAATCTTAGCTAACAGTCATTGTCAAACTAAGGAAAATCTGGATAAGCTGTAATCCCATGTGATCTGAGGATCACTACTCAAAATTTTATTGTTTTTTTTTTTTTTTTTTTTTTTTTCAACGTTTATTTATTTTTGGGACAGAGAGAGACAGAGCATGAACGGGGGGAGGGGCAGAGAGAGAGGGAGACACAGAATCGAAAACAGGCTCCAGGCTCTGAGCCATCAGCCCAGAGCCCGACGCGGGGCTCGAACTCACGGACCGCGAGATCGTGACCTGGCTGAAGTCGGACGCTTAACCGACTGTGCCACCCAGGCGCCCACTACTCAAAATTTTAGAGAAAGGTATATATGCCTGCTAGGAGGGTGTCCTTTATAACCAGATTTGATGTTCTGCAGATACAAACAGCAACCACTTCACTAAGAAATCTGAGGTATGGGGTGCCTGGCTGGCTCAGTCTGGAACATGCAACTCTTGATATTGGGATTTTGAGTTCAAGCCCCATGTTGGGTGTAGAAACTACCTAAAATTAAAATCTTAAAAAAAAAAAAAAAAAAGACAAAGAAATCTGAGGTATGGTTGCAATTCAGATAAACATTCCTATTTGGTTTTGTCCACTTGAAGCCTAAGTCAGATATGAATGTATCTTATGACTTGGGGTATCTCTGAAGGTTCATAGAAATAAGACTGTATAATGTACATTTCAAGGCGAAGAACCAGGATTTTTAAGATACAGATGTCTAGATTGTGAGTGTTCCTTTGTTTAATTCATTTGAAAGATTTTTAATTAAGAGATGTCCCTTAATTGTAGACCCATTAGAAGTTTTTATGTTTCATGTATCTTGTTTTTCATCACAGGAAGCTATGGTCAGTTAGTAACGTCAGGTCTTGATCTCTAATCAAAACATTTGCCTTATTTAACAAAATTATAGTTTAGTTTTGGAATTTAAAGTAAAACTTTTGTCAACTTAATGCTTATAAGTACTTAATTTTTGATTTAACAATGATCTAACATCTAAAAAAAAATCACTCGATCCTAGCTTATTTTTTAGTTTGCGTATTTGCGATAAGGAATGCTATAGTAAACAGCTGTATAAAAGTACTTTTGAGGCAGGTTTTACTATTATCCATTATTTTGGGTATATCTCTTACTAAGTGAAAGTTTAAGACCACTGTTTTTATTGATGTGATAATGGAGATGACTTAAAACTCAGTCATGTTTGTTCTTTATATACATATATAATTTTTTAAGTTTATTTTGAGAGAGTGTGAGCAGGGGAGACGGAGGGAAAGAGACAGAGACAGAGACAGAGACAGAGAAAGAGAAAGGATCCCAAGCAGGCTCCACACTGTCAGCGCAGAGCCCGACAGGGGGCTTGAACCCATGAAACTGAGATCCTGACCTGAGTTGAAACCAAGAATCAGACACTCAACCAGCTGAGCCACCCAGACACTCCTGTTCTTTGTATTTTTTATTTTTATTAAAAAAATATTTTAAGTTTATTTATTTTGAGAGAGTGTAAGTGGGATAGGGACATAGCAGGGGCGGGGCGGGGATGGGGAGGGGAGTAGCGAATTCCAAACAGGCTCCGCATGGTCAGTGCAGAGCCCTATGTGAGGCTTGAACCCACAA